>NC_046154.1:262488759-262788759 GCF_011064425.1 Rattus rattus
CTTGACCTCTGAAATCTGTCTGCCTCTGCCTCCTGAGTGCTAGAATTAAAGGCATGCACCTTCACCCCCAAGCCAAAAACTGTTTACTTAGTTAGCTGTTTCTTGAAACAAGGTCTCACTATGTGGCTCTGGTTGTTCGGAAACTCATTCTGTAGACCAGGCTGGCCTTGAACTCAGATCTGCCTGCCTCTGCCTCCCAAGTGCTACGATTAAAGGTGTGAGTCATTACAGCTAGCTCAAGTCCCTCTTTTTAACCATTGTATTGGGCAGAGAGAAATTCATAAAAAGTTGTCTTTTGGAAATAGTTTGCTTTCATCTCAGTTTCCTGGGATTTTTTTTTTTTTTTTTTTTTTTAAGATTTGCTTTATTGATATGAGTACACTGTTGCTGTCTTCAGACACACCAGAAGAGGGCGTCCGATCCCTTTACAGATGGTTGTGAGCCACCATGTGGTTGCTGGGAATTGAACTCAGGACCTCTGGAAGAGCAGTCAGTGTTTCTAACCGCTGAGCCATCTCTCCAGCCCTTTCCTGGGATTTTCTGCCTGGAGTTCCCGTAGACAACGGTTGATGAACTGTTTTTATCTGTATTTTATGAGTGTTTCCCTGCATGAGTGCTTGTGTACATGTGTGCCTGGTGGCCACAGAGGCTAGGACACCAGATCTTCCTCTCCAACTGGAGTTACAGAGGATAAACAGCCACTATGTGGGTGCTGGAGATAAAATCTGGGTCCTCAGACCAGCCAGTGTGCTAAGCACTGAGCAATTCTCCGGGATGGTGTAGTGACAGAATGCTAAAGACAAAAGGTTCACTCTTTCCCTTTCCTCCTTCCTCCCAGAACTGATGACCACGCCGGTTTTTCAGGCCCCTGAGACGATGTCCCCACAAGCTGAAGAGGCCAGCACAGCACTCATTGCAGGTAACAAAGCCAGTGTACCAATCCAAGGGTCCTCCGGGCCGAGATCACTTGCTCCAGAGACAGCCTGGAACCCAGTGTGACAGCTAAGATGTTCCTCATCCAGGAAAAGCCACATGGGGGTAACTGGGTTCATCCTGGCATGTGTAGGTCTGATACATGCAGACAGAACTGTAAAAGACGCAGAGGCATAACCATAAGTGATAGGCTTAAGGGTGACCAGGCACGGGTGCATGTGGCCACTCAGCTGGGGTGTGTGGGTTGGGAGGACGGTATATGTGGTTTGTTGAGTGGGTGAGGAAGAACGGGGAGAACCAGAGAAGCTCTCATAGGAAGCTATGTATTTAAAACACCCTTCCTGTTGGCATGAGCTATTTATTTCCCTGCTGGTTTCTAGCACGATCGTCAGGAACTGGTTTGGGAGGAAGTTGAGTCCTGTCAGAAATCAAAACAGCTTGTCTATAGTGAAGTACCAAGAGCCTCTGGATGATGTGCCCTAGCGAAGCTGTGTCTGAGGGAGACCCTACTAGGAAGTAATGATCTAATTCAGATGGCCCCTTGAAGTACTGAAACATCTCTCTCTCTCTCTCCCTTCCAAGTTGTTATCACCGTGGTGTTCCTTACCCTGCTCTCAGTGGTGACCTTGATCTTCTTTTACCTGTACAAGAATAAAGGCAGCTACGTCACCTATGAGCCTGCAGAAGGGGAGCCCAGCGCCATCCTCCAGATGGAGACTGACTCAGCCAAGGGCAAAGAGAAGGAAGAGTACTTCATCTAATGAGCCCCAGACTGGAGGGGCCAGTTCCTGGCTCCAACACTGAGACACTGCCTCTGTAGTTAGGGAATGTAAAGTGGAATTGAGTGATACAGGCAAATTCACTCACCTCCCAGGACACAGCCCCCAATACCGGCATCACTGACTCCAGGGTCCAGAGACACGGAGAGAGCTGCTCATGACGCTGGGCCTTGGTAAGGACAGGACAAAAACTGGCCAACAAAGTGGGGCTGTGCCCGAGTTGGAAGTGAGGTCACAGGCTGGTTGATGTCCCCTCCCTAGTTGCCTAGCAATAACCCCATGTGTAGCTATCTAGTCTTCCTGGAGGCTGGATACCACAAGAAGGGGTCAGGCCAGGGTGGATAGGAGTCTGAGAATGTTACTGTCTTTGTTTGATCTGAGCCCCACCGTTCCCCCAACAGTCTTAAACTAACACTGTTTTTATCCAAATTAAACTTATTATAAAAGTAAGATTTTCATTTACAAGAACTAAATTTTTCCTTGGTTTGCTTAAGCTTTGTACAGCATTTTTCTCTTGCATGTTTAACTCACCTGCTTATGTTATCTCAGTAAGAAAGTGTAATGGAGTTCTGCAGGTCCCGGAACTAACTCTTCAGGAGCTGGGAATGAGGACAGCCCAGGAGGTTTGTCCCAAGATGAACATCACCCAAAACACATGAAAAATAAGTTGGTTTGTTCTTAATCCTGGCAAGGACCGCAATCTCCCAGATCCCGTGTATGTATGGACAGAGCCAAGAAAGACCTGGCCTTCAATGCCATTGTAAAGCTTTTCCCCTTGAGACAGGGTTTCTCCGTGGTGCCCCACCTGTCCTGGAACTTGCTCTGTAGACCAGACTGGCCTCAAACTAACAGACCTGCCTACCTCTGCCTCCTGAGTACTGGACTACAGTTGTGTGTGGGCCACCACAGCCAGCATCACTTTCATTTCTGAGTTTACATTTTGAGTCCAGAATCATCTCTAGTGGAACTCATGAGAGCAGTCAACCTAGACTGGCAGAGCTGCATTTACTTCAAAGACATATTAAACCACACGGGAGCACTGGTTTCTGGGTGGGATGTAAAAGGCATGACACATGGAGAAAGCCTTCTGAGTACATGCTAAGTAAAGAATGCTGGAGTGAGGTGTAATGCAACTTCATCACTTTATTCAAATCTTCAAAATAGTCTTTATTCTACATTTTTAGTATAAAAAAATCCACAAGTTAAGTGCACCACAGTGTAGAGAGACATACAACGCTGAACTTCCATAACAGTCGATGGTACAGTCAAACATCACATGTACAGAACACAAGATTTAGATGAACTGAAATATCAGATAAAATAAAATAAAATCCAATCTCGGAAAACAAATCAAAATATTAAGGATCCCTGAAGTATTAATCCTACTGAGATCTCACTGGACTCAAGTCATAGTATAGTGAGGCATTCGCGTGACCCTACTGATTCACCTCAGGAAACTCCTGGGACCCAAGTGGCTGCATGCAACACTCGGGAAGTGATAACTATTTTTTTTTATCTAAAACTCCCTTAATTAGGCTTTCAAGCCAAGCTTTTGATATGCATCTTCCTCCCTGCCTGTCATTTTTAAGTTTTCCTAGGACAGTTTGCACTGAGAGCTGTTGTTAAGTTGGGTTTCTGGCACCACAGCTAGTCTGGGTTCATGGGGATGCAGAGATGGCTTATGAGGTGGGTCCAAAGGGTGCCTTCACCTTGCCTGGAGATATACAAAACCCCAGAAATGGAGTCTCTGCTCGGGACACACAGGGGGCTTCAGAGGATCCTTATGAAAGACAAGTTAAAAAATGTCAGGTAGGACAGGTGCAGGGAGACAGGGGCTGAGTCTGACTGGCTCTCGGTCCTGCACCACTGACTCCATGGACATCGATGGGAGGACTGGGGACAGGACAGGCGGGGCAGAGGATGGGAAGGATAGGGCAGACAGCTAATGCGTTTCATTAACGAGTAAGATAAATCAGAGACTTAAAGGAGATTAAAGACCAATCAGAATAATTTGGCAACTTTAATTCTTAGGAAGATCAAAGTTCCCTCCAAACCTAATTTGATGTTTTATTCCTAGAAGCAAAGACCAGCATGGCACAGTATCACTCCAGAGGAATTAAGGAAGAGCCTTGGGGCCACTTCACTCACATTCATTTGAAGAATGGACACCTCCCTACCTCAGAATGCTTTAGGGAGGGACTGCTACCCTTACATGGTTCCTTATTAAATTTGAAAAGTGCCTCAAAGTTTGGACACCAGAAAGACACCCCAAAAACATGTGTCTAAACTGCAACTTCAGGTTAATATGACTAAAGCAGTTACATTGTGAGAAGTGCTGAAGGTATGTGATGTCTTCCCCGGCACAGGAGTGGCCACAGCTCCTCACCAAATAGTGTAGCCACCATCTGAGCCACCCATGAAGAAGTTTCCCTTGCGCTGAGTTACAAGGACGTTGGCTCCCTGCATGACTGCAAGCTGAGCAGCGTTGGGAGGGCATCCAGGAGGTGGAGGCTGGAAGGAAAGGACAAGGTACAGTGGGCACAGGGAAAGAACACAGGGAAGCAGACACTGCGTAAGAAGGTGGCAGTGTGCCAACTACTTTTATTTTTGCAGGCAGTGGGGGAGGTCAACCCAGGAACTCAGTAACTCTCACTAAACTGGTTCCTGCTATGTAGCCCAAGCTGACATTAAACTCAAAGGAAGTCTCTTGCCTCAGTCTCCCCACTGTTAAAATTATAACATGTTATAAATTATAACATACTAAGCAATCAGCATTTTAAGGAGCTAAGACAACTGCTTGAGTTCTAGAGCAAGTACCCTCTCCGAGTCCAGGACACAGGCAGGAAAGGAAATCTGTCATTCACCCATGGTGTTCCAGCTCTAAGATGCAGCCTGTAAATACCAAATCTCATCCTTCTCAGGGGAGAGCCACTACCACCACACAGGCTCTCTTGTGAGGATGTGGGGTTTTACTTACCAGGGAGGGGGAGAGTCCTTTGTACAGGCTAAGCAAATGTTCTCCCACTGGGCTACATCTCCAGCAACTCCAGATTAACATACAACACTGTTAGAAGCCAATAATGACCATCCCACCTCATGCTAGACTGTGAATCCTGAGAAGATGGCCTTTGCTACAACCTTGTGGACTACAAACCCCATACACAGCAGTATCACTGAGCAGGAGGACATGAAAACCACAATCCATTACTGGGACTACGCATTCTACTTTCTCACTCGCCTGGGCTCCTAGTACATTTCCCCCTCACGGCAAATATTAAATGCTATGAACTCGGAAAGTAGCTCCCCTAGACCAGTTCACTGTGCTGAACAACTGAAAAAGGAGCTAGCAGCCAGCAGTATTTTCTTTATTTTTTATAGACAGGGTTTCTCTGTGTACCCCTGGCTGTCCTGGAATTCACTCTGTAAACCAGGCTGGCCTCAAACTCAGAGAGACCCCTATCTCTGCCCCTAATGCTAGGATCAAGGGCAGATGCCACTATCACCTGGCTAGCAGTATTTTTTTTTTAATTTATTTATTTCATGTCTGTGAGTACACAGTCACTGTCTTCAGACACACCAGAAGAGGTCATCAGATCCCATTACAGATGGTTTGTGAGCCACCATGTGGTTACTAGGATTTGAACTCAGGACCTCTGGAAGAGCAGTCAGTGCTCTCAACCACTGAGCCATCTCTCTAGCCTGCTAGCAGGATTTTAATAGGACAAGAAAACAAATGAGGGGTTGGGGATTTAGCTCAGTGGTAGAGCGCTTGCCTTGCAAGCGCAAGGCCCTGGGTTCGGTCCCCAGCTCTGAAAAAAAAAAGAAAAAAGAAGAAGACAAATGAATCTGATTAACTCTAAGGACTGTGCCCAATGCCCTGATTGGCCCAGCCACATTTCTGTCATGAGAGGGCAGCAGCTGTGCCAGTCCTGACTACTACTACCCTGGGATGGTAGGAGAATGAGTATGAAGTCATTTCAGACGGTTCAAGTGCACGAGGGCTGAGCTCTTGGTTAGGCATACTCACAGGAATGCTGCCAGTGGTGGCACCAGCTCCAAATCTGGCACCTGCATCGTACCCTCCTTCCACCAGCACTGCCGAGCCAGGTGGATAGATGGGACCAACTGGGTAATAAGCCATGGGGATCGTGGAGCCTAAAGGCCCAACAGCCACAGACTGGGCCATAGGCAGATACAACGAGGCGCCAGGAAATGCAGCTGACATGGTGGGGACTGTGGCAGCCCCTGGATGAACAAAGCTTGGACGATAGAGCTAAAAGAAGCAGAAGAGAAGGCAAAATATTTCTGTGACACTGGTATTTGAAACTTCTCTAAGTATTGCTGAGACCATCTCCTGTACTTCAGGCTAGCCTTCAAGAATGTAGGAGTGGATGACCTTGAACTCCTGACTCTCCTGCCTTGACCTCTTGACTGATGGAAATAAAAGCCTGCACCACCAAATCCAGCTCACATTGGGCTAGAGACCAAATCCAGGGCTTGGTGCATGCTAAGCAAGCACTCTACCAAATCAGCTACATCCCCAGCCCCTTGTTTTGTTTTGGAAATGGGGTTTGGTTCTATAGCCCAAGACAGTCTTGACCTCAAGTTCCTCCTGCCTGAGCCTTCCGTGTGCTGAGACTACTGGTCTTACCACCATGCATGGCTCGTGAGTGCATTCTCAGTTCTTGTATGTGTAGATCACACTGGTTACTGTCACTGGCACACAGTTTCTGGGTCATTTGCATCCACAGCTACTACTGGGCTCAAGGGACCCAAACTCAGCCTAACTCAGCATGTCAAATAACAAGCAGATAATGCATTCAATTCCAATGGTAATTATTAACTTATGTTTTAGACAGTTCATAGAGCATTCTCTGCTTCTGAACTTGAAGATTTAACAATGGGGGTGGGGTCCAAGAGTGTATTCAAATAGTTAAAAGTCTAGCAAAGTGCAGTACCTCTGAGTATGCAGGTGGAGCATCAGTATAGGGTGGAGCCTGAGGAAGATGTAAGGTCTGAGGATATACTGGATTCCCAGGAGGCTGCACAGGGTAGGTAGGCTGTGTTGGATATTGACCTGGAATACAAAAGGGGGAAGAGAGATGTTGTCTATCAAATTAGGGAGGTGGCAAATAGGAAAGATGCTCCTGACAAAATGCCACTCTTCCTGAGGACCCAAGTTCTGTTCCCAGCATCCACATCTGACATAACCACTTTTCAACTCTAGCTTCTGTCTTTGTGGGCACCTACCCTCACATTCACAGACAATAAAAAAAGTTTGTAAACAGCTACCAAACGGGGCAGGGTGCACAGCGCAGTTAACTTGGTGAGCGCAAGCAGAAGAATTGCAAACAGATTGCCCCACAGGGCCTTAGTTCTTAGAGCCAAGAAAATAAAGATTGTCTTTGCACCCTCACAGTGGAAGGTGCTGTTCCCACTAGCATACTGATGGAGGAATCAAGTCTAACTTGGCCGCGTTCCCTCCCAAATAAAGGACAGGTCTGAGAACCCGTGCCGGGGATTCTGGATTGCTGGTGTTTTGGGGGGACTTCTAGTCCGGGTAGTCTCCCACGGGCTGTGCGGTAACCAGTGCAGACTCTGTGGAACCCACGGTTCTGCGTGTTACCTCACGGGTTGGTTCCTACTCAAGGTCGACTTCCAAAGAGTGAGTGAATGGAAGTTAACCATGAGAAGGGCGGCGGCTGGGGGCGGGAGGTAAACGCGACCATGGTCTGACAAACATTAGCACAGGCACGACTAGAAGTCCTGGCCCTGAGGAGGGAGCGCGAAGAGTCGAAGGCAGGCGGGAAAGGATCCTTGAAGGCCGGGACTGGGCAGCAGAGCCGGCACCTCAGGAGTTAAGCTCGGCCAAGGCCTGTTGTTCCGAAGCGCGGCGCCCCGCCTCTGCCGGCCCTCCATTGGCCTACCCAAATCCCTGCTCTAGCTCCCCATTCGCTCCAGCCGGTGTCAGTCACGGAAAAACACCCCCCACCTCACACACTGGAGCCCGCGGCTCCAAACTGCGCCACAGAGTTTATGGGGCCGGGGCCCGGAGAGCCGAGTTGCTGCGGTGTGTGGGGGAGGGGGGCGGACACGTCAGGTGCGGCCCCGCTCCGCGGCCTGCTGAGGAGAGCGGCCCAGACCGCCCCGAGCCCGTCGCCCCCTGGGCCCACTCGACCCGAACCCGCCCGCGTCCCCGACGACCTCCGCCGCTTCCCGGGCTTGCCTTTGCTGTTCATGGTGGCTCTGAATCCACTTCCACTCGGCGTCGCGGACGGTTATTTTTCTCGTCCTCTTCCTGTTCGGAGTCACTTCCGTGTCACGTGACGCCCGTCCACTCTGCGTCAGTCGATGCCCGAGTGCACTGCCGCCGGAAACCCCGCCCCCTCGCAGGCCCGCCAGTCGCTGCAAAGAGGGCGCTTACAGCCCCGCCTTTCTCGGGTGCCCCGCCCTCCCTGCGCGCTCTGCTCTCACCTCGCTCAGCTCCTTCTCGCGCGGCCCCGCCCTCCCTGCGCGGTTTCGCCCTCACCTCGCGCTTTAGGCTCAACTCATGCCCTGCCCTCCCTGCGTGGCTCCGCCCTCCTCCGCCCTTCTCGCGCTCCCCGGGTTCCCCGCTCTTCCTGCGCGGCCTCGCCTCACCCCGTGCCCCCTATCCTCTGCGTGGCCCCGCCCTCCTCGCCCACACCGCTCTCCCGCGCGGCCCCGCCCAAACCGCGCTCCCCTCCCTCACCGCATGCCCCGCCCTCCCTGCGTGACTCCGCCCTCCCTGAGTGGTCCCGCCCTCACCCCAAGCTCCTCATTCCTGCGTGGCTCCGCCCTCCCCACGCTCCCCGGGGTCCCCGCTCTCCCTGCGCGGCCCCACCTCACCCCGTGCCCCTCATACCTGCGTGGCCCCGCCCTGACCGCGCTCCCCGCCCTCATCGTGTAGCCCCGCCCTCCTTGCCCTCCCTGCGTGGCCCCGCCCTCACCGCGCACCTCCTCCTCACCGCGAGCCCTTCCTCCCCGCATGCCCCGCCTCCACCAGTGCCCCGCCCACCCCTCACACCCGGCCCTGAAGTTCGTAGAGGGCTCGTCTTAGGGCGGCGCCCTTGCTCTGAGCCACCTCCAGACCTCAGATCCTAGCCTGTCCGGCGTTCCGGTTCTTCCAGGCCTCCTATTGACGGTCCAGCGCCCGGGGTCGGTGACCTTGTCCCCGCGCCCGGATCCGTGCGGAGGTAGACCGTGTCCCCGCGCCCTGCTTGGCGCCCTGATACAAACCATGACACCGCATCAAGCTCCTGCCCTGAGATGGACCGTGCCCCGCGCAGGCTGACCCTGGCCTGGCACGTCCTAAGGGGGCCTGTAGTCTCCTACAGACGTTGTGTGTGCCTTAGCCCACTCCCAGTTGTCCTGAAGAGTAGAGGCGACGTCTCTTAGGACCGTGATTACACTTTTCCCGTTTCCTCGTTCCAGAATATCTCATGGGCACGCACAGAGTGAGGAACCGATGCAGCTGTCTGCAGAAGTCTGTGTTGTGCGCGCTCAAGGAGACGGAGAGGCTCTGGAGCGAGAGGCCCTCAGTAAACGAACTCTCGATTCGTCCAACACCGAAAAGGCCTTGCTTGTGTGTCAGGTGACTATCACAGTTTGCATGGCGTCCTGTAAATGCAGTTTCATCCAGTCCCACACAGCAGCCCGAGAGGCAAGCGGGCTTATCTGAGCATCTCTGCTTCTCCAATAGAACATGATGGGGCTGGTGGGGAGGCTCAGTGGTCAAGAACACTTGTGCTCTTCCAGAGGCTGATCTGGAACCCGGGAACCACCTGCGCATGCGTGTCGTAGGTTCACGCAGACACAAAAATAAACATTCGAGAAGAAAAGAAAAACTGATCTCGAGGGCAGGTTACAGACTCAAATTTTGTGTTCCGCCTTCCAGGTTCCGGGATCAGGATTTCCATTTTGCTTTCCTGTAGACACATAGAGCCTGTATAGGCTGCTCTAAGTAAAGGCTGCTTGGGAACTCTTTTAGGTTATTTTTAAAATTCCCTTTATGTGTTTATATTATTACTTTGATTCGGATTAAATCAGTATCATAAAGCCTGTGGTATTTACATCTCCTTGACTATCTAAAGCAAAGCACCCATAGACATGATGAAATAAAAATAATAATAACAGATAAATAAAAAAAATGGGGTTGGGGATTTAGCTCAGTGGTAGAGCGCTTGCCTAGGAAGCGCAAGGCCCTGGGTTCGATCCCCAGCTCCGAAAAAAAAGAACCAAAAAAAAAAAAAAAATGCAGATGCTATACAGGGTAACCCTTCCCAGGACAACGGTCTTATGAAGGTTAATTCGCTATCCGGGCCCTCCTAGGGCTAACTCCTGCACGAGAGAGCTGCCCTCGGGTTGGTCGATCCAATCCACCTATGCTAGGTGTCTGGTATCCTGACCCGAGGCCTGGGGTGCAGGAGTTCCGCCAAATGACCCCCCACCCCCACCCCGGGGGAAATGAGGAGCTGCAGCTCCCTCCTTTCTCCACCAGGTGGAGCTAAGGAGCAGCTGGCCACTGTCAGGACAGCAGGGCGCATCTGTGTTCACTTAGCAAATACTCTTTCTTACATTAATGTAGCAAATACTCAATGAATGCCCACTGTGTCAGGCTCCATTGTAGGCGCTGGAGAAACAACTGCGACGTGGTGGGCAGAGTCCCCCACCACTTCGAAACCAACAGCCTAGAAAAGCCACTGTAATCATAGTGCAGTGGTTAGCGCCACCCTGTACACCGTCTGTGATGCTAGGAAGCACATAGATGAGTGCCTACTGCCTTCTCCTCGGTCAGGGAAGGTTTCCTGGGGGAAAATGATGCCTGAGATGAAATTTGAGGAGTGCATAGCCACTAAACAAGTGGTGAAGAAGATCGGGGGAGGGGACATCACTCGTGCCATAGCTCTTAGAGAGATCCGCATGAAAACCAGATAGTGTAGCCAGATCACAGAAGACAGGACTGGTGAGAGACAAGCTGAAGAGGAAGCAGGAGCCCGGCCACGCTGAGTCCAGAGCCGAGCCTGTGTGGAAACAATGTGTTCTGTCTGAAGGACCCTGATTTGCTACTGAAGAGTTTTAGGTAGGAAACTGACAGGGTCATGTGGGTTTTATAATCACAGTTTGTGTATTCGTGTTTGTGTATGCACAAGTGTTTGTGTGTGCCGCCACACCTCATTAGGTAAAGTACAGACCATGAGAGCTAGATAACCTGAGGACAGTCCCCAGAACCTGTAGTGGACGAAGAAACCAACTTCCGAAAGTCGCCCTCTGTCCTCCAGGAGTGCTTACACGCACACACATAAGTTAGCGATAGTAAATTTAAATTTAAAAAGTTTTAAGGAAGAGACTGGGGAGCCGGCTCACTGGTAAAACATTTGCTGTACAACCAATAAGAACCTGAGTCTGGACACCCGGCACCCACGTAAACAACTGAGACAACAGCGAGGGAGGCAGAGACAGGCAGGTGGCCCCTAGAGGCAGGCGGTTCCAGGTCCAATCACAGGCTCTGGATGTGTATCAGAATATAGCTGTAAGAAGTTGGAAGGCTGAAGCAGGAATTCAAGACCAACAACATAGCAAGCCTCGAACTCCAAAAGAATACCACACACTGCAGAAAGGATTCCAGTTTCATAAAAATCACAGAAATGAAAAATCTAATGAGAGTGACCTAAATTTGACCTAATGCCCAGATGTGAGGGTAGGAGAGAGAGGAAAGGAGTTTAGAAATAGATTTAGAAAACTTGAAGGGTTAGGGATTTAGCTCAGGGGTAGAGCGCTTGCCTAGCAAGCGCAAGGCCCTGGGTTCGGTCCCCAGCTCCGAAAAAAAGAAAAAAAAAAAAAAAAAAAAAAGAAAACTTGCATCTGTCTGGAAGCTGATGGTGTGCATTGTATAAAAAGGACTTACCCAGGGCAGGAAAAGACAAAGAACTTATTGAAATATACTAGAAGACAGGCAGAGGGCAAGCCTAGAGTGGGATCATGTGACTGAGAGGAAGCCCCCTTCTCCTGTAACAGTCAACAGGGAGTTACTGGGTCTCATGGGCCACTTGTCAGGGTTCAAAGACCTCTCTCTGTCATCTTAAGTGGTACCTCTGCAGAGTGAGTTGCTTTTCTGAAGACTGCCCATTTGAGTAGGGCACTGTATTCTAGCACTTACTTTTCTTAGGGCTGGAGAGACCGCTTGGTGATTAAGAGCACTTGATGCTCCCTCAGAGGACCCAGGTTTAATTCCCAGGTCCCACGTGACACTTCACAACCATCCGTAACTCCACTTCTAGAGGATCCAGTGGCTTCTCTGGTCTTGTGGTCACTGCACGTGATTATCTTAACTCAATTTGTTGAGCTGAGCTACAATGTAACGTTTCACATTCGGCTTTGTGATGGTTGGTTTTAATTGTCAGCTTGAGAACCCAGAATCCCTTGGGAGTGAGTCTCAATGAGGATTTTTCTAGATTTAGGTTGGGCTGGGGTAAGTCTTTGGGGGATTGTCTTAATGGAGGTGAGTTTGAGGCCAGCCTGGTCTACATAGAGTGAGTTCCATTCAGGACAGACAAACTATGAAGAGAGATCATGCCTCCAAAACAAACCAACAAACTTGGCACACCTGCGAAGCCAGCACGGAAGAGGCTGTCTCAAGAGAATCATGAGTTCAAGACCACCCTGAGTTCCATAGTGAGACACTCTCCAAAGAGTAAAAAAGGTCAAATTGTGTATTATAAACACGTACAGCTCATTATATCTCTATCACATCTCAATTAAGTAGTACCAATGATTGCGTACATGTGTGTGCGATATGAACACATGGGCACTTGTGTCACGGTGCAGGTATAAAGGCCAGAGGACAACTCTGTGAGGTCAGTTCTCTCCCTCTAGCTGCACATGAAGAACTCAGGTCTCTGGGCTTACAAGGCAGGTGTTTTCGCCTGCTGAGCCATCTTGCCAGCACAACTAAAACGATTTAAAAAGTAATATAGGGGGTTGGGGATTTAGCTCAGCGGTAGAGCGCTTGCCTAGCGAGCACAAGGCCCTGGGTTCGGTCCCCAGCTCTGAAAAGAAAAAAAAAAAAAAGTAATATAGACCAGGATTAGAACGATGGATCAGGGTGACTTGCCACTGTCACAGAGCTTCGTTCCCAGCATCCACATGGCAACTTACAACAGCCTGGAACTTCAGGGATCTGACACCCTCTCCCGGTCTATAGGGCACAGGGTATCACTTGGTGCACATACATACATGCAGACAATACAGGGCAATAAAAAACAAACAAACAAGAAAATAATAGAAAAAAATCACATGAAACTGAAAGAAAATTATGGGGGTGGATAAGGGATAAATTAGAGGGGAAGAAATTAGAGAGTGGGTTTTACGGAAACACATTACAGGCATGTTTAAATCCTCAAGTCATTTAAAAATATCAATGATGGTATAGTGGGTACAGCTCTAATCCCACCACTTGGAAGGTGGACCCTGTGGAAGGAAAAGGAAAATCAGTATGTCTTCTCTTCTGTTCTCTCTCCCTCCCCCTGACCCACGTCTGTCTGCTGTCTGTCTGTCTGCTGTCTGTCTACCTCCCTCCCTATCTGCTGTTTTCTGACTTTTTCACGTCTCTGGTCACTTAATCACCTCAGGACTGAGGCCCTTTAAGCTGTTCTGGGTGTGGTATTTGCTGGGTGTTTCTGTAGAGCTGAGGAAGGAATGAAGGTAGAGGCAGGAGGATGTCTGTGAGTTTGGGGTCACACTGGTTTACATAGAGAGTTCCGGAACAGCAGGGCCACATAGTGTGATCCTGTCTGGGAGGTAGGGGGGAAGCAGTAATAATCTTGAGACGCAGAGGGAAGGAGCCAAAGATGCTAATGAACTCTTCTAATGGGCCTTGGAGTAGATCGATTCTGAATGGAAAGTCACAACATAATTCAGTAAATGCAGCCCCAGAGATGAGTAAGCTATGACATAAGGTGCTGAAATGGTCCTTTGTCCTCAGAAGGTCCCTGTGCTGGAAGCTTGGCCCCCAGTGACCGACAGGGCCGGTGGGCAGGGATTGGGATGGGGCAGCCTGGAAAGGGTTCCGGGAAGGTAGTCTTGTGAGGGCCAGTTAAGTCTTCTGGGGCAGGATCGGCTTTTGCAGAAGTAAATTGTTATAAGTGAGGCCGTGGCATGCTTGTCCCCTTCTGAATTAGCCTGTCCCCTTGCTGGTCGAGGCAGTCAGTGGACCCTGAATGAGAACATAGACACCATGCTGTTTGTATCCTTACAACCAAAGCTCCGAGCCAAACAAACTGTCCACTCTCGGGCAGGCTGTTACAGCAACACAAACGACTACAAAGTAACTTCCTGCCGCCCTCTAGTCTCCGTTAGTCTGAATTGAGATCTTTTTGTGAAAGTGCACCTTTATAGCACACCCACAACATGTGTAACAGAGACTAAAGCAATCTCCTAGTTCTCAGACCAAAGAAGAGGGGGCTGGGGCTACCAGAAGCATCCAGCAGGCTCTTTGAAGGAATCTTTTCAAAGCTGTGGCTGGCCTCTATGTAACTAAGGGAACAGCTATTACCAGATAGTTGGTGGGAAATGGAGCCTTCTCTCCTAATCTCAGCAAGACCTTTTAGGAAAGGCGCAGACCCTGCTATGCACAGTAACTGTGAAGCACTAACTGTACTACCACTGGGCAGCCTACTGCGTCCTGGCTGGACCTCCTCTCCATCGGTTTTAGTATATTCTGTCTGTGAAATCTCAGCTCATGCATTAGAATTCTTAAGACTTGTTTAAAATGCAATTAAATTGAGCGATTTAGATGTGTATTTTTTGCTGGTTCTGGGGTTTGAGATTTGACTATTCTCTGAGAGGTTTGTGTGTGGTATGTGTGACTGTGTGTGTGTGTGTGTGTGTGTGTGTGTGTGTGCCTGTATGTGTAGTTTTTGTGTATGTGTGTACAGGTTAATATATGCATGTGTGTATGTGTGTGTGGTGTTTGTGTCAGAGAGTGTACATGTATGCATGTTTGCTGTGTCTATGAGCATGTGCATACATGTGAGGTGCATGTGTGTGTGTGTGTGTGTGTGTGTGTGTGTGTGTATGTGTGTGCGCATGCGCGCACGAGCGAGTGTGTTTTTCAGAGTTACCTGAGAAGAACATAACTTGCTACTTTCTCTGCTCCTCAGTCTGCCCAGACTGGAAGGAGTTGAGACTTTTGGTATAACCCTCCCCTACACAATTTCACATTCCCACAAGGCCACTAGCACCTCTTCCCTGCCATACACCCCGACAAACCCCCATGAATAAATAAAAGTTAAAAAAAATAAAGAACAGGGGTGGGAGCACATGCCTTCTTTACTCTCAGCACCTGGGAGGCAGAGGCAGGCAGATCTCTGCTTGAGGCCAGCCTGCTCTACAGTCTGAGTTCCAGGACAGCCAGGGCTACACAGAGAAACCCTGTCTCAAAACAGAACAATGGGTGGAGGAATGGCCACAGGTAAGAGCACTGACTGCTCTCCCAGAGGACCTGAGCTCTGTCCCCAGCATTCACATCTGGCAGCCACCTGTAGCTCCACGTCTAGGGATCTGAGGCCTTCACGTGGTGGCTCACAATCCTCTGTAATGAGATCTGATGTCCTCTTCTTTTTTTCTTTTTTTCGGAGCTGGGGACCGAACCCAGGGCCTTGCACTTGCTAGGCAAGCGCTCTACCACTGAGCTAAATCCCCAACCCCCTGATGTCCTCTTCTGATGTGCCTGACAGCTACAGTGTGCTCAAATAAATAAAACAAAACAAATCTTAAAAAAAAAAAGAAAGAAAGAAAAGAAAACTTTTCTATTTGTCCAAAAGTGACTATAGCCAGATTAAAAACCCAGACCTGGGAGTCTGTCCCAATTACAGGGTCTCTCAGGAGGCTAGTAGTCAAGACTGCCCTCTCAGGAATAAGAAAGGCACACACAAGGAAGCCCTGCATGGTGGTACCCTGCTGTAATCCTAACAGCTAGGAGACACAGGAAGAGCTTACGAAGCCACCTTCAAGGCTGGAGAGATGACTCCGTGGTTAAAAGTACCGACTGCTCTTCCAGAGGCCCTGAGTTCGAATCCCAGCAACCACATGGTGGCTCACAACCATCTGTAATGGGATCTGATGCCCTCTTCTGGTGTGTCTGAAGACAGCGACAGTGTATTTATATACAATAAATAAGTCTTAAGGGGGGAAAAAAGCCAGCCTCACGGCTGGAATGATGGCTCACTGGCCAGAGCACTGGCAGCACCCACACAGCCACTTATAACAGCCCATGACTCCAGTTTCTGGCAACAGCACCCTCTCATGGTCTCCAAGAGCGCCAGGCACACGTGTGGTGCACCTACAGGCAGGTGGAGCCCAGAAGAGGGCATGGTTATCCTGGAACTGGATCTCCAGGTTCTGGTTTCCATGTGGGTGCTGGGAATTAAACCCGGGTTCTCTGAGAGAGGAGCAGCCTGTCCTCTGAGCTATCTCTCCGGCCCCAGAAAATAAATCCGCTGCCACTGGCCGAACAGAGGAACAAAGGAAAACATACATAATAAATAAAATCAGTTCCAGCAGAGATCGGCCCATCGATGGGAAGGGAGCCCTTGGTCCTGTGGAGGCTTGGTGACCCAGCATAGGGAAATGTCGGGGTGGCGAGGCAGGAGTGGGTGGGCGGGTGGGGAGCACCCTCATAGAGGAAGGGGATGACGGGAGGGGATGGGGGGTTGTGGAGGGGAAACTGGGAAGGGGGATAACATTTGAAATGTAAATAAATAACCAAAAAATATGAAAAAATAAAACAGGCAATAATAAATAAATAAAATCGATTCACGGAAAACACGGCCTCACGAGATGTTTCTGCTGTGGAAATGGTGGCTTTTGATCATTCTGAGGACTTAGGAAAACAGGAACTGAAGCATGTGGAGTAAGAAAGGACAACGCCCCCCCAGGCCTTGACCTCCTTTTGCTCACTAACTCCATTTTCTCTTTATTTCAAGTTTTTAATCCTGAATATTATATCTACCTCAGGGACGTCCTATGGGGATCAGATAAAAGAATAATAATATTGACGTGGCTTGCCTGGTTAATGTTACACACGAAGCCATTTCGCCGGCTTTATTTATTTAGTTTACTTTAAAGCTGTGTTCCTATGTAATCCAAGGCAGCCCTCTCTGTATTAGCTTCCTAAGTCACAAACACGTGATACTGACAAGCTGGTGGCGCAGGCAGAGGTAGGTGGATCTCAGTGAGTTTGAGGCCAGCCTGGTGTACACAGCGAATTCCAGGACAGAATCTTGAACTTTTGGTGTTCCTGTCTTAAACGGCGGAACAGCTGGGATCGTAGTTGCCGGGATTTGAACTCAGGAGGAGAAGCAGCGAGTGCTCTTGACTGCTGAGCCATCTCCCCAGTCCTCTCATCTTAATTTTAATTTCAGTTTTATTTGTGTGGATACGTGTGTGCCTTTATGCGGACCACAGGCATGTAGTACCCTCAGAGGCCAGAAGAGGGTGCCGGGTCCCTTGGAACAGGAGTTACAGGCTGGGAGGTGAATCCAAGTTCTCCAGAAGAGCAGCAAGTGCTATTACCCACTGAACGACCACTCTAGCTCCTTGCTTCTTAAATTTTCCTCTAAATCTATGAATCTGTATGTGTGTGCACTACAAGCGTGACCACAGTGGCTGGAAGTGCTGGATTCCCCCTGGAGCTGAAGCTACAGGTGGTCGTGAGCATCCCAAGTGTGCACTGGGAACCAACTCAGGTCCTCTACAAGAGCAAGGCTTGATCTTAATAGTGAAGACATCTCTCTGATCCCTTGTTTTTTTCTTTTTCTCTTTCTTTTTTTTTGGGGGGGGGATGTTGTTTTGTTTTGGTTGGTTTGGTTTTTCTGTTTTTGTTTGCTTTTGTTTTGTTTTGCTTTGTTTTTGAGACAGGGATTCTCTGTGTAGCCCTGGCTGTCCTGCAACTCACTTCATAGCCCAGGCTGGCCTCACTCTGGCCTTGCTCAGAGATCTGCCTGCCTCTGCCTCCCAAGTGCTGGATCTAAAAGCCTGCGCCAGAAATGCTCTGCCCTTGGTTTTTTCTTTTAACAAATACTTCTTGTACGTTTGTCTTGTAACAAAGTTTCACTATGTACCTTTGGCTGCCCTGGAACTTGCTTCGTAGACTAGGCTGGCCTTGAATTCATAGAGATGTGCCTTCTTTGCTGTGCTGGGATTAAAGGCATGTGCAGCCACACCTAACTTCTTTTCTTTTTTTTTTCCTCTTTCTTTCTTTCTTTCTTCCTTCCTTCCTTTCTTTCTCTCCCTCTCTCTTTCTTTCTTTCTTTCTTTCTTTCTTTCAAAACAGAGCCTCACTATGTAGCCCTGGCTAGCTTATGTAGACGAGGCTGGTCCCAGGCTTGAACATGTATATCTTCAGCACCAGTGTAAATTATCAGCTACAACCCTACAAGTTTTGTTGAAACAACTCTTTTGTTGCATGAATACGGCACACTTGTAATTCCCACATCCCATCAGGAGGTTGAGGCAGGAAGACTGTCACAAGTTTGAGGCCAACCTGGTCTATGTAGAATGTTCTATAGACCTTGAACATTTCAACCAACAGCGTCATTCTCTCCCAACCTGAGCTATGTAGCGAGACCCTGTTTCCCTCCTTACCTCAGCAGAAAAGGGGGCATGTCCAGCTATGGGTCACACATCCTATGCTGAGGCATGGGTCAGTGATGGATGCTGGTGGATTCTGCCAATTCACTTCCTGCTTTGTCTCTTCCCCTCGTTTGCACGTCTGCGTGTCACTGATAATTTTCCTCTAACGTTATG
Organism: Rattus rattus; assembly: GCF_011064425.1. NCBI lineage: Eukaryota > Metazoa > Chordata > Mammalia > Rodentia > Muridae > Rattus > Rattus rattus. Next base: position 262,507,296 of record NC_046154.1, read on the forward strand.
TGTGTGTGTGTGTGTGTGTGTGTGTGTGTGTGTGTGTGTGTGTGTGTAGAGACTTATCACAGAAGCGGGATGAAGGACAAAAGCCCTCATTTCTTCAACACTTCAGCCAACAACCTCCTTTGCTTCTCCAGGCCGTTGAAGGGAACGTCTTATGAATTATGCATGACAGAATGATGAATATGCACGCGGCCCATTATGCCTGCGAGGGCTGGTAAATAATTTATGAGCTAAAATGTTCCTCACCTTGTTACTGTGCAAAAACTTTTTAAAAATCCACAACATATTTACCCTTTGAACCGTAGGGAGCTCTGTCAGAGACAGTGACGGCGGCCCGGCAATGTAGCCTTACATCACTGCTAAAATCGAGTAGAAGAAAACAGTGCAAATGCTTTTCGGAGATAGTTTAAAAGTGGAGCGTGCTTTGGCTGTAGCCCTTGCCCTAGGAATGTTTTCTAAAATTCTGGCTTCTCACCCTAAGGCTGCCTCGCATTGTCAGCAGCACCCGGGTTCCTCCTCGGTCTCCTCACAGGACTTCAGGGACCAGTGAGGCTGAATCTTCTCTCCTGTTATATGAAAAGCAGCAGCTTAGACCGCCCTGGCGATGCTGTTCTGCACATCACAGCGGAGAGGCTGTCCTCCGGAGACAGACATGAGCCACTGCTGTGGCAGCCTTCACCTCACACGCAGCAGTGGGTGTCTTTAACTGGTGCTGAGAAGTGGAAGACAAAGTTGCCCGTGCAACGGAGGGCAGGGTTAGAGTACATCCATGGATCCTGGCAGAACTCGGTTGTTCTATGACACGGAGGGTGGGAACCCAAGGTTTACCTGCCAAGATTGCTGGAGCTTTCTGGCACCATGACAAAGAAGGTTCTCTCTGTCCACTGTCTTTCACAGGTTGGGTGCCTGGAGGGGATGAGCAGACCGAGGGAGGAAGAAAGGCCTTGTTATTTATCTTTTGGGTGAACTATATATATATATATATATATATATATATATATATATATATATTCAAGAAATAGAGGTGCTGTCCACAGGACTGAGCGGGTAAAGGTGCTTGCTCCTCCCTTGAGACTGATTCCTAGAACCCGCCCATATGGTTGAAGGAGAGAACCAAGTTGTCCTCTGACCTACAAGGGAACAGGGGACACCCTTCCCTCCCTCTCTCTATCCTCTCCTCCCTCCTTTCTCTCTCTCTCTCTCTCTCTCTCTCTCTCTCTCTCTCTCTCTCTCTCTCTCTCTCTCTCTCTCCCCTCTCTCCCTTCTCTCTCTCTCTCTTTCTCCCTCCCCCCTCCCCCCTTAGAGTAAATGCAATAAACAAAAAGAATCAAACAAATGACTTACAAACTACAAATTATATTACAAAGTTATTGGGACAGTGATGTAATGGAAGCAAAATCCTTTTATAACAGTGTGGTACTCAGACTTGAGAAGGATTCTTGGAAGAAATAAATGTTCAGAAGACTTTACAAGACAAAGAGAAGAGGTCCAGTTCATTAGAAAGAACCCAGGCTGTGTAGCCCAGCTCTCCTGGCGCGGGCTCCTTCTGCCTCCTCTCCGGCAATTCCCCCTTCACTTCCTGCACCCGCACTGGCTCCAGCTATCACGGGTGGTTACTTCTCTCGCCCCACTCCTGTGTTGAAATCCAAACCCACACATGATGGTATTCGGAGACAAGACCTTCAGGAGGTGAGTAGATCCTGGGTGCATCCCAGAACGTTTCCCAATACCCTGCAACCACGTGGCCACTGCCTGTGAAGCAGTACTGGGTCTGTGGTGACCTTAGTCTCCCTTAGACATCCCGCTTCTAGAAATTCAAAGCTGGCACTGTGGTAATTAAGCTTTTGAAGGAGATTTGTTTTTCTGTTTATTTGTTTTTTTTTTTCTTTTTTTCGGAGCTGGGGACCGAACCCAGGGCCTTGCGTTTGCTAGGCAAGCGCTCTACCGCTGAGCTAAATCCCCAACCCCACTATTTGTTTATTTTATGAACACTGTAGCTGTCTTCAGACACACCAGAAGAGGGCATCAGATCCCATTACAGATGGTTGTGAGCTACCATGTGGTTGCTGGGAATTGAACTCAGGACCTCTGGAAGAGCAGTCAGTGCTCTTAACCACCGAACCATCTCTCCAGCCCAGAGATTTGGTTTTATTCATGTATTTGTACGCCAAGCATGTGCTAGTAGTGCCTACTAGAAAAAGGTGTCAGGTCCCCTGGAGCTGAAGTTACAGGCGGTTGTGAGCCACCCTCTGTGGGTGCTGGGATCTGAACTCTGGAAGACCAGCATCGCTCTTAACCACTAAGTCAGCTCTCCAGCCTTTCCCCGCCCCACTCTATTTGTTTAAAGCAGTGTCTACTCTGTGGCCCGGGTTGGTGTAGGAACTCACTTTGTAACTACTGTGCCTCAAGCTCCTGCGTGCTGGGAGTACAGGCAAGTGCCCTCAGCTTGATGGCTGAGGACCGACCAGGGCTTTGCTCATACTAGGCAAGCATTGTACTGAGCTACAACCCCAGCCTTTCTTTTCTTTTTCTGAGGTGTGCGTGCGTGTGTGTGTGTGTGTGTGTGTGTGTGTGTGGTGTAGGTGTTGTGTGTGTGCGTGTGCGTGAGAGTGAGAGTGAGAGCGAGAGTATGCACGGGTGTGCGTGTGAGAGCACTCGTGTGTGGGGTATGTCTCTGTGTGCATGTGTGTCTGTGCACGCATGTGGAGTGTGTCTGGGGGGCTGTGTCTGTGTTGTGTGGTGTGTGTGTGTGTGTGTGTGTGTGTGTGAGTGTGTGAGCACATATGTGGGGAATGTGTGAGGGTATGTCTCTGTGGGCATCTGTGTATGTGCATGCATGTGGGGTGTGTCTGGGGGCTGTGTGTGTGTGTGTGTGTGTGTGTGTGTGTGTGTGTGTGTGAGAGAGAGAGAGAGAGAGAGAGAGAGAGAGAGAGAGAGAGAGAGATACTTTCTTGTTCAGGCTGTTTCCCAATTCAGCAATCTCACTTTTTTGTTGCCTCTCCAGCAGCTGGCCCTACAGGTGGGATGGGGCCAGACTCTACCTCCTTTTGTAAAACTAAACTGCATTATTTGCCTAGACTGCTAATGGAAGAGCTGGAATAAAACCCCAAGCTTTCTGGTTCTTGATTCACCCTCAGGGCCTCCTGGCCGGCCCCAGGAAAACAGCTGACAGCCCAGCTCTGCTGCACCAGTAGCCAGCAAGATGCAGGCAGCCTGGAGTGTACCTGTTGGTCAAAACCAGCCCTTGCTGCTCCCTCTCCCCTCCTCAGTGTGCGCTTGCCCCGAGAGGTTTAAGGAACTGTCTGGCAAGGGCTTTACTCTTCATCCGATTTCTCCGTGGGCTTCTGCACGGTCTGCCGAGGACATCCTAGACCACGAAACCTGGGTGTGGGGTGAGGGGGAAGAGGGAAACAGACTAGGTTGGCAGCAAAAGCTTGACTTTTGGGAATCCACTTGGCTGGATTGACGCTCTTCTATTGTCTCCTCTCATTCTTTCTCGGCCCCCTGGTCTTTCTTCTTTTGTCCATTACTCCCCAAACCTTCGTTTCCCCTGGCCCCCTAATCGGCCTCCAAACCTTCCTCTACCTTCAAAAGTCAGTAGATAAAACAAACCCTCCCCTCCCCACCAGCACGGTCCCAAAACAGTGGCTTGTTTTTCTCCATTACGTCAAACTTTGCTTTTCTTTTCACACCTTCTTGGGCATGACTAGCCCGCAGGTGGTGGGTAGGACCCCGGCCCTCCGGAAGGTGGGAAAGGATGTTGAGCATAGCGTCCAGGACCCTGGTCTCTCTGGGATGAGCAAGGGGGACACAGCTGCTCCGGAGGCCCTGAGCCTGAGTGACATCCGAGTTCCCTCTCCTTTCCCTGCCTGTAGGACAAGACATGAACTTGAGGTTCGCCTTTGAGAAGGGCAGTTGACCACCAGAGAGTCACGGTTGTCACTGCCCAAACCTCGGTTGAAGGGAAGGTGACGCGGGGTCCCCGATCGAGACTCCAGTCCAGCTCTCCGAGGGGGCTGACTCAAGCAGCCCCACAGGCCCTGGGTCCCAGTCCCGGCGGGGCCTGGGGTTCCTCCCCACCCCCACGCGCTGCTCGCCGCTCCCCAGACCCCCCTCCTTTTCCTGACCGCCGCCCCCGGCGGCTGGCGCGGGAGGTGCAGCATGCGGCAAAGCGCTTTGCATAAATTATGCTCATGACGCAGCAGCTAAAAAAATCCAAGTAGCAGAAGGAGGGAAAGGGGGGGAGGGAGGAGGGGGCGAGGAGGGGACTGCACCTGGCCGCCCCCGCCCCCGGCGTCCCGGCCCGCGCGTGGCCCGCAACCCACGGCCGCTCCGCTCTGCCAACCCCGGCGGGGGGCTCAGGGGCAGCGGGTCCCAGTGGCTCCGGCCGAGCAGGCCAGGGCCGAGCCGCTCCGGCTTCTTTGTCTGCGGGCGGCCGCCCGGGCCGCGGCCCCCTGGCATGGGCCGGGGGATGAGTGTCTAGTCGGTGGCCGCTGGGCAGCCGGGGAGCGGGAGGCTGGGCTTCGGGCTCCGGTGAGTAGCGGGGTCCGGGGCGGGGAGGGCTTTGCACGGAGGGGGAGGGGGCCGGGCAGGGGAGGTTTCGAATTTGGTTAATATGCAATGCCCGTAATTAGCATAATTTATATATTTATGATAAAGAGAGAAAAAGGCGCGGGGCCGGGGCGGCGGGCTGCGGCCCGGGAGGCTGGAGCTCTGGAGTCCACGGCCGCGCTCTGTCCACCTGGGGCGACAGACCCCGGGCCGCGCCCTGGTTCCCTGTCCCCGCGGACACTCGTGGAGGGGCGGCCGCCGGGTGGACGCCCTGCCCTGGAGAGGGGCGGGATGTAGGGGAGAGGTGCGCAGAGCCCTGGATCCTGGGACGCTTGGGTTCCCTGGCGACCTGTCACCACTACTCCGGAGAAAGGGCTGGTGGGACTCTGGGGCAGGGACCTCGCTGTTGCTGGAAGGATGGGGGAATGGTGGGAGGGTCACCGTCGATCGGAGCGTGAGCACTTCATAAATATTTAATGACAGTATTAGTATTAATAATGTCATAAAACGGGCCCACTATCTCCTCCCGGGACATCTGCACCTGGCAAGGCTGAGGGATCTGCAGAGTGGCTCTTAAGCCACTTCAGCGCCAAGATCACCTCCTCGGCTCGGATGGGAAGCCCAAAACCTTTACCGAGTAGTCACAGCGCCTGGGAGCTTCACTAGGCCAAAGACAGGAAGCTCCTAGCAGACATAGAGAAACTGTAGCCTGTTTGCTCTTTCGAATTCCTTGCTCACAAAATAGGAGGTTGGTTCCCGGTTCCATGCATATATGCGGTCACTTTGGCAATCTACAGCAGCCACCCCTGCAAACGAGCATGCTGGGTGCACATTCCATTTTGATTGAAGTTTGTGCTCGGGATGATATTTCTGTGACTCGGGACCTCTTTGCGTATATAAAGCACAATCACGTTCATTCCTTCTTTGGTTCTTAAAAAAAACAAACAAGCAAACAAACAAACAAACAAAAAAACCCCACAGCGAGTGCTGGGCTCAGACAAAGCCCCACCTGTCCTGGAATGAGCAAGCTGATCACAAACACAAAACAAATCAGGTAATGCCAAGGTGGGGGGGGCACGCTGGTTTTCTCTCTTCCTCCTAGAGGCAACTCAGAAAAGTAAGGCTGCCGTGCAGAGCTGTAACCCCAGCAACCGGGGATGAAGCAGCAGGAGAATCAAAGATTAAAGCCACACAGTGAGATCCTGCCTTAAAAACTAAAGACAAACAAAACAAAACAAAACCCCAAGCCAAGCACCAACTTCAATAAATGTAAGACAAAAAGGGGTACTGGCTTGACGGCTCAGCAGGTAAAGGCATTCGATGCCAAGCCTGCCACTCTAAGTGTGGTCCTTGAACCTTGCATGGAGAAGTAGAGAACTAACTCTTGTAAGTTGTCTGGTCTCCACACACAAGCTGTGTGAGTGCACCATGGCACAGATGCATACACGCACTTAAGTAAAACATGTCAGGAGGGAGGAAGAGGAGGAGGAGAATGCAGGAGGAAGAGAAGAAGGGGGGAGGAGGAGTTAGAGAAGGGGGAAGGAGGAAGGGATGAAGAGGAGGGAGGGAGGAGGAGGAGGAGGAGGAGGAGGAGGAAGAAGAAGAAGAAGAAGAAGAAGAAGAAGAAGAAGAAGAAGAAGAAGAAGAAGAAGAAGAAGAAAGAAGAAGAAGAAGCATCAACATCAAAGGGAAGAAAGAAGGCCAGGCAGTGGTTGTGCACACACTAGGGAGGCAGAGGCAGGTGGATCTCTGAGTTCGAGGACAGCCTGGTCTACACAGATAATCCCTGCCTCAAAAAAACCAAAGAAGGGGTTGGGGATTTAGCTCAGCGGTAGAGCACTTGCCTAGCAAGCGCAAGGCCCTGGGTTCGGTCCCCAGCTCCGGAAAAAAAAAAAAAAAAAAAAAAAAAAAAAAAACCAAAGAAAAAGAAAAAAAAAAAAAAGAAAAATAGAAAGGATGAAAAAATCTGGAGCCAGAGCTCAGAATAGAGAGCGTTGGGGTTGGGGATTTAGCTCAGTGGTAGAGCGCTTGCCTAGGAAGCGCAAGGCCCTGGGTTCCGTCCCCAGCTCCGAAAAAAAAAAAAAAAAAGAAAAGAAAAGAAAAAAAAAAAGAGAGCGTTATATCTCTCTGTTCATCAATTAAATCTACACACACACACACACACACACACACACACACACACACACCCTGCTCTAAGGATGGGAAGGACAAGATACATATGACGAATTAGAAGAAAGCGATGCTATTTGTGGTACCCAACAGTACATCACTTGCCTAGCATGCACAAAGGCGAATTCAAACCCCAGAAGTGAATATTTAAAAAATAATAAAAGAAAAGAAAGAAATATGTCTTTTAAGGGTTTTCTGCTTCAAGAAGAAAAGAAAAAAATTCTGTTTAAAAAAAAAAAAAAAAGGCTAGGCGGTGATGGTGGAGATCTTTCATCCCAGCACTGGAGAGGCAGAGGGAGGTAGATCTCTGGGAGTTCAAGGTCAGCCCGGTCTACTTAGTGAGTTCCAGGACAGCTGAGGCTATGCAGAGAGACCCTGTCTCTGAGAGGGGAGGGGGAAGAAGAAGAAACTGGTATAAACTCATATTCCTCTTGAAGACTTATTTTGACATTATAACATTAGTACTCGGGCAGTGACTCCATGAGAGAACACATGCTTCCATACACAGGGCCATAAATAAACAAGTAAATAAATTATAATAGTAATCTTTTACATTTCATAATATGTTATGATTTAAAACATCTTCTATGGTGCTTTATTTCAGTTAAAATATAGCCAATAGGACTGGGGGCTTAACTCTGTTGGGATAGTACCTGCCCATTCATTCCCAGGGCTCCATCAGCTAAGTGTGCACCTGTAACCTCAGCCCTTGGGACTGGGAGGTAGGAGGACAAGAGGTTTGAAGCCATTTTCAGCTGCATGGGGAGTTCCAGGCCAGCCTGGAATACATTGCAACCTTGTCTCAACAAACAAATCAACCAAAACAACAATAGTAACACTTGCACATGTTTGCCTGTTAGGCGCTATTGAAAATGCTTGACCCTTGATGTCAATGGTTCTCAACCCCTTTGAACAGCGGTCAAGTTTTCCGCAGCTGGCGTAGGTCAGATATTTACATCGCTATTCCTAAATTAGAGTTAGGAAGTAGCAAAATTAGAGTTAGGAAGTTGCGATGAAATAATTTTATGTTTGAGAGTCACCACAACATGAAGAAGTGTGTTAAAGGGTTGCAGCATCGGAAGGATTGAGAACTTTTGTCTTACATAAATATTACCAACTCAAATCTGGACATAGTGGCACAGGAGTATAGCAATCACATGACTAAACCTAGTTACAAGGAGAAACCCTGTCCAGAAAAATGTTACAGTGGGGACTGGGGATTTGGCCCAATCCTTGAGAGCAAGTTCTGTTCCCAGCGCCACACGGCCCCTCCCACCCGCCTGTAAACTCCAAGGCAGGGAAATCCACAAAGCAGGTGAGGGTGACCCCAGGCTGGAAAGGGGAGTGCCAGCAATTTCTACTGTGGATGTAAAATTCCCTTTTAGGGCATTGAAAATGCTCTTGAACCAGAAGTGCTGGTGGCCATGCAACATTGTAAATGTATAAAATTCCTCTGAAATGCACACTTTAATTAAAATGATTCAAGTGGTAGTGCCTGCCTTCAATCATAGCACTCTAGAGGCAGAGGCAGGTGGCCGTCTGAAGTTCTAGGCTATCCTGGTCTACAAACTGAGCTCCAGTCTGGCTAATACTAACTAGTGAGACCCTCTCTTTCTCTCTCCTCTCAAAAGAGAAAAAAAAAAAAAGTTAAAGTGGATGTCAGTGATGAGCGCTGGCTACCACACTCTAAGCCTTGAGTTTCTATCCCCAGCATCACAAAAAGAGAGAGGAGCAATTCAATAAAATGGTTAAACTGGTGAGTTCTCTATCGTGTGAATTTATATTTGTTGCAGCTGTTATATCAAAATACCATAAATTGGGTATCTGAGTTCAGCTCAAGACGCTGCAAGCGAGGCAGTCCTGGGTCAAGTTGACCTGGCAGCATCTGTTTCCTCTGAAAGAAATGCTGTCTTGTTATGGAGACTGCCCCAGATTACTGTAACCCTCTGGGAGAGGGAATCTCAGGGCTGGGATTCTAACTAGGAACAGAGAGGGGCACAAGCTTCAGACCACAGCAGAATCCCGCCTCTATTTAAAGGGGTTGTGGGGCTGGGGATAGAGCTCCGTATGCTCGTGAGCTTTGGATTCAGTTCCCATAATGCCCAAAACAAAAAAATCTTACAGGAGAAAAAAAAAGAAAAAAAAGTAAGTTAGGGGCATGGGTCACTATCTTGGGTTTCCTTGACTATGACATCGTAGCAATAAGTCCCACTCCCCTGAGTAGGGCTGAGTAATAAGTCAGTATCACATAAAACACTCATCCAGTACTGAATGTCAATTAGTGTCCTCCAACACAAATGTCTAACCAGTTGGCCTTTCCCCCCTTTTTCTATTCCTTCCTTCCTTCCTCCCTCCCTCCCTCTCTCCCTCTTTTCCTTCCTTCCTTCCTTCCTCCCTCCTTCCTTCCTTCCTTCCTTCTTTCCTTCCTTCCTCCCTTCCTTTTTTTTTTTTTTTTTTTTTGGTTCTTTTTTTGGAGCTGGGGACCGAACCCAGGGGCCTTGCGCTTGCTAGGCAAGCGCTCTACCACTGAGCTAAATCCCCAACCCCCCTTTTTTTTAACAGCTCCAGCCAGATAGTCTGTCTTCACATGGGGTTCCCTGGCTCTTGCTTGCTGCACCCAGCAAGGCCATCCACCGCTGGGAACATACCCCTTCCTGGGTACAGGCCAACGTGGTCCTTGAACCACTGCTGCAGAGCTGGTTTTGTGGAGCCCACCACAAGATCAGAGGGTCCGGGGGATGTTGGGAGAAGCAGTCTAGGAAGCAGGATCTTTAAGAATAGCTCCTGTGTTTGAGCTCACCCGGTGTAATTCTGCCTCTGCTGCTCTTCAGGAAGCCTCCCTAGGGAAACACTGATCCCCACACCCCTCTCACCTTTGCCTGGGGTTCTGGGTCTATTAGTTTCACCTTGGGTTTTCCTGGGTTGCTGTCACCCTTGGATAGGGAGTGGGAGTGGAGGAATTCCCCAGGGATGGATACCTGGTCCTCTCTTTCCCTTGCCATCCAAAACATGAGTAAAGTGTTCTCTTGGGATGTGAAGAGTCTTCCTCCTGTCTACCACCACCCCTCCCCGGAAAGGCAGGGTTTCTATGTGTAGCCCTGACTGTCTAGAACTTGCTCTGTAGACCAGGCTGGCCTTGGATTTACAGAGACCCGCCCTCCTCTGCCTCCTGAGTACCAGGATTAAGGGTTTGCACCACCACTGCCCAGCTAGAGTGGGAGGGAGTCTTTAACGTTCTTAGACTCTTCCTTCCCCTTCCCTGGCCTCTCTGCCCTCCTGACCTTCTGTTTCTGACTTCTCCAGATAGTCCGACATCACATCGTCGTGTCCCACCAGCCTGTACTTTTCTACTCCTACCCAGGATGCACTAGGTGTGGGCTGGAGCCCGCCCCACCCTGCGGTGACCATGGATGCTGGAGCTGGATCTGACTCATCTCTGACTGTCAACGAGCAGGTATCTTTCGGGGTGAGAAGCGGGGCTGCGAGGGTCCTGACTCAGGGGTGGTGTGGCCAAGGGAGACAGACATAATGAGGATCTCATTTGTCTCTTATTAAAGTTTATGGTCGCTCCAGTCCACCTGTCCAGAGCGAGTGTCAGCTAGGGTCTCTGGGGTTGAGTTTGGGATTTTAAGTAGTAACAGGGTTTGAGTCCTATGTCCTCTTCTGGCCTCTGAGGTCACTATATGCACGTGGTGTATGTACAGACATACATGCATGCAGGAAAAACACCCATACACATAAAGTCAAAAGTGAGATCTGAAAAAGACTATTAAAACACACAAATACTGCTAAGAGTTTGAACATGTGGTTTAGATTTTTTTTTATGTTTCTATGTATTTTCTATGTTTTCTGAAACGAATGTTTGTTCCTTAAAAGAAGAAAACAGACCAGCATCCTCGAAATGCAATCAGCATGAAGTCCTTCACAGATCTGTCAAAGGACATGCTTTGGAACTCGTTCCTTCTTCTGGACGATTCTCCCCAATGCCTTTCTAGTAGAATCTGTGGCTGCAGCCAGTTCTCAGGGAACACTGTGGGAGTGGCTCCAGGCACAGCTCATGGGCAAGGAAGGCTGACATACAGCTTTTTCCCCTGTGGAATTCACCTGGGATTCCTAAGGGCCAGGATGGCCCATTTAAGCAACGGCATGAAGAAGACCTTAGTGCAGGTGTTTGAGCAGGCCTCATGGAGGGCACCGTGGCCTCTTGAGAATGCCTGTGATAGACAGCTCACAGGGTCAGGGCGAGGCAGGAGAAACTACGTTTCAGTAATTGACTTCTTGACCCTTTTTTGGGGGAAATTAGCTTGCGGGGAAATTCTGGTATCCTGAGTTTAAAAGTTACTCAAGGGCTGGAGAGACGGCTCAGTGGGTAAAACCATTTAGGGCATGAGACAACCAGAGCCTCAGATCCTCAGAGCCTGCATAAAACGCCGGATGTGGTCTTGTGTGTCTGTAATCTCGGCCTTCCTGCCATGAGCTGAGAGAACATCTGGAAGCTGAAGGGAGTGCAGAGCCTGGCAGGAGGGAGAGAGACCCTGCCTCAGCAAAGTGGAAGAAGAGAAAGAACGAGCTCCTGACAGTTGCCTTTGAATCCACATAAGCACTGAGGCACACATGTATGCGTGTGTGTACCCGCACACTCACACACACACACACACTCACACACTGGCACACGCGTGCACACACACATTCAGTCACACACACACAGGCACACACGTGCACATACACACTCAATCACACACACAGGCACACGTGTGCACACACACACACAGGCACACTCGTGCACACACACACTCAATCACACACACACTCAGTCACACACACACTGGCACACTCGTGCAAACACACACTCAGTCACACACACAGGCACACATGTGCACACACACACAGTCACACTGTGCACACACACATAATCACACACACACACACACACACACACTGCACACACACACACTCAATCACACAGGCACACACACACACAGGCACACGTGTGCACACACACATTCAGTCACACACACACCGGCACACACGTGCACACACACACTCAATCACACACACACTCAGTCACACACTCAGTCACACACACTGTCACATGCGTGCACACACACACACTCAGTCACACACACAGGCACACATGTGCACACACACACACACACACTGTCACACGCATGCACACACACACTACTAAGAAAAATACAATCTCAAGGTACTCGACACTACAGAGCACCACCTCCCACACTCTCCCTCTGGTGAGCCTCCAGGTGATCTTAGGGACATTAGGACAGATCTCTGCAGGGTCCCCATCTTCTTATGGGTAGTACCAAAATCTCAGCCGCTGAGAGAGAGGATGCTCTCACAAGCTTGCTGGACGAACCTTTTCCTACCTCCTGAGCTAAGTATGACAAACAAACAAACACGTCCTGGTGGGTTGGCTCTGTGCAGCTTTTCTCTCTGCCTCTGGGCTACTTCTCACAGCTCCTTGCTGGACATCAGGGATGGTAGCCCAGGTTCTAGTAGTCTCACACATACCCCATTCTCTGGATAGAAGCTTTGCTCTCCGAGTCCTCCACCCTTCTCCTAGTCATTCCCAGAGCTGTGTACCCTTTCCTCTCACTGTTCCCATCCTCTGTTTGCAGGTCATCGTGATGTCAGGCCACGAGACCATCCGCGTGTTGGAAGTTGGAGTGGATGCCCAGCTCCAGGCTGAGGAGGAGAGCAAAGGACTGGAGAGTGTGGCAGCTGATGGCTCCCAGAGTGGGGGCCCTGCTGAAGCCAGGGGCCCTGCTGGGGAAGCCGGGTCATGTGACCCAGACCATTCTGCAGAAGCAACAGGTATTAGGTTATTCTTTAATCTGCTACTGGGCCCAGGTGGCATTGGGGTCTTATCCTTCTGCCCACTTGGCCTCTGGCCACCGGTTTCCAGGGATACCCTGCCCTCACATTGTATCTGGGATTGTGTTTCCTTGCGGTCTCACCCAGGTACAAGTTCAGCCTAGAGAGGATCTTAGATCCACACCAGACTGAACCCTCCCCCCCCTTTTCATCAAGCCTCTGGCTACTTGGCTGTCTGTTTCCTTTTGTCTTTTAAACCCACCAAGTTTAACTGTGGTTGCTTGCATGAGCGCGAGTGAAGGATTAGTTTCTCGGAGGTGGACAACTTACCAGGGGCTATCCCGCCGGAGAAAGTGACTTCTCAGTACCTAACGGGCCATAATTCCTTAGTGAGGGGCGAGGCACCACAAACCCCTTGTCCTTGCATGATGTAATGGCGACAAGCCTCATCTTGTGGAGAGCCTGTGCAGGTAACAACAGCTTCGTTAGTCCCTAAGTGCAACAGCTGTGTCCCGTCCAGAAAATACCTTTTCACAGCCCTGCCCCCTTTTACATTCTTCCAGCTTCCTCTTTTGATACATTCCCTAAGCCTTCTAGGAGTGATATGGATATGCCTCTTTTGAGATACTCTCTAAACCTTCAAGGAGCAATAAGGATGTGTCAGTCAGAGCTGACCTCTCCACAGTCACTCACTCTCCACACTTTTGACTGTTGTGAGTCTCTGAATTAGCCACCACCCCCTGTCAAAAGACGTGCTGGAGAATGAGGTCACTCATGTCATGACCAACAGTTGGTCCTTCTGTTTCTTGTCCTTCTCTAGACTGGACATCACATGCAGGCACACATACGTAATAAATCAACCCATGGAAAGAAGCCCAGGAGAGGCTCACCATCTAGAGAAGCGGGACACTTGTTTTAAAGTCCTCCTGTCAAACTAGGACCATAGCCGCAGTGTGTCACATCTCGCTAGTCCTAGAATATAGGAGGCCCAGGCAAGAGAATAGAGAACTCAAAATGAATTCAAGACCAGCTTGGGCTACATACTACCTAAAAAAACAAAAGCGCGCTTGGTGGCACGCTGGGATTGACAGGGCGCACCTGTAAGCCCACTGCCGGACTTCACGAGGCACTATCTTCAAAACCCGAAACAAGGCGAAGTAGGAGACACACGGGGTCCTACAGACCGCTTTATAGAAGGCAACACCCCAGAAGCACCAGCAGGACACTTGTTTCCTACAATACCCCTGAGTTAGATTAGCTGGCTTTTGTTTTGAGATGAGGACAAAAGGGGGTCTCCTTCTGTAGCCCAGGATGGTTTTGAACTTAGCCTAGCCTTGACTGGTTGCAAGATATTTGATCACACTATGAGATTGTATTGTCTGGAAAAACTGTGGTGTGGCTCAACCATAGCACACATTTAATCGAGGAGCTTTCTGTTTATTGTAAACAGAATTAAATAAACTCCACCATAGGTCATGAGGCTGAGCAGGCAACCAGTTGACAGGGAGTAAACAGGAAAAAACGAAAGCCATAGAGAGTGAGAGGAAGTCAGGAGGATGGATGCAGAGACACAGGAAGCAGAAAGGGGGACATTCAGTCCGAGAGTTCATGAGCTGGTGAGGAGGGAGAACTTCCTTTTCCCTTTGGGATGTCAGCAGTGGAGGAAGGTCAGCGGGTGCTTTCTCTGCCTCTCTAAGCGGGCAGGCTTTTACCAGAGCATCTGGGCCCTGAGTTTCCATTTGTAAAATCGAAGGACTGAGATTGTGTTTAAGAACAACATTGAGGGGCTAGAGAGATGGCTCAATGATTAAGAGCACTGATTCCTCTTCCAGAGGTCCTGAGTTCAATCCCCAGCAACCACATGGTGGCTCACAACCATCTGTAATGGGATACAATGCTCTGTTCTGGTGTGTCAGTGACAGGATGTTCATATACATTAAATAAATAAATCTTAAAAAAAAAAATCAACATTGAATCCTCAGCAGCCCTCTTGCCTCAGCCCTGCCCAGTGCTCCAGGGGCAGGGACTACGGGTGCCGGCCACACACCTGTCCAAGGGCATGGATTACAGGTGTGGGCCACACACCTGTCCAAAGGCAGCGACTACAGGTGCAGGCCAAATACCTGTCCAAGGGCAGGAATTACAGGTGCAGGCCACACACCTGTCCAAGGGCAGGGATTACAGGTGCTGGACACCTGTCCAAGGACAGGGATTACAGGTGTGGGACACCTGTTCAAGGGCAGGGATTACAGGTTCCGGACACCTGTCCAAGGGTGTGTCTACCATCATGCTGTACCTCCAACCTTAGATTCCTGTTATTGTCTGGTTTATAAAATTATAGGTTCTGTCTTGCTGTTCTGTGGCCATGATGTGGTTTCCTGGCAGGGCACCCCAATTTCTGGATTGGCCAAGCAAGAGGAGGTGAAAGGTTGCCGTTCATGGACCTTTCTTTTGGAAGCTCACAGAAACTGCCCACCTTGACTTCAGGCTTCTCAGCATAGCAGAAGAAGCCGAGTGGCCTGTGCAGCTATTGTGACTCTACACTGGGACAGTGACGTGCCCAGTTTTCAGGGGGTTTGCACTTGCAGGACCTGCCCCTTCCCCAAGCTTCTAAAACGATGGCTTGAATGTGGGACTAAGTCCAACTTCTCCTCTCTGACATACATTTGCTGCAGGCTCTGTGACCGCTATGCTACAGACCACAGTGTCCTACAGAGCAGTGATGGGCTGGGAGCCAGCTTTGCAGAGACCTACATTTCTTTCCACTCGAGGTGGGAAGAGGGCACCTACCTTGTAGGTCTGGCCCAGGGCTACCCAGCTTCCTAGTCATTACTAGCAACACGTGGGAAGTTGCCCATGGATCAGGGAAGGTTACCAGCTCATCCGTCCTAGGCTACATGCAGAAGGACAAGATGGCCACCCCTCCACTCTCAACAGACTCACTCTTGTTCTCCTTTCTCCTCCATCCCGTGTGAAGTGAAGTCACTGCCCGGAATCCCTCCGAGTCCTGCCCCAGCCATCGCCACCCTCAGCCAAGCCCCAAGCCAGCCTCAGGCATCACAGACCCTGACACCGCTGGCCGTTCAAGCTGCCCCCCAGGTAAGGACCACACCAGGGAGCAGGACAGAGGGCAGTGGGCAGGAGCAAGCACGGAGGAGGGGCATGAGGCATGGGGTCGGGGACCGCATGAGGCTGTGGCTTGAGGGAGGGCCCGTCCTACTAGGTACCTCTAGGTTACCCCTGCCCCAGACCAGGCCCATCAGAAAAGAGGGTGTGCATTCGCTGGACAGTTTCCTTG
Source organism: Rattus rattus (assembly GCF_011064425.1). NCBI lineage: Eukaryota > Metazoa > Chordata > Mammalia > Rodentia > Muridae > Rattus > Rattus rattus. The sequence continues at coordinate 262,523,143 of NC_046154.1, forward strand.
GGTCCTGACAGGACTGGCGTGAACTCTTTCCTGAGAGAATTTGTGCCTATCCCATGATGAGATGAGTGAGAGCGCCCTTGTCGGTCCCTCCTGCACACGAGTTAATGAACGGATGGCCCGACTTCAGTTAAATTATAAAACTGCCCAGCCACTTAAGAGCTGCCTGTAGAATCCCGCAGGCCAGCAGAGCCTGCTTGACCTCTGGTCCATGCACTGACCTCTTCTGGTCAAGGGCGCCCTCTACCAGAGCTTCTTAGAGGCCTCTGTGGACCCTTGACCAGAAAACAGCAGACATACCAAATGGTCAGCTCTGATAGCACACGTTCAAGTGACATTAAACAGACTGAGGAGGTTGTACATATATAAATACACACACATACACACACACACACATATGTATACATACATATCATATACGTATATCCAGTGCCTGGGACCATGCTCTGTCCTGGAGGCAGGCCTGGGTGTTTTCCTGGACAGGTTCTCTGCACGTGGTGTAGAGTGATCCGGGCACCCACAGGGTTAGTTAGGCCTTCCGCTGGGCCGCTTTGCTCACCTCCGGCCTTTGCCCCGGTGCCCTCAGATGCTTGCTTGTGCTTAGCTGGGTCCGAGAGACCCCTTGTTTGCGCTGTCTGTGGATGTTGATTTTTTTTTTTTATTGTTATTATTTTTCTTTTCTTTTCTTTTTGAAATCTCGTTTGCTCTTGCAGGTCTTGACTCAGGAAAGCTTAGCCACAGTTCTGACAGGAGTTATGGTGCCAGCAGGGGCTGTTACTCAACCTCTTCTTATCCCCATCGGTATTACAGGTCAAGTGGCTGGGCAGCAGGGGCTGGCCGTGTGGACCATCCCTACAGCAACTGTGGCTGCCCTCCCAGGACTGACTGCGGCCTCTCCCCCGGGGGGAGCTTTCAAGCCACCTTTAGCTGGTCTCCAAGGTAACGGCAACTCTCCCCAGGACTGCACCAGGCCCCCACCACCCTATGCCGCAGCCCCTCAGCGGGTATTTACCGTGCTGGACTCAGAACACGCGCGCGCGCGGCCCACCTGGGGGCAACAGCCCTGGATTCTGGATCCAGTGTCATAGGCACCCAGCCACAGAGCTGCTGCACTGGCTCGGGACTCTAGGCCAGGATACCAGGCTGGCCAGCAGGCCTGCCTTCCTTCAGTCAGCTATCTGAGACTGTTCCCCCCACCCCCAAAAGCACCTACCCCATGACCAGCAAGAAAGACTGCAAGAAGATTCAACCTCTGGCTCTCGAACCTACACGTCTACTGACCCGAGGGAGGGGGGCAGTGAGAGATGTTGCATGTACCAAGCCCTTCAAGAACCAAGGGAATTGCAGCTGCCCCATGCCCGCTGGCCCCAGTGGGGGCATTTTCATGCCAGATCCTTTGGGACTGGAACTGTGCCTCATCGTGGCTAGGCGCTTGAGCACCTCTGTCTCTCTGCCTTGCTCCGTAGCAGCTGCCGTGCTGAACACCGCCCTCCCGACACCTGTACAAGCTGCCCCACCAGTCCAGGCCTCCTCGCCCGCCCAGCCCCGGCCACCAGCTCAGCCCCAGACGCTGTTCCAGACCCAGCCGCTGCTACAGACCACGCCGGCCATACTCCCACAGCCTACTGCTGCCACCGTTGCCGCCCCCACCCCCAAGCCAGTGGATGCTGCCCCACAGATCACCGTCCAGCCTGCAGGCTTCGCTTTTAGCCCAGGGATCGTAAGCTGCTGCCCTCACCCGGGACTGACGAGGGATGGACCAAAGCTTGGGCCAAGGGTGGAACGTCCCCCACAGTGGAGGATCAGCTCCTTGAACACAGCCCTTCCAGACACATCAGCAAAGATGGGCTCCCATTGAGGTCTTCTCCTTATGCCTGTCAGTCTGTCCTACCCAGACTAAAGCAAGCGACAGCTGGGGAAATGCTCCAAGCCAGAACCAATGGACTAACCTTGGGGGTGGGGTACACAGGGGCTGCAGACTAGAACTGCCTGAGGTTCACAGCTTCATGCTGGCGTCTGTCCAGCGTGGCTCCTGGCATGGGAGTAGAGAATTCAGGCATGACAAGGAAGGAGCACATTTGTCCCTCTAGTCTGGCCATCTACCCTCTCGGATCTAGTCGGAAAGATTAGTAGGAGTCGCTGCTCTGCAGCAGTGCTCCCCTTCCCTGTGACTGTGCTCCCCTTCCCCAAGACTGTGCTCCCCTCCCCTGCAACTGTGCTCCCCTTCCCTGTGACTATGCTCTTCCTCCCCTGTGACTATGCTCTTCCTCCCCTGTGACTGTGCTCCCCTTCCCTGTGACTATGCTCTTCCTCCCCTGTGACTATGCTCTTCCTCCCCTGTGACTGTGCTGCCCTTTTCCGATGACTGTGCTCCCCTTCCCTGTGACTATGCTCTTCCTCCCCTGTGACTGTGCTCCCCTTCCCTGTGACTGTGCTCCCCTTCCCTGTGACTCTGCTCCCCTTCCCTGTGACTGTGCTCCCCTTCCCCAAGACTGTGCTCCCCTCCCCTATGACTTTGCTATGCTCCCCTCCTCCCCTGTGACTGTGCTCCCCTTCCCTGTGACTGTGCTCCCCTTCCCTGTGACTCTGCTCCCCTCCCCTGCTGTGTTCCCCTTCCCTGTGACTGTGCTCCCCTCCCCTGTGACTGTGCTCCCCTCCCCTGTGACTGTGCTCTCCTCCCCTGTGACTGTGCTCTCCTCCCCTGTGACTGTGCTCTCCTCCCCTGTGACTGTGCTCCCCTTCCCTGTGACTGTGCTCTCCTCCCCTGTGACTGTGCTCTCCTCCCCTGTGACTGTGCTCTCCTCCCCTGTGACTGTGCTCTCCTCCCCTGTGACTGTGCTCTCCTCCCCTGTGACTGTGCTCCCCTTCCCCAAGACTGTGCTCCCCTCCCCTGTGACTATGCTCTTCCTCCCCTGTGACTATGCTCTTCCTCCCCTGTGACTCTGCCCCCTTCCCTGTGACTCTGCTCCCTTCCCCAAACTGTGCTCCCCTTCCCCAACTGTGCTCCCCTTCCCTGAGACTCTGCTCCCTTCCCCTGTGACTGTGCTCTCCCTCCCCTGACTCTGCTCTCCCTCCCCAGAACTCTGCTCTCCTCCCCCTGACTGTGCTCCCCTTCCCATGACTATGCCCCCTGTACTTGTCTCCCTAGTCTTGAGTGCCAGCCAGTGGACTAGAGCCTGCAGCCCAAAGTTACCACTCAATACCCTCAGCCCTCTTCCCTCTCTGTGCCCTTTCTTGCCTCTCGGTCTCTGAGCAAGGCTCTTCCTCCACCCACAGATCAGTGCCGCGTCCCTTGGGGGACAGACGCAGATCCTGGGCTCCCTCACTACTGCTCCAGTTATTACCAACACCATTCCCAGCATGCCCGGGATCAGCAGTCCGATCCTCACCAATGCTCAGGGACAGGCAAGTGGTCAAGTATGGGACTGAGAGCTGGGGTTGCGGGGCAGCGGGCAGCGAGGAAGGGCATCAGGCTGCTGTTTCTGGTGGTGGCTCCCCACTGATGTGACGTACAGGTTGGGGAAGAGCTACCCCTCTATCCTGGCTCTGCTAATTCTAATGGGGGGATTTGATTCACAGAGCGCCCGCGTGTGGGCAGGCACCCTCTCATGTACTAACTCACTTTGTTTTGAGGACAAATCTACCAGGGGATCCTTTGTTTTATGGGACAGACGTGTGGAATTCAGAAAATAAACCACATAGCTAAAATGTGGCAGAGCAGCAAAGAGCTGACACACACACACACACACACACACACACACACACACACACACACACACACACACACACACACACAAAAGCCTTTGCCTGCTCCACCACTGCTCAGGGACAAAGTAAAGAAAGGAACCCCTGGGGTGTGCGTCCTTTACTCTACTGTGGAAGCAGAAGCCAGAGCAGTTTCTCCTAGTCAGCATGGGGGTTTGGAATGGTGATCCTGGGTGCTCCCTTCAGACTCGGGGCCCATGCCTTATTTTCTCCCAGGTTATTGGAGCACTTCCGTGGGTAGTGAACTCAGCCAGTGTGGCCACACCAGCACCAGCACAGAGCCTGCAGGTCCAAGCCGTGACTCCCCAGCTCTTGTTGAATGCCCAGGGCCAGGTGATCGCAACACTAGCCAGCAGCCCCCTGCCTCAACCTGTGGCTGTCCGGAAGCCAAGCACACCGGAGTCCCCTGCAAAGAGTGAGGTACCAGCACTTGGGGCGTGGGTGGGCACGGGAAGGAGATCCTGTCTGTCGTCGCTACTTCCCTCCGAAATTTCTAGGAGACCAAGACGCTTCTCAAAAGTGAGAAGTGCTCCCCACGTCCTCAAAGAAGGCTCATACGAGGGCACACCTGCCCTGCCCAGGGAAGCAGCACCCATTCTCAGCCCACCACACACCACACACTGGGCGGGCACTGGGGCTTTGGCTCTTCCGCAGTTTCTGTTCTAGAAGAGAACGGGTGCCGGTTATATTCCTCGGGCTAAGGGTACAAAGAGGACTGGGATTTGTTTACTAGCCTTAGGTGGGAAGCTACTTAGGTAGCAGCTCAGTGTTGCAGACGACCACAAGTCAGCGTCTGGAAGACGACAGAGGAGGCATGCATAAGGGGCTGTGGTACCCAACACAGGACGCTGTGACGGACCGGAGGTCAGGATAGCTTCACAGGGAGAGGATGAGCGTGGATGTAATGCGTGTTGTCTCTGGGAACTGGGGCAAGCAGGGCATCGCCAGAGCATGGCTCTCCGACTCGTGGGTAGCGTCAGAGTGTCCTGCAGGGCTGGGATTCTCCAATAGCTCTAAGCGAGACCCAAGGATGTGCTGAGCTCCCGGGTGACGTTTAGGCCCGAGATTGTCTAATACGTTGCTTCCGCGACGCTTGTAATTAAGCCCTCAACCTCATCTTTAAGACAGAGGTCATAGAAATTCCTACTAAGTTAGTGCATGTCTGTAATCTCAACCTGGGCTGTATAGGGAGTTTGATTCCAGCCTGGGTTATGGGATCCTGTCCAAAACAACAACAAAAAAAACCCCTAATTTAGAAGTTTATGAATGTTACACCACGGAGCTGACACGTGGGCATACAGTTACTTGTGACAGTAGTTCTGACTGTTTTGGGGAGCTGTTGCTGGGGTTTCGGTGGCTGGTAGGTGTGTATCTTGGAAACCACTGACTGGGTGGGATCAAGGATTGGCTGCTGTGAGGCATGGACTCTTGTATCCAGTTAAATCGGCAGCTTAAGCTTTCCCCTTTTCCCTCTGTTGTCTAGGGTCTTGTACATGCCTAGGGTAGCATCCGTGTGCGTTCCCTCAGCCTTGGAAGTTCTAGGGAAAGACTAGGGCCAGTGGCCTGGGGAGTAAGGGGCAGGTTTGAGAGCTGGCAGGAGGCAGAATCCAGGAAACTGAAAAATCCAGGAAAAACCTGCATTTTCTAAAAAGCTTATGGGTGGTTTGTTGTGGTTGTTGTTGTTTTGTTTTGTTTCATTTTATTTGGTTTTGTGACAGGGTTTCTCTGTGTAGCTCTCTGGCTGTCCTGGGACTTGCTATGTGTAGAGCAGGCTGGCCTAGAATTCACAGAAATCTGACTGCCTCTGCCTCCCGAGTGCTGGGATTAAAGGTATGGTATCACACTCAGGTGTTTTGGTATTTTTGTTTTAAAGTCATACTAATAATGCTAATTTCAGATGTGTGTAGCTTTTCCTGACCGTAAATAAGATGTATAACTTTAGTGAGCATTGTGTTATGGGTCGTATAGAAAGCAAAAATTGGGCTGGGTAGATGGGTTGGTGGTGCAGGTGCTTGTGTGTATGTGAGGACTGGAGTTCAGGTCCCCAGCACCCAGGTCAATGTTTTGTGCATGTGGTAGCCCATCTGTAATTCCAGCACTTGGAAGGCAGAGGCACAGGATCCCAGAAACAGGCTACTAGCCAAACCACATCAGTGAGCTCCGGGCTCGGCTGAGAGACTCCGCTTTGGTGAATACCATGGAAACCTTTCTATGTCAGGCTCAGGGCTCCACCCTCGTGCATGTGTGTATTCACACATACGTGTGCATGTGTGCACACACAGCACAGACATGTGAGAGAAAAAACAAGAATCATGACAGGTGTGGTGACACACACCTGCAATCCCAACATTTGGGAGGTGCAGGCAGGAGGATTACAAATTCAAGGTGAGCCTCAGACACAGAGAGATCAAAGCCCGTTCATTGTGGATGTCCCAGACGGCTTACAGTGTTGCTTTGTGGTGACCCACAGGTGGGAGAGCCTGGGTAGGTAAGAACTCCATGTCCATTTCGGCCCTGGTGCCACTTCACCCGGGGAGTCTGACCCCCTGAGTTAGGCAGGGGTAATGGGGCTTGTGTCTTTCCTCATAGGTGCAGCCCATCCAGCCGACACAAGCCGTGCCCCCACCTGCTGTAATCCTCACCAGCCCAGCTCCAGCACTCAAGCCATCAGCCTCAGCTCCCATCCCAATCACCTGCTCAGAGACCCCTACAGTCAGTCAGTTGGTATCAAGTAAGTGATTAAGAAGAGGAACGTGGGGGTTGGGGATTTAACTCAGTGGTAGAGCACTTGCCTAGCAAGTGCAAGGCCCTGGGTTCAGTCCCCAGCTCCGGAAAAAAAAAAAAAAAAAAAAAAAAAAAAAAAAAAAAAGAAGAGGAATGTAGGGGCTGGAGAGATGGCTCAGTGGTTAAGAACACTGACTGCCCTTCCAGAGGTCCTGAGTTCAAATCCCAGCAACCACACGATGGCTCACAACCGTGTGTAATGAGACCTGATGCCCTCTTCTGGTGTGTCTGAAGACAGCTACAGTGCACATATATAACAAATAAATCTAAGGAAGAGGAATGTGAATCTGGGGTGCCTGATGCCTATGTAGTTCCAGTTACTCAGGAGGCTGAGACAAGAGGAGTCTTTGAGTCCTGGAGTTGCAGGACGCTTAGTGAGGCTTTGCCTCAAACATATCCGTAGATTTCTGGTGTCCAAAAGGAAAAGGTAGAGGCACAAAGTGGAAAGAGAACTTTATGTTTTCTTTCACATTTATTTATTTGTTTGGGAGCTAGGGCTGGGGCATGAGTATCTACAGTGTATGTGTGGGTCCCCGGGGATTGAACTCAGGTCCTCAGGCTCAGTGGCAAGCGTCTTTACCCATGGTTCTCTACCAATATGTGACGTTTGTATCTTCTTTCCCGTTGAGTTGGTGGTGGACGCAGTGTGGAGGTGGAGGCTGCTTAGTTGTCCATTCCGTTACACCGTGCCACTGGCTGGCTCCGTGTGGCCTCTCACCTAGTTCTGAGGAATATGGAGGGCAGACGGACGTGTCTGGCTGGCACCAGACCGGAGCAAGGAGCCTGGGAAAGCCTCAGCAGTTAAACCTAAGGGAATTTGAAAACAGATCTCTTCAGTGGGTCATTCCAGGGCCCGTTCCTTCAAGTCCTGCTTGTCCAGGGGGCATGGTGACATGGCTCTTTTGATAAGTGTCCTAGTCCCCTTTGCTGTACCAGTACACCCTCATTTTCATGCACGTCCCGTTTGTCCCTCCCTCTGGCCTAGAACCGCACACTCCGAGTCTGGATGAGGACGGGATCAACTTAGAAGAGATCCGGGAGTTTGCCAAGAATTTTAAGATCCGGAGGCTCTCCCTGGGTCTGACACAGACCCAGGTGGGCCAGGCTCTGACCGCAACAGAGGGGCCAGCCTACAGCCAATCAGCCATCTGCAGGTAAGCGTGGTTATCCCAGGATAAAGCCAAGGCCTGCTTCATACCGTCGATGGCTCTTGTGGGAACCCAGGCATCAGCTCTTCCTGTGTTCCCCACCTTTTCTTGCTGATTCCTTCCACATAAGGAAGATTCCCCAGGGAGGGCACAGACACTTGGAGTAGCCAAAGACCGACCCAGGCTTTCTGAAGTTTAGACCCCAATCCCGAGTACTTAGATGTTCTTCTGAGAAAGCCCAAGACCTGAGCCCATTGAAGAATCTTAGCAGGAGAGGGAATTGCTCATTAAACTGGTCTATTTTGGCCCTCAGCTAGTCAGTACCCCAATGTGCTCCTAGCTGCCTTGCCTCCCATGCCTGCCAGGTCAGCTCAGCCTGAAGGAGCAGCAGGTCTTTTTCTTGTTGCTGCCGTGGGAGCACAGAGAGAGGAGAGTGATCCTCATCTCTGAGGGGCCTCTAAGGACTTCCAGTCATTTGAGGGTGACCATTCCTATCAATTAGCACACACTTATTGTTTCCCTGCATAGCGGGGGCTGTGGCATAGTCTCTTTGTCGAGGCCTGGGATATATAAAGTCCGAGGAATCTAGGCTTTGAGAGGCCAAGAGGGGACACACAGGAGGAGGAGAGCTACCCCGTGAGCACTGCTTTTCCCTCGTGGGAGAAGTATTGAAGAGACAGCTACGTATCTCTGCCCGTCTCCAGGTTCGAGAAGTTAGACATCACACCCAAGAGTGCCCAGAAGCTGAAGCCGGTTTTGGAAAAGTGGTTGAACGAGGCGGAGCTCCGGAACCAGGAAGGCCAGCAGAATCTGATGGAGTTTGTGGGCGGCGAGCCCTCCAAGAAACGCAAGCGGCGTACTTCCTTCACACCACAGGCCATAGAGGCTCTCAATGCCTACTTTGAGAAAAACCCCCTGCCCACCGGCCAGGAGATCACCGAGATCGCTAAGGAGCTCAACTATGACCGCGAGGTGGTGAGGGTCTGGTTCTGTAATCGACGCCAGACACTCAAGAACACCAGCAAGCTGAATGTCTTTCAGATCCCCTAGGGCTCGAGGTCAGCGTGTTCCTTGTGCTCATCCCTCAGCAGCCAGCTGAAGTCACCGAGTGGCAGCACTGTGGGCAGCTGTGCTCGCCCTCGGTCATGAGACTCCACCTGTGCATGTGTGTCAATGCCTGCCTCTTCTGCCCACCTATGTCACACCCTGGGGAGGCCCGAGGGGCTGCATGAGAGCCCTAGGCTCTGGGCTGGGCACGTGGAAGGAGGGGGTTGGTGGGGTCCTTAGAAAAGCACTTTGCCGAGGTGGTTTCTGAAGGGTGAATTCTGGTTGAGAACCAGGAAGGCTCTGTCTTTGGGGCAGGGCCGTAGCAACTCTTGGGGACAACTGTGTAGTGGCTCTTGGTTTTGGTGACGTCCTCTCCCCCTTCCCCTCACTCCCCTGTGGCTGTGCCGGTGTGACAACACACCGGGTGGAACTGCAGCCTCACACTGCCTCCCTTCCTCTGTATATGGGCACACTGAACCCCCTGAAAGGACTGAGGAATCCAGAGAATCGTGGTGTGCTGCTCAGACCCACTGTCTGCCTTGATCTCGAGGGATGAAGGTTCCCAAAGTGAAGCCGGGGGGTCGGAAACCCTAGGTTAGGAGCTGTGAGGCCTCTCCCTGGGTCCCACTGGTGGTGATATTATGCTAAGTCGAGTCGAACCAAGTTGGAAGGGAGCTAGAGTGAACTCTCCAGCCCTGGAGAGTGTTAGGTCTGCGGCAGGTCTGGAATTTATAAAGTAAATAAGGCCACCCACCCAGATCTTCATCTAATTTTCGTTCGAAGCTGTCTTCCGACACAGGGGTATGCGAAAGGGCTTGGGAAATTTCCGCTGCCAACTAACGCATGCAGCGGCAGAGGATATAGATTCTGACTTTCTCCCTCTCTTGTGCCCTGACCCATCTCAGTCCACTACTGAGACGTCTTCAGAGGAGCAAACTGAGCGATAAACCAGACGGTGAGGAGCTGGCGTAGGGAGGAAGACAGTATCCAGATGGATGATGGTCCGGGAGGTCTCTTGTTGAGGCTGACTTAACTCTAGTTTTGTTTGCAACTTGGAGTCTTGGAGGTCTCCAAAGACCTCACTTTGTCCAGTTGTAGACCAAGTCTGTGTGTGAGCAACGCCCTACCCCTCCAACTCCCCACTCCCGTGCTCCTCTGAGCCAACAGTGCCCAGGTCAGGGCTTCCCTCACTCAGTAGGTGATGGCAATCGGGGGACTGGCAACACATGGAAACCAGCTTCCAGCCACAGAGAGGCTAGCCAGACGTTTTACTTCAGTGCATTGCCCGGGGAATGTAGCTCAGTGGGAGGGAACTTAGCAAGTACAAGGCTCTAGAGTCAGTCTGTAACACCGAGGGGAAAGGGATTCCCCCAGTATTCGATTTCAAGAAGTCGGGAAAGAGCTAAGACGTTCGCTCAGATAACCCCCCAACAAGCTGCAGGTGTCGACTATCTTGCACTACTGGGGTTGGTTTGTTGGGTTTTTGTTTTGTTTTGCCTGAGATAGGATCACACTTAGCCCAGGCTAACCTCGAACTTGTAGTTGAAGATGACCTGATCCTCCTGTCTCCACCTCCCAAGCGCTGGGATTGCAGTCACGTTCTGCTGTGCCTGGCTCTTCTCACCCCATAGCCTTACGGAGCCCGCTCTCTGGCTGACGTCGACATCACATGATCTACCCTGAGGAAACGACTCTCAAACAAGGACACCATGCAGTCTCCGCTGGTCCCGGTGCAGAGACACTAGGGCCCGGCTTCCTCTAGTGTACTCTGCTCTCTTTCCTGATGACTGTTACTCCCTCTTGGGTCCTGCAGGGCGAGTGTGGAGAACCTCTTGGTAGCTCTGACACGGAGAGGAGGGCAGTTGTGTGCTGATTCACCTGATTCACACACACACACACACACACACACACACACACACACACACACACACACACACACACACACACACACACACACACACACTGCTGCACTCGGACCAAGGAAACCTGCTGAAGTCTGTCAGGAATAAGGAGACAAGTACGCAGCTTCCCTGACCCTGCCTCCCAGGAAGGAATACGTTCCCAGAGCAATGCTAGGTCATGTGATTACCAACCAGCCTCCATGAGATGGGAAGTCAGCTTAGAGTCCCGAAACTTAGCAAGGTGATGCCCTCGAGAAAATCAAATGCAGCGTTTCTTGCTCAAAACCCGCACTCAGGAGGTTAGACACAGTGCAGCCATGCTGTGGACGCCGGAGAGGGTACCATCTGTTCTGTGCGTGGGGGTGGGGGTGGGGAATCGCGAACCACTGGTCTAAATTAAGCCTGGCCATGCGGCGTTCTCAAACCATCCTTCATCTAAATCTGTCTTCCCAAGGCTGGGCTAGAATGAACCATTTTCTCCTGTGTTGGAAAGACGCACCGGTCTTTCAGGAGAACAGTAGCAGAGCCCACATGTTTACCAGCTGGACTACTCAAGTAAGGGGTGCAAGTGTATAAAGCGTGCCCAAAGTGGGGTCCGCTTTGGCCTTTGAACCCTGTCCCTGCTCCCCAACCTAAGCCACTGATCTACATACAGTCTTTGTTATTTTGGGTAGCATTAGACTCTAAAAATGTTAGCAGTTTTATTTTGAAAGCACCTTCTCAGACTTAAGCTCGCGCTCCATGGCTCTCTCGCCCTGGAAAGGGGAGAGTGGGAGGAAGTGGTTCAACTGTATGGTTGGTTTGTTTTAAGCAATGGGAAACCAAACTCTCTGTGGCCCCGCTGAGTCAGCTGCGCCCTTCGATCCTGCACTATGGCACTTCACTCAAGCAAAGTCCACAGAAGAAACTGGTCACATGAACCGTGAACGCACGTGAGTTTGGCATGAGAACACCTGATGTGTCTGTGTTCTTGGAAATCCAGTCAACTTCCTATACCCAGGACTCCTTTCCCGCCTGGTGGGCCGCCTCCCACAGTCTCCCGGCACCGGGGCACCGCCCACGAAAGCTGGGGAGGAGGATGGGGGAGTACTGCCGTAGCGTGTGAATAAACAGTATTTTTTCTTTCGTATTTCTCTGGCTATTTTGTTGCTTCCAAATAAGAGAGAGCCAGTGTCAGAGGCCAAGGATGCGTCATGGCTGCCTTTGCTGTTGGCTTGCCTAGCGACTACAGCTCAGCGCCTGGATTACCTAACTCCAGAAGATCCCTCTTGATCCCCTCAGCCCCGACTCTCCTACGGGGCTGAAGTGTGAAGGGTTAAGGGGCCATGCCCTTTTCTGCAGAATAAACTGCCTTTCTGGTACTTAGGGTCCCAGAATCTCCCGCAGAGCCTACATTTGAGCCCCTCTTTTCTGCAGCAGATTATGTCGTTGTCAGAGGGTACTTCCTGTTTATAGATAGGCTGTAACAAAATTCCTCATCTTAAGAAGCTTTCAATAAGAGAACGTTCCTGCTGGTAGTTTTGGAGCCTCTGGAGTTACCTGGGGGAGCCCTGTGAGGGCTTCTTCCTGAAAGATGGACACACGCTCCCTCGGGGATCTCTTTAAAGGGCTCTCTACCCTCATGACCTATTCATAGCATTAATAGCTTGATTCATACAGCTCTTTATTAAAATGTGGCCGCCTGCTGAGTGGGGCTTTGCACTCTTTCCCCAGCCTGCAACTATTTGGGACAGACCTACCTGTGAGTTTAAAGCTAGGAGATTACAGTTGCTAGGAGGAGGTCCCTCTACCTGTCCCCCTCCTGGGAGGGGTGGGTATCCATGCTGTCTTCCCTCCCTCCAAGTGCTCCCAGTTCTCAGCCAGCCTGGTGTGAATGTGTCTGAACCGTGTGAGCCGAACTGGCAAGAATAAGATAGCTCATCCACTCCGGGTGGGTTCTAGATCATTCTAGACCCACTTCTGTGACCAAGCCCAAGGGGTTAATGGATGTCCAAGATTCTGCCCAGTGGGGCACAAGGTAATTGTCAGATGGGAAAGTAAACAGGCTTTCTCCGTTTGCCTTCAAGGAAATACTGAGAGCAGGGCTGGAGGCTTCTGGGGAGAGCAGGCACAGGGCTCTACTTAGCTCTGCAGCTTTGGGCTGTGAACGAGGGAATAAAGGGAGTCTGCCCTGAGGCAGACAGCTTGCACCAGCAGAGTCCTGGGAGTTCTGCCTCAGACCAGCTGAGAGTGGTTTTTGGCAGTTGGCCTGAAAGGTTTTAGACTTTAGAGGAAAGGGGGGTAGGTTTGTGGAAGGCTGCAGGTCATTGGCCAATGGATGGTTTGGAAGGGGAATTTTTTTTTCTTTTTTCTTTTTTTCGGAGCTGGGGACCGAACCCAGGGTCTTGCTCTTGCTAGGCAAGCGCTCTACCACTGAGCTAAATCCCCAACCCCGCCCCCCCTTTTTTTTTAATGTGCTGGCAATGTGGCTGGTTTGGGGACTAGAGAAGAGGGGAGAAGGAACTTGCAGGGCAGTGAGATTTTCTGAATCTTTCAGCTACCAGGCCCTTAGAGAAGCTCACTAGGCCAGAAAGGCTGCTTCTGGGGGCTGTGGGAGACTGGGGCTAAGAGTGAATGAAGGCTAAGCTGTTGGTCCTCACAAAGCCTCCTGGGTTTTCTGTTTGTACCTGGAGGAAAATGCTAGGGGTTCACAGAAGAATCCAGAAATGTTGATTGGCCAGAATCCTTGAGTCAGAAGGGAAACCTGGAGGACAGAAAGGTTGTGCTCCATGAGGCCCAAGTCCTCAGCACTGCCCTCCTCAGCACTGTGCTCCTCAGCACTGCCCTCCTCGGCACTGTGCTCCTCAGCAGTAGCTCATCCAAATGGAGCACAGCCTACCCTGAGACACAGGCCGCCTCAGCCTGACAGACTCCACTCCCTCTCCCTTCCCACTAAAACTAAGAGTGACATTGGAGTTCCAGGATTGGAAACAGGGGTCCCAGGGGCTGCAACACCCCAGAAATTCAGCAACAGCTACCTTCAGGCCAAATTTCTGTACTCTCATTAATTCCGCCTATGAAAGCAGGGCTCCTGTCAAACATAATAAAGACGGCTAACAAAGGTCCGAATGCCTTTTTCTGTGGTGACGTCGGCAATGATTCCGAGCCTCACAGGCGAGTCTCTACCTCAAACCTCTTCCTGCAAAGGAAACTTACCATGAGTGGCCTGTTTCCCTAGGTTATGTTCTGAACTGTCTGAAATGAAAGTGTCGAGGTCTATCCAGGAGTGTCCGTTAAGCACAAGAAGCTCACGAGAAACTCGAGAGAGCCCACCTAGGTTCAAATCTTGATTCTGCCACTCGGGAACCAGGTGACTTTGAACACAGTCGTTTCCCCCAACATGAATATGGTAACAGTTCTTACTTTGCAGAATTATTTGGAGAATCAGAGGAGGCAATAAATACTGCCAAACTGGAATAAAACACACCAAACAATGGTGGGGGAAACTCGGCTGTGATCTGAGGAAAGGTTACCACCTTTCCATAGAACCTTTCCAAGTACCTGGCTTGTCTACACCTTGAGGCAAATCAGTCACCTCAGAGACAGTGCTGAGGAGCACCTGGGGCAGTGCTGAGGAGCACCCCAGGCAGTGCTGAGGAGTACCTGGGGCAATGCTGAGGAACACCTGGGGCAGTGCTGAGGAGCACCTGGGGCAGTGCTGAGGAACACCTGGGGCAGTGCTGAGGAGGACCTCTTGCCTTTCAGTTTATTTTACGATACATGAATAGGAGTGCCTTTGTAAAATATTAATTGTGCTTCAAAATTTAAATTGAGGCTCAGACAATTCTTGAAAATGTTTATCTTTGGAGAGATGATGGCTCAGTGGTTAAGAGCACTAAACATTTTCAGTAGGATCTGAAGAAGTCCCATTAAATAAATAAAATATTTAAAAAAAAAAGAAAATGTTTATCTTTCTCTAAACATTTTTCAGAGGATGAAGTCCCATGATGTCTCTGAATATGTCAGCGCTATCTCTTCTAAAGGGCTGGTATTATTCCTGATTCATAAGAGTCCATTGGGGTTGGGGATTTGGCTCAGTGGTAGAGCGCTTGCCTGCAAGCGCAAGGCCCTGGGTTCGGTCCCAGCTCCGAAAAAAACAAAAAAGAAAAAAAAAAAAAAAAAAAGAGTCCATTGTCCTCTTCTGTGGATGAGAAAACATTACATGTATATAGTATAAAGAATATATATATACATATATATAATATTTTTAATTTTTAAAAAAATTTTTTTAAAGATTTATTTATTTCATGTATATGAGGTCACCGTCGCTGTCTTTAGACACACCAGAAGAGGGCATCAGATCCCATTACAGATGGTTGTGAGCCACCATGTGGTTGCTGGGAATTGAACTCAGGCCCTCTGGAAGAGCAGTCAGTGCTCTTAACCACTGAGCCATCTCTCCAGCCCCGTTACATATTTTTGTATGTTTATGTATTTTATTTTATGTGCATGGATTGTTTTGCCTGCATGTACACTACACGTGTGCCTGGTGCCCTCAGAGATCAGAAAAGAGCGTCAGATCTCCTGGGATTGTGGTTGTAGCCAGTCGTGAGTCACCATGTGGGTGCTGGGATCCAAGTCTCAGTCCTCTGCAAGAGCAGCCAGTGCTCGTAACTGCTGAGCCATCTCTTCAGCCCCAGTAAATGTAAAACTTAATAATTTTAAAAAAGAAAATTAGGTTCCGAAGAGATGGCTCAGCAGTTACAAGCACTGGCTGCTCTTGCAGAGGACTGAGATTCAGTTCCCAGCACCACATGGAGGCTCCCAAACCCTGTAACTCCAGTTCCAGGGATCCGATACCCTCTTCTGACCTCTGCGGGCACAGAGCGTGCACATGACACAGGCATACATGCAAGCAAAACACTCATGCATGTAACATACATATTCTTGTATGTGCATACTATGGTGTGTATGTGCATACTATGGTGTGTATGTGCACACTATGGTGTATATGTGGAGGTGGGCTGGTGAGAGTTGGTTCTTTCATTCTGCTCTGTGAGTTCCCAGGTCGAAATCAGGTTGGCAGGCTTGGCAGTGAGCATCTGACGCACTGGTCCACCTCATTGGCTGTGCTGGGGTTTTAGTTATAAATGTGACATAGCCTAGAATCACCTGGGGGAAGGCTTAGTAGGGGATTATCTACACCAAGTACCTGGGGGGGCAGCTGTGGGGAACTGTCTTGTCTTATAGTTGTGGGGTGAGCCACTTTAAATGTAGGCAGCACCTGAGGTATCAGACAAAAGGACAAGGGTGATAGAAAGCCAGTCTTTCCTGCCTTTTTACCTGCTGGGACTTTACTCTCACTGATAAGTTCATCTGCCCTGCTGCTGCTGCTGCTGCTGCTGCTGCTCCCTTCCCTAACATTGGATGGACAGTTTAGGCTTCCAGTGTGAGCTGAAGACGGGACAGTTATCCAGGAACCCTTCAGGCACTTAGTGACAGGCTAGGACTGCTGAAGCATCAGTCTTAGGGACCAAGAATTACTGAGTTCTCAGCCTCTTCAGTGGGAGAAGACCACCATTGCCATAGTAAATCAATCTAACGGACGCCCTTTCTCACATCTTCATTAAATCAGTTCTGTTCCCGACTAATACACTCAGTCCTCACCGTTTTATTTCCTAAGTCTATGAGATGATTTAAAAAAAAGAAATTTCAAGGCAGGGTTTCACTGTGCAGTTCCGGCTGTCCCAGAACTCACTCTGTAGACCAGGCTGGCCCCCAACTCTCAAGATCTGCCTGCCTCTGCTTCCTGAATGCTGGGATGAAAGGCATTTGCCACCACCATCCAGCCTATGAAATGAGTTTAATGCTATCTTGTGGGGAGAGTGAAGACAGATAACTAAGCGATCGTACTAATACCTGGGAAGGGCTCAGTACATGTGCGACCACTGCTTGTGCGTGGTGTTTCCAGGGCTATGCTACTGACCATCATTAGGCGTTGTTGTAGATGGCTAGAGCAATCAGGACCTGTATTCCGTTGTTGCAGGCCTTCCACTAGACAGGGCGACTCAGACACAGTTAGGAGCCGATCGAACAAGTCTGTACTCCAGCTGTCTGATGACTACACCCAGGTCCATGGGACCTGAGCCTTTCTCGGGGTCCACACTTAAGCAAGAAACCCACATCGTGGCTGGAGAGTCCCCACCATTCCCTTCCTGAAACTGCAAGCTAAGTAGATAGTTACAAAAGCCGAAATAGGCAGTTAGCAAAATGGCAGGGTCAGGATGACCTTTACAGGGAGACCACGCCCTTGAGTTTTGTTTTGTTTTGTTTTGTTTTTTTTCCATCTGGGATTGTTTTTCTTCAATTCCCTCTTTTCAGAGACTGACACTTCACTCAGGAAGGCGACGTTCATCAAAGGGACCAAAACAGAGTCACCACAGCCGTCTTGCAGGCAGCCCTTGTCACACACACACTCCCGGCCCCACACCCCGGTTCTGCTGGCATGGTCAAATCGTGCACTCATCCCGGGGAGGAGGTCTATGTTTTCCTCTTAGGATTAAGCGTTTTATTGAATAGTATTTTTAACATAACTAACCATACATTTAAGGATACAAGGGCCAACAGCTAAGGCCATGAGGGAGGAGGGTTAAGGGGGCAGTGATGGAAGAGACCAGGATAGGTAGCCAAGGTGACCAGGAAATAGGGACAGGTACAGTTCTCAGAGTCATGTCTCCTCTCTTCCCCCTCTCCTCTATATTGTTTCTTTTCTTTTTAAAGATTTATTTATTTATGTTATGTGAGTACACTGTCACAGTCTTCAGACACAACAGAAGAGGGCATCAGATCTCATTACAGATGGTTGTGAGCCACCATGTGGTTGCTGGGATTTGAACCCAGGACCTCTGGAAGAGCTATCGCTCCAGTCCCTCTATATCATTTCTGACCATGCTGAGTTTCTCTCCCATAACATCAGACTGGTTGCCTTAGAAGCAGCAGGTTTTTTCATGAAGAGATTGAAGCTCCTTTGGTTTTTTTTAAGACTTCCTGAGCCAAGAAGTCCACCTGGTTTTCTGATCTGGCAGTGGAATCCTCCAGCTGTCCTATGTCCAGACCTACCTGGGCACTGAGTTCTTTCAAGTATTTTTTATCTCCTATGATGAGAACAGAGATGCTAACTGGCTATTCTTGCCCTTGCTAAGACAAGGATCAAGATGGGGACAGCCCTTTCGGCCCTCACTAGTCCTGAGTCGAGGCTGGGGTGTGCCCTGCCTTCTTCCCCACCATAAACATACATCTGGGAACCACACACACAAGTACACGGAGGAGTGGAGTGTGTCCCTCCTGTTCATCTGAGGAAGCACAGTCAGTGAGTCCATTGGTACAGGCCAGCAAGGTGATTTCAAGATTTTGGATTTCAATTTCTAAAGGGGTGGCGAGCCACAGGTCAAAAACTGCTGAAGTAGAGGTTTTGAAGCCCCATTGCCAGGAAAACAGTACCACAACCTATCCTATCACACACACCTCTTCCCCCCAACCCTGGTAGCCCTCTAAGAGGCACAGTCACAAGGTGCAAGGTCCACACAGAAGGTGCATTGGTCATCTGAAGTTATGTTAAAGAGAATTGTTTCCATTGCCTGTCTTTCTCAGTTCCATGCCCAATTTTCTGGTCTATGGGGTTATAGGGTCTACAGGGGTTATAAGGTCTATAGGGGTTACAGGGTCTATAGGGGTTACAGGTTTACAGGGGTTATAGGGTCTACAGGGGTTATAGGGTCTACAGGGGGGTCTACAGGGGTTACAGGGTCTACAGGGGTTACAGGGTCTACAGGGGTTACAGGGTCTACAGGGGTTACAGGGTCTACAGGGGTTATAGGGTCTACAGGGGTTACAGGGTCTACAGGGGTTAGAGGGTCTACAGGGGTTACAGGGTCTACAGGGGTTACAGGGTCTACAGGGGTTATAGGGTCTACAGGGGTTATAGGGTCATACCCCGGGTAGGAAGGAGAAAGAACACAATGTCTGCATTTATCTCTAGGGCTCCAAGGTTCTTAGACGACCAGTCCATTGGTCATCATCTTCTGTGATCTATATTTAGCAGGGAGTGATGAATCCAAGGGACAAGACAGCAAATTTGACATCAGTTGGGGTAGTGAGAATAACTGGGTAGGGTCCCTTTCAGTCAGGTGCCAGGGTCAAGGCTGGGTTCCTTTTTATCCAAACCAAGTGTCTCTGTTGGAACTGTGTGTGTGTGTGTGTGTGTGTGTGTGTGTGTGTGTGTGTGTGTGTCAGGGGTGGCAAGAGGGTTGGAGGTGGGAGATGGCAGGATTTCTTCTTGCAAAGCCCACAAGGAACTGGTAATTGAGTGATGAGCCTGGGCACATCCCAGAGTTTGGGGAAAACCAGAGGCAATCTTCAAGTTTTACTTATTCCTTCTACTTGCCACGACCACATGATCTGTGTGCACCCTGCAGTTTCCAGTTGATAGTAAACACCCTTGCCAAACTTGGAAATACCTTGACCATGAAGGCCAGGCAGTTGTTGAACACCAGGCAGTCCAAACCTGGGGCTAGCTCCTGAAGAAACTTCTTTGTAACTATTGGGGCATTCTCTATGTGGGTGGGGTAGGCTTCCACGCACCCTGAGAAGGTGGGTGCCCACAAACACCAACAGGTGCTTGTAACCCAAATCGTAGGCCTGATTTCAGAGAAACCCAGTTTTCAGTGCTGCCCATTTCCCTGAGCCCAGGTCCCTTGAGGGACTTTCCCACTTTGAGGTTTACGTGAGTGGCACATCCGGAAGTGGGATCTTTAATCAGTCTCTCCAAATTTGGAGCATAATACCTGTGTCTAAGCAGTTCAGTGGTTTTTGTGGCCTCTTGGTGGGAGACCTGGATCATAACCAGTTATCTTCCCAGACTCATGGGAAGAATGGGGTCTGCCTTCTGACAGTGTCCTCTATCCTTGTTCACCTTGTGTCGCCAGTTCCGGTTCTGTCCAGTCAATCTCACCTGGGGTGTATCCCAAGTGGTTTAGTAAACTGTACTCTGGCAGGGTTACCAAGACTTTGAGAAGCTCTGGGGCCACTTCCTGAGCAGCCAAGTCAGCGGCTGTGTTACTTTTGGCTTCTAGGGAAATCTCCATTTTGGTGTCCTGGGCAGTGGACAATAGCCACCCTTTTAGATAACCAGAGAGCCCCAGTAGGGCTAAGATTTCTTTTTTCAAGTTTTAGTTCTTTTCCTGCTGAGGCTAGCCATCCCCTCTCCTGTGTAGAGCCCCATGAATACCAAGCACCATGAAAGCATTTTGGCTGTCAGTGAGCACAGCGGCAGCCTTGTCCTGCCTTAAGCAGGGTGCTTGAGTCAATGCCAAAAGTTCAGATCACTGCGCTGAGGTCCCCTTACTTAAAGATCACACCCCGATCGTCTCATCTTGGGTCACCACTTCTGCTCAGGTGTACTTGATCCTGTCTTGGATGAAACTGCTCCAGTCTGTGAATAAATACCTCATCTGATGTTGCCAATAGGACATCCATCAGATCACGCCTGAAGGACTGGATCAAGGTGGCCAACTCGGGGCTGTCATGCTGGGGTTCCATGGGCTCATTGTCTACCAGCGACTGGCAGGGTTGAGAGGGCTGATGTCTTATGGAAACAAATTTGGGGTTGATCCAGAAGTAGAGCTTGGTATTGGGTCACCTAGGCATTAGACATCCATCTCTTGGGTGCCCACTGCCCAGAGGCCTTTGGCAGAGTGTGGTGGCTATTAGTAACACTTCTTTAACTAAAGTCAACCGTCAGCTTCGTTTGCCAGCAGGGAAGTGGCAGCCACAACCCTTATTGTATACACAGACCTGTGCCTGCACTGGGTTAAATCTCTCAGATATGCTACTGGTCTTTTCTAGGGTCTCCAGGTTTGTGTGAGGCCCTTCTTGGCAATGCCTCTGGCCTCATCCATCTATAAGTGGGATAGATTAGTAATGCCTGGGAGGGCCAGGGCCAGGGCAAACACAAGGCCCTTTTTCAAGACCTGGAAGGCCCTCTGCTCAGTCCCAGTGCATTCCAAGGGGTGGGTAGAATATGTGCTTGCATAGAGAGGCACGTCGGTCCTTTCCCAAGCCTTGTCTTTCTCTTTCTCCTGGTCTATTTCGTCTCTCGTCTATTTTCCTAAAAGCAGCAATCACCTCACAGGAGTCTCCTTCCCTCCTGTCTTCAGCTAAGTCTCAATGATTATACCTTTCTGAACAGTTTCCAAAAGTTTGGACCCATTCATCCTCTCAAATCCTCCTCATTTCTGGAGCTTTTTCCTTATATCTGCAGCTGACGGCATGACAAAGGCGGTAACAGTGGCTCACTGATTTGAGGGGTGAGGGGTATCTGGATCTATGGGGGTAAATGGCCTATATGCCTCACGGAACCTTTCCAGAAACCCAGAGGATGATCCATCAGGTCCCTGAGTAACATGACTTATGTTGTTGGATAGATTGGTGGGTTTTCTGGCTGCTTCTTTTAGCTTCCCCAAATAGTGTCTGTCAAGATGTCCAAAGCCCCCTTACCTTCACTGGTGTTGGGTTCTAACTGGCCGGGGTAGATGGGAAGGTTTGTTCACTGTCCAACATGGATACCCTGCAAAGCCCCAGAGCTGGCTTCCTACTTTCCAGCTGGATCCTGTTTCACTCCTGTGAATAAGGCGGCCTAGAGTTTCTGGCAGTCATCCCAGGTTGGCTGGTGAGCGTAAAAGATGTCTCCCAACAGTCTGATAAGGGCCTGTGGTTCTTCAGAGAATGGAGGGCTTGGGGTCTTCCAATTATACAAGTCACTTACTTGTAGGGAAGGGGACATAACCCGTGAGTAGGGGCAAGGCTCTTTCCTCCCTATCCCATCTATTTGTGTGTAATCAGAATCTGTTCGTGCTTCCTCAGGGGAAGAAGAGGGCATGCTCCTGTAGCCTCAGATAATGACTGCCCGGCTTCTTCCTATGAGAAGCAACTCTTTGAGTGAAGGGGCCAGGTGTGATAGAGTTGGCCTCCTGGCTCACCTCCTAAGGGAGTCAGGCTCTCCTGGCCTCCCATGTTCCTCCCATTGGTCGGGTTGGGATGTAAGAAGGTGGAATTTCCATCTCCTCAGTCAGAGCAGGAAGAACTGGTGGAACTTTTGATAATCTCTGAACGTCCTGGCCAGTCCAAGTAGAGTGTACCCAGCTAGTGGAAAATTATCCCGCCCTAATCTGAGTCCCCGAACCCAGGACTTGGAAATCCTCACCCCTGAGACTCATGGTTAACAAGGAAGCAATACAACTGCTTACTCTTCCACTAGGTCACTGTACAAGCTTCTGAGACCCTATACAATCCTGCCCCCTCTGCACAGCCCACTGTTGTCTCTGCTCCTGCTTAGAGATCACCACCATTCTGTGTCTCTCCCCAGTAAATCTCCTGTGTGAGGTCTCTTGAATCGTGTGACTTTGGTATTCGTTAGCTCCCAGTTGCTCAGATTCCCTTGTGCCGGAAAACCTGCTCACTGAAAGGGCCCTAACTTTCAGGATAGAGCACACGTTTTCAGCTGTGGGAGTGGGTGAAGAACAAAGGTGAGTACTTGTTCCCTTTTGAAATCTTGTATTTTTTTTTAAATTTATTTTATGTGTATGGGTGTTTTGCCTGAAGTATGTCTGTGCACTGGGTGTGTGCCCGGTGGCCTCAGGAGGCCAGAAAAATGGATGTCGGATCCCATGGAACTGGTGTTACAGACTGTTGTGATCTGACATGTGGGTGCTGGAGATTGAAGCCCCGTCCTCTAGAAGAGCAGCCATGTTCTTGACCACTGAGCCAGCACTCCAACCCCCCTTAAAATTTTACTAATAACTCTGTGTGTGTGTGTTGGGGAGTGTATGTGTGTGTCCATAGTAGTCAAAAGCATTGGCTCACTCTTGGACTGGAGTTACATAAAGTTTTGAGCAGTTTATTTTCGAGACAGGATTTTGTAGTGAGAATTTTGGTTTCTTAAGTAACCCGGTTATGTTATGTGAACCTGCTTTTGTTTTGACCCCAGGTGTGGGCTAAGAGGCTGCTTCACAGAAGGTGATTATGGTTTGCCTACTGCACTAGCAGGGATGTGATTTTTGCTGGCTTCGGGTTTAATTCTGGGGACTCTGGAGAGTGTACAAATGGGAGAGCCCTGAGAGGGCCTGTGGCTGCTGTGCCCCCACTCCCCTCACAACCTCCCCCACTACTGGTTTTGGTATATTGGCTATTGCTGAATTGCTGGATATTGTAACATCGGAGATTGGACTTGCCTCAAGGAACCAGTGCCCCCAATCAGCAGGAAGTAGCCTAAAGAAGTCTATGCTCCCTTCCCCTCTAATCTTCTTCATCTCCTACCTAGTGTTGCGGGCTTGGGAGGGATTAGGGTAGAAGAAGGGTTGGAAGAATGGTAGATATAAGAATCAAATAAACAAATATGCTAACAAATGGCTAAACAAATATGCCAACAGTATTTCTATGTGTAGCTTTGATTGTCTTGGAACTTGAACTCAGATCCACCTGCCTCTGCCCCCCATGTGCTGGAATTAAAGGTGTGTGTCACCATGGCCAGACTCAGTTTTTGTTCTTAACCACTTAGCCATTTCTCCAGCCTTCGCCCCTTTACTTTTCTTTCTCTCTTTTCTTTTTTCCCTTTTTCCTTTTGGAGACTGGGTCTCACTCTAGAGTGCAGGCTAGCCACCAACTTCCTCTGTAGCCCAGGCTAGCCTTGAAAGTACTCATGATCATCAAGTGCTCGAATTACAAGCATATGCTACAAGGCCTGGCCTTTTATCTGTTCTTATTTTTTTTATTTTTTTATTTTTTGGAACTGGGGACCAAACCCAGGGCCTTGTGCTTGCTAGGCAAGCGCTCTACCACTGAGCTAAATCCCCAACCCCTATCTGTTCTTATTTTAAAAAATGATTTATTTATTTATTATATATGAGTAGCTGTCTTCAGACACACCAGAAGAGGGCACCAGATCTCATTACAGATGGTCGTGAGCCACCACGTGGTTGCTGGGGTTTGAACTCAGGACCTCTGGAAGAACAGTCAGGGATCTTAACCACTGAGCCATCTCTCCAGTTATATTCAAACATAAGTCAAGGCAGACTGTAAAGATATCGTGTTGGGATACAAGAATGAGGCACACATTCACAGACGGGCAATGTCTTCTAGTAGAGTCATGTTTATCATGACAATTTCGCTCTGGCCAACTGAAGCCCTTAGCCTGTTTTCTGTTTGGTAAAGTAAGTGATATTTACCTTTAGAATTTTTTTAAGATGGGAGGCAGAGGCAGGCAGATTTTTTGAGTTCAAGGCCAGCCTGGTGACCTACAGACCCTGGTGGTATACAGAGTTCCAAGACAGCCAAGGCTACAAAAACAACCCTGTCTCAACAAACAAGTAAACAATGACTAGAGATCCTAGGTAGACCTGCCTGCTCTGGAAATTGCTATGTAATCTAGACTGGTCTTGAACTCGTGGAGATCTTCCTGCCTCAGCCTACTGAGTGCTTACTTTTTTAGAAACACACCACAATGTCCTAATAGTGTTCTGATAACAACCCTGTCTAATGGACTTCTGTAATACTGTTCATAATATACAGGTGTATAGCCAGTGTTTAATTTTAAAATGGCCGTAGTTATGTAATCCTCAAGAGCAAGTTGGAGCAGGTATGATTTCACCCCCTGCTCCAGGGTCTTCATATATAGCCCTGGCTCACCTGGAAATCAGATCTGCCTGCCTCTGTCTCTGGAGTGCTGGGATCAAAGGCATGAGCCACCATGCCTGGCTAAGGTTTACTTACAATTTAGTAAAATCTCTTGGAGATTACTCTCTTATGTTGTTAAACTATAAAGCTGCCAGCTCCTGACACTGCTCTGCAGATCTTTCCCCAACACTCATTCTTCTTGCCTAAGACAAAAACAAACAACCAAAAACAACAACAAAGACAATAAGCAGGGCGTGGTGAGAATGCTTTTAATCCTAGCCCTCAGGCTCAGAGTGTGGATCTCTCAGTTCTGAGTCACTAAAGCTACCTAGAGGCCCTCCCTCAAACAACATTTAAAAAAAAAAACAGGGCTGGAGAGATGGCTCAGCGGTTAAGAGCACCCGACTGCTCTTACAGAGGTCATGAGTTCAATTCCCAGCAACCACATGGTGGCTCACAACCATCTGTAATGGGATCCGATGCCTTCTTCTGGTGTGCCTAAAGACAGCGACAGTGTACTCACATAGATAAAATAAATAAAAAATCTTAAAAAAAAAAAAGAGTGAAAAAAAACCAAACCCAACAGTTCTTCCTGTCTCCTGCGCGAGTGCATTAGGGAGAAGGGTGAAGATAAAGGAAGGCAAATGAAGACAGTTTAAGACGGGACACCCGGGAACGAAAGTCCCTCAGTGGATGGAAGTCGGCCACGGAGAGCTAGGAATGTAGCTCCGCGTGACTGTCAGGGCCCGGAGGCTGCGACTAGCATTCACACCTAAGCACTGAGCCCGCCCACCACCTCAGGGGCGGGAGCCTTTGCATCTATAGCCTATCACCGCTGCGGAGGCAGAGCTAGTCTCCTCTTCATTGGTAGATGGTAAAGTGACGTCACACCAAGGCCACAGAGGGCGTCCTGATTGGTTGGCGCTGGGGGTTTGCGGCGGAGTCTGCGCCGAACTTTCGCTGTCCACGCTTCCAGGCGGTCGTGGGGGCTGAGGAGGGCGTGGGGACTGCTCCGCAGAACCCGGGGTTTGTTCTGAGGGCGGAGTAGGGGGGTCGGGGGAGAGAACGGGTGACCGGATGTTATCTGACTGACCGGAAGCGGGGCCTGAGGGAAAGTGCGGATACCCGGAGGGAGGAGCTTTCCGAAGAAGGGGGCGGAGGGGCCGCTCGGAGCCGCCAGCGTGCTGCGCGTCTCTGCTTTGAGGCTGAGCGGAGGACGCTGAGCGGCGGGTGGGCTTGGGAGAGCCGGAGTCGGGCTGAGGTCTGGCGGGACCCGGCGTCTCACGCCCCCGAGAGCGGAACGGGAGGGTTTCCTGTCACCGGGGCACCTGAGGAGTAGCTAGGGTACAGCCCGTAGGTCAGGCTTGGGGTGCTGCGCGAGGAGCCGGATTTGTAGTTGACTACTACTGTGTTGTCTGCCGGGTAGAGTTACAGTGCGCGCCTTTGTACCGGAGCCGGAGCCTGCTGGGGCAGGGAAGGAGCCGGAATGGCCTGGGCTCTGAAGCTGCCGCTAGCTGACGAAGTGATCGAGTCGGGGCTGGTGCAGGACTTTGATGCTAGCCTGTCGGGCATTGGCCAGGAACTGGGAGCTGGTGCTTATAGTATGAGGTGAGTGAGATACCTCCCCAGACCTTACTTTCTTAATAACAAAGGCAGGATCTTGAAAGGTGGGAGGGCGGCTGTACGGTTTAGAAAACCGGCTGCAGCGTGGTGGGCAGACCCCCCACCCCCTTTGGTTTGAGTAGCGAGTGGTAAGGGAGAACTGGAAAAAGACTCTAGGAAGAGTCAACTCTGTAAGGCCCTTGCATCCAGATGGGGAGACTTGGGCATTAACTGTATATGTTTATGTGTGGGTATGTCTGAATGCACGTGAAGAAGGGGCAAGTGAGGGGTGTCTAAGGAAGTTGGGCAGTTGGGAACCGAGGCTCAAGGTTGATAACTTATTGGGAAGAGATGGGAGGTCTTGGGCAAGAAGGCCACAAAGAGCTGTCTCTTACAACAAATTAGTGTTAAGGTTCTCTTCCAGGGTTTCTGTCTTTGGAAACTTGAGCTGAGAATGTTTAAAAAGTGACAAAGCCATGTGTACTAGTGCGGAACTGACATACCAGCCCCCCAGCACTCAGCACAATCAGGAGTTCAAGGCAGTGCTTGGCTACATAGCAAGGCCAACATGAGCTACATGGAATTCTGCCTTTAAAAAAAAAAAAAAAAAAAAAAAAAAAGAGGCAAAGATAACGTTTTGATGGTCCTAGACACCTTTGCATCAGGCAAAAATGTCCTTTTGTTAGGGAAGATGGGTGGAGAATACCACCCCACACAGCTGAAGCAGCTGGTGGAGTTTTCTTCCCTTCAGGAATCGAAGCTTAGGTAAAGCTGGAATTTTTTTTTTTTTTTTTTTTTTTTCAAGACAGGGTTTCTCTGTAACCCTAGTTGTCCTGGAACTTTGTAGACCAGGTTGGCCTCGAACTCAGATCTGCCTGCCCCTGCCTCCCAAGCGCAGAGAAATTAAAGGCGTGAATCACCACAGCCCAGCCTAAAGCTGGAGTTTTGAGTGAGCCACAGAAAAGAGCTCAGGATAGGATACCATGAAGCAGAGTTGAAGTTTATTAAAAGGTCGTAAGCATCCACTGAAGCCTAGGGACTAAGGCAAAGTGAGGTGTGCTCAGGAAAGACACACCCCTGAGAGAGGGGTTCAGGCTCCTCAAAGGGGTCATAACTATCTTTAGTGCTTTGGTGGTACCTCAAGTTGTACTAAACAGGATTTTTAAGAAACCTTACAATAGGTTGTGGATCATGCATGGGATTACTCTTAGATCTTAAAAGGTTTCAGAAATTAAGATGTTTTTACTGTAAACAAAAATTTATCCTTGTTTTGGGATTCGCAGGAAATAACTAAGAAAGTAGGAAGGCTATTGTCTTAAGGTTTTACCGCTGTGAACAGACACCATGACCAAGGCAACTCTTCTAAGGATAACATTTAATTGGGACTGGCTTACAGGTTCAGAGGTTCAGTCCATTGTCATCAAGGTGGGAGCAGGGCAGTATCCAAGCAGGCGTGGTGCAGGAGGAACTGAGAGTTCTACATCTGAAGGCTGCTAGTGGAAGGCTGACTTCCAAGCAGCTAGAGTAAGGGTCTTAAGCCCTCACCCACAGTGACACACTTACTCCAGCAGGCCACACCTCCTACTAGGGCCACTCCCTGCGCCAAGCATATATAAATAAATGTACAAACCATCACATTCCACATCACATTCCATCCCCTGACCCCCATTGACTTTTTCAAACATATAAGAGTCTATGGGTGCCACATCTAAACATAGCATAATGCAAAATACATTTATTCCATCTTCCAGAGTCCCCATAGTCTATAGCAGTCTCAACAGTGTTAAAAATACAGAATTCAAGGTCTCTTCTGAGAGATTCATCCTGTCACTTTACTGTAATCCCCAGTGCAAGACAGGAAACCAGCTGGGCAAACTCCAAACTCTGCATCTCCATGTCTGATGTCATAGCACTCTTCAGATCTGCAACAAACTTCTTTCTCCTGGGCTGGTTCTACTCCCTGTTAGCAGCTTTCCTCAGCAGATAGCCCATGGCTCTGCCATCTCAAACATCTTGGGGTCTCCAAGGCAACTTTAGTGTTACAGCTTCTTGTTTCAGTGTCTAGGATCACACATGGTCTTCTGGGCTCCTCCAAAGGGTTGGCGTCACTTCTCCAGCTCTGCCCTCTGCAGCACTCTAAGCTCAGATTGAGTCACTCCACTGCCGCTGATGTTCTTGGTCATCCCATGGTACTGGCATCTCCAATACACTGGGGTCTTCCGCCAACTAGGCTTCACCAATAGCCTCTCATAGGCTCTCTTCATGGTGCCAAACCTCAACTCCTTTGCATGATCCTTTCAGTCCTGGGCCATCAATTGCAACTGAGGCTGTACCTTCACCAATGGCCTTCCCTGGGCTCTCACGGTGCTAAGCCTCAGCTGCTCTTTATGACCCCTTTATGCCTTCAAAACCAGTGCCACCTGGGTGACTCTTACATATTACCAAGTCCAGCTGCAGCATGGGGTACAACCTTGGCTATCTCTGGAACACAGCCTCTTTGTGCTCTCAGAACACACTTCCCAGAAGATTTCACCTCAGTGACGTTGGTCTCTTCTTAATCACAGCCAATTTCCTAGCTCCAACTGACCAGCATCAATTGTCCCAGTAGTCCCTTCTATTTTTCACTCTAAAGCCAGAGCCACATGGCCGAAACTGCAGTGTTCTGCTGCTTGCTGGTGCTGGAACATGGTTCCCCTTATTCTGTTACCAGCTTTGTTTTCTGACTCCCTCTCTCCCTAAGCTTTGCTTTCCTGGAACTTGCTCTGTAGATTGACCTTGAACTCAGATCTGCATGCCCATCTAAACTCCTGGCTTTTTAGTTTAAGGTGTGATCCACAGAGCCTGGATTTAAGTTTTTATTTAACTAGAACTTGTTCTGTTCTAGGCTGGCCTTGAACTCAGAGATCTGCTTGTGTTTGCCTCCTGGGATTAAAGATTTGTACAACCATGCCTGGATCTAAATATACCTTGGTGGGGTCTTGCCCCAAGGTCACTACTCCCTTAATTCAACCTAATATCCTTGAACACAGGACTCCGCTCCATGTCACTTCCTGGTGCCCCTTTAATACTTGAACCTTATATTTTATATTTTTCCTTTCCTAGCTTGCTATGCTTGTTTAAAATGTTCTTTGTGAGACTTAACCAGAGAACAAAGTCTATGATGGGCATTTCTGAGTCTTCCTTCATCAATGCAAATCTGAGTCTATTCACCTTAGTGTTAGACACGCTTCAGACAAGGGCAAAAAGTAGCCACATTCTTCACCAAAATATCACAAAATAGTCTCTAGGTCCCATATTGAAATTCTCCACTGAAACCTCTTGGGCCAGGTTCAAACAATTCCAATCACTCCCAGTAACAAAGTCTTCCATAGTCCTACCAGGATAGCCCATTAAGCCCTATTTAAAGCATTCCACAGCTTTCCAAATCTGAAGTCCCAAAATACATCTTCTTTGAAACAAAAGCATGGTCAGGCCTATCACAGCAATACCCTAGTCCCTGGTACCAACTTCTGTCTTAGTTAGGGTTTTACTGCTGTGAACAGAAACCATGACCAAGGCAAGTCTTATAATGACAACATTTAATTGGGTGGCTTACAGGTTCAGTCCATTATCATCAAGGTGGGAGCAGGGCAACATCCAGGCAGACGTGCAGCCAGAGCTGAGAGTTCTACATCTTCATCTGAAGGCTGCTAGTGGAAGACTGGCTTCCAGTCAGCTAGGGTGAGGGTCTTAAAGCCCACATCACAGTGGCACACCTACTCCAACAAGGCCATACCTCCTAGGGCCACTCCCTGGACCAAGCATTATAAACCATCACAGCTATATTTGAAGGTGATGCAGGCTTAGGTCTTAACATGGATCATTACTACTTTGGATTCTTTTTTAGATAAAGAATTTTGTTTCTATGTTGATAGTCTTCACACAAAATATGCCTACTTGTGTTGGAATTTCTCCTCCTCACATTGGTGCGTGTGCATTTGTGGAGGTCGAGGGGCAACTTTCAGGAATTGGTGGTGTCCTTCCACCATGAGGATTCTGAGATGGATCTCAGACTTGGTGGCAAGGGCCTTGAATCATCAACCAATTGATTCTTTAGCCACACCCCTTTTTCCTTCCCATTTTCCTGTAAGTTTTGTCTTTCTCTCTTGTTGTAATTCCCCCTGGGAGACTTTTAAGCCTAAAGATCTGTTTCCTAGAACAACTTTGGTGTTGGATAGTCATGCAGACCACACCTATGCAGATACCAAAGTCTCGACCTTCCAGCCTCTGGAATAGAGGAAGTCGTTACTTGGGACATCAGACCACATAACAGTACAGCCAGTACAGTATATATGCTTATGCATGCACATACACAAAATCTTTAAGGTTTATCTTTTATACAGTCTTTTTTTTTTTTAAATAAGTTAATCAGACTTTTTATGATGTGCTTAAGCTTGATTTTGTCCTGACTTTTCTATTTTGAAAAATCCTCAGGACCAATTTTGCCAGTGATGGTGGCACATGTCTTTAATCCCAGCACTCAGGAGAGCAAGGGCAGGTGTGTCTCTGTGAGTTTGTGGCCAGCCTGGTCTGTAGAGTGAGTTGTAGACAGCCAGGGCTATACAGAGAAACCCTGTCTGGAAAAAATAAATCCTAAAAAAATAAAATCCCTTTTTAGGTCTGGGGAGATTCCTGGTGGTTCCTGACTTACAAGCATGTCCTGTACAAGAACAGCTGAGTTTGAATCCCCAGCAACCCCATGAAAAAGCCAGGAATAGCTGCCCCATGCACTCTTTGCCCCAGGACCCCTGTGGTTCACAGCCTAACCTGCCTGACTGGAGAAATGGTTCAGTGAGAAGACCCTGCTCAAAGGGTGAGACAGTGGTAGAGCAGGACACCCCCATCTCTGCCTTCACACATGCACACATGACCTTTCTCATCTTCTTTACCAAAGGTACCTCATGTGTAACTTCCTATGTGTCCTTAAAAAATTATTTATGTGCTTGGGCAAAGAAGAAAACTTAAATGCAAGATAAAGACAAAACAGTCACGAACTTGGGCCCTTTTTGATCCACTTGTTTTTTTTTTTTTTTTTTTTTTTTTTTTTAAAGATTTATTTATTTATTATATATAAGTCCACTGTAGCTGTCTTCAGACTCACCAGAAGAGGGCATCAGATCCATTACAGATGGTTGTGAGTCACCATGTGGTTGCTGGGAATTGAACTCATGACCTCTGGAAGAGCAGTCAGTGCTCTTAACCACTGAGCCATCTCTCCAGCCCGATCCAAGAAGTTTTAAGGCACAACACTATAACAAACTAAATTTGGGTTGTCTTAGTTACTAGAAAACAAATGCAGATTCCTGTTGGCTACCAAATCTGTCAGTCCCTGGAATATTTAACTTTCAAACCGGTGACCATGGTTATGTTATCCCTCCCACTACTGAGGCGCGTAACAAGGGTGCCGCTGCTGATGCCGTCAGTTAGTGTTGAATGAGACTGTAAGAGCTGATGCTGTAAGGTGCACACATAAGCTGAGAAGTTAGACGTACGCTTGGCAGGTTTCCAGGTAAGCCTTGGCTCATTCATACTTCTTCCATTGAACTTCTAATACTGTATGAGTTGTCTGAAAGTGAATTCATATCTGACTCGGTCGTGGTTTTTGCTGTTAGCTGGGGTCTCAGGTGATGTGCGCCAGCTCCCAACTGGTGTAGCTGACGATGACCTTGAACTTCTCGGGTTTTTGTTTGTTTTTCAAGACGGTTTCTTTGTGTAGCTCTGGTTCTGTAGACAAGGCTGGCCTTGAGCTCGTAGAACTCCAGCCCCCACTGCCCTCTGCCCTCTGCCCTCTGCCCGGAAAACAGACCTGTGTCACCACACCCAGGCTATGTGGTACTAGGGATCAAGCCCAGCACTTTGTGAATGTTAGGCAAGCATTCTTCCACTATATCCTAAGTCCCTGGTCAGTGTGTGTCTGTGTCCGTCCCATCTGTCTGTCTGTGTGTGTTTCTGTGTCTGTCTGTGCTTGTGCTCGTTTGTGAGCATGTGTGTTTGTGTGTGGTGTGTGTGTAGGAGGGGTGCACATGTATGTGGAGACCAGAGGTTGATGTCAGATGTTTTCCTCGTGTTGGATTCCCTAGGATGGGAGTTCCAGATGATTGTGAGCCACCATGCAAGATCAGGGAATTAAACTCAGAAAAACTAGTGCTCTTATTCTTGGGCCTTCTTTCCAGCCAGGTGATTTAGTCTTTCACTATGCACACGCTTCTTTGTTTTATGAAGTCCTACTTAGCGGTCGTCCTTACTTCTTAGGAGATGGAGTCCTTTTCTACACCTCCATCATGTAGGACACCGTTTTATTTTATTCTAGAGTTTCAGGGTTACGGTTTGATCTATTGGAGTTAGTTTTTGTGCAATGTGATGGATCATGTCTAATTTAATTCTGCCTGTGAACAACCTGTTCTCCCAACTCCGTGACAATGCTTGCTTTTCTCCACATATGTCTTAAGCCTCATTGGCAACATTAGTAGCTGACGTTACGTTTGCTTATGTTTGGACCTTCAGTTTTGTTCTGTTGGTGTACCTGTCTGCTGTGTCATCCATATTGGTTTCATTCCCGAGGCCCTGCACTGTATCCTAGTGTGTGGTATTGGTTTCATCCCTGAGGCCCTGTACTGTATCCTATGGTCTGCAGTGGCAATCCCCAGTGCTGTTCATTTCGTTCAGGATTGTTTTGGCTGCCTGAGGTCTTCTGAGGTTGCATGTGAATTTTAGAATAGTTTTTTTCTGTTTGTGTAAAGAGTGAGAAGGGGATTTTGATTGGGATTGATTGAATGTGTACACTGTTGTTTTCACAATGTTGATTCCCGATCCACGAACATTGGATGTTTCTCCATTTTCTAGTGTCTTTACCCCTTCAGAGATTTAAAGTTTTCACTGTTGAGGCCCTGCGTTTCTTGGTTAGGGTTATTTCTAGATACTTTATTTTCTTTGAATCTTTGAATCTGACACATTGGAATGTGTCCATGGTCTCCTTCTCTGTGTATTTATTGTTGGTGTATAGAAAAGCCATTGGTTTGTGCAAGTTGCTTCTGCATCCTGCCACATTCCTGAGTTTGGTTGTTGTTTCTGGAAGTTTTCTGGTAGACTTCTTGGGTCCTGCAGATAGGGATGGGCTGATGACCTCTTACTGCCATATTGCTCCAGCTAGTGCTTTCAACACAGAGCTGAAAAGGAACAGAATAGTGGGTGTCCGTCTTGATCCGACTTCCATGGGTGACAACAGTTCTCCACCTGTGGGCTGCAACCTCAATATCAGATACTTACATTATGATTTATAACAGTCACAAAATTACGGTTATAAAGTAGCAATAAAATAATCTTATGGCAGGGATCAGCACAGCACGAGGAGCTGTAGTAAAGGGTCATAGTGTTAGCAAGGTTGAGAGCCCCTGACTGAGGATGCAGTTGGCTGTGGGTTTCTTGTACATAGCTTTTATTGTGTTGAGGCATGGTCCCTCTAGCCCTACATTTCTAGGACTTTTATCATCAAGGTATGCTGGGTTTTATAAAAAGCCTTTTCTGCTTCTATTGAGATAATCGTGTGATTTTTGACTTTAGCCCGTTAACGTAGTTTATTGCATTTATTGATGTGTATATGTTGAGCCATCTCTGGATTTCAGGGATAAGGCCAACTTGGTCATGGTGATAACTTTTTTGATGTTTGTCTGTATTCTGTTTGGTAGTATTTTATTGTGCATTTTAAAATCTTTGTTCATCAGGAATATTGGCCCATAGTTTTCTTCACTGTTGTTGCTGTGTCTGTCCCTGGCGTGGGTATTAGATTGATATAGCAGGAGTCTGGGAATGCTCCTTCTGTTTCTTTCTTCATTCTCAATAGTGTATATAGCTACAGCTAGTTTTTCTGGTAGAAATCTGCTGTGAATCCACCTGGCCCTGAATATTTTCTTTGTTAGCCGGGAGGTTTTTTATTACTATTTCAATCCCCTCGTTTGTTAGTCTGTTTAGGTTGCTGACTTCTGGGTTTCCTTTTGGTGGTTTGAGTCTAGAAATTCATTTCTTTTATGTTTTACTGCTTAATTGGAATACAAGCTTTGTTTGTTTGCTTGTTTATCTTTTTGAAACATGGTTTCTTTGTTCTAATAGCCCTGTCTGTCCTCGAACCCACTCTGTAGACCAGGCTGGCTTCAAACTCACAGAGACACACCTGCCCCTGCCTCCTGCGTGCTGGGATTAAAGGTGTGAGCCACCATGCACAGCCTGAGAGCAAGTCTTAAAAATACTCCTGTGTGGTATTTTGAATGTCTTTGATGTCTGTTGTAGTGTTTCCCTGTTCGTTTCTGACTCTGTTAATTTGAGTCCTCTATTTCTTTTTGTTAATTGGGCCAAGGGTCTGTAGAATTTATCTTCCCAAAGAAAACAGCTCTAAGATTTATTGATTCTTTGGATTGTTTTCTTTGTTTCTGGCTTTATTTTATTTTATTTTATTTTTTTTAATCTCTGCTTGATTATTTCTTGCCATCAATTGGGTTTGTATTTGTCCTTGTTTTTTTTAGCTTTTTGAATTGCATCATTAAGCCATTTATTTGTGCTCTTTCTGATTTTTTTTCTCTTTGTGGGTGTGGGGTGGAAATTGGGACAGGGTTTCTCTGTGTAACCTTGGCTGGTCTGAACTCCATCATTATACCAGGCTGCCTCAAACTCAGATCCACCTGCTGCTGGAATTAGAGACACTCACTACCGCCACCTACCTGTAAATTACCTCTTAACCCACTATGTTTTAGGACTATTTTGTTATTTATTAAGATAGCACGTAAGCCTCTACAGAGCTCTTTGCTCCCAACAAAACTTAATAGTGCTGATGAATGAATATACAGTGGAAGATACTGAGGTATATAAGCACGCGCGCACACACACAACACACACACACACACAACACACACAACACGGTATATTTTTAAAAGTCTTACGTTATTTAAGGAATTAAAACACATAACCATCTCATAATATATATAGTATTATACAGTGTTACTTATTAAATATTGATGTGTTTGCTTTTGTAAGACATGGTTTCCCTATGTAATTCAGATTGCCCCAATCTGTCACCTACCCCAGGACTCCCCTGAATACTGAGGTTTAATGCACAAGCCTCAATGTCTGACCTATATTATATAACTTTTGTTTCATTTTGGTATTAAGTTTTTTAAGGCCTAAGCTAACTTCCACTTTAGCTTCCAAAGGCTGACTTTGAGCTGGTCCTCTTGCTGCTTCTGCTGAAGTGGGACTATAGTGAGTGACACCCACACCTGCTGAGAGGGGACTGTAGTGTGAGCCATGCCCAGTTTACCTTTTAAAGAACAAGTTAATGCTATAACCATGTTGCTAATAAAATATAGTTTTCCACTCTAAAGAAATAGTTTTAAAAGAGTTTGAAGATTATGACAGGTATCTTTATCTCTGACTCATTTATTTTGCCTAATAATAGTTTTTCTTCTATAAAAATGATCTTTCTTGACAGAAAACATAGAAGAAAAACAGGAATGGAGAGGTCCCATCAGCTTCATATTAATTAGTAATTATATCAGAGTAAGTCTCTGCCATAGGTCTCAGAACATTGTGGGTTTCAGCTTCAGTTCATTCTGAGGGGTGTGTGTGGTGTGTGTGCAAGCATGTGATAGTGTGTGTGGTGTGTATGTGCATGCATGTGTGAGCGCAGTGTGCATATGTGTGGTAACTGGTGTGTATGTGCGTACGTGTATGGGTATGTGTATAATATGTATGTAAATGTATATTCTGTATTCTTTTCCAGTACCATTGCTTTAAGAAAAGTTTCTTTTTTACACGTGTAGTTGGTGAGTGCTCTGTCTGGTTCTTTGTCTCAGACAATGTGCACCTGTGAAGTTTCTTCCTGAGAAGTGGGCAGCCGAGTGAGGCAGGTGGAAGATCATGGCACTTACTGTCCCACGTCAGCTCTGACTCCCTTGAGGGAGGCTGGCTGCTGTTATCCTTGCTCCGGGTGTCTTCACGCCTGTCCCTCTTGGTTCTCTAGGCTCTTTCTAGAAGAGATCATCTTAACAGAGGGTGGGCCTGGAGGAAAAAGGTTCAAGCACAGTTAAGAATTAGAGCCCAGTCATCGCCTTAGATCAAGAAGGCGATGTGCGTGTCCACAGAGCACGCAGCAGCCTCTGTAGTGTGCTGATTTACTGTCACTCCTGTGCTTCTCTCACACTCTGGATGTCACAGCCATGTTCTTCATGACACGGTTTCTTGTAGCCCAGCATGGCCATGAGCTTACCGTGTAGCTAAGGATGACCCATTTGTCTGTTCGTGTGGCGTGTTTGTGTTTGGTAGCCAGTGCTTTTATCCACTGAGCCATATCACTAGGTCCGATCCTCCTGCCTTTCCCTCCCAAGTGTAGGGTTAAAGGGCCGATCTGCCATGCCTGGTTTATGCCAGGATACAGATCATACTCTAGGTCTTGTGCATGCCAGGCAAGCACTGTACCAGCTAATCTACACCTCTGGCACTCACTTCATCCTTTCACCAAACGAGCTTTCTCTACCTTTATGTTTGGTTAAAGCATACCAAATTGGCCGGGCATGGTAGTAAATGAACACCTTTAATTCCAGCACTCTGAAAGCAGAGGCAGGTGGATCTTTGTGAGTTCAAAGTCAGCCTGGTCTACAGAGTGAGTTCAGGGCTGAGTAGAGAGACTCTATCTTAAAAACAAGCAAACAAAAATCCCGGCTGGAGATGGCAAACAAAAAATCCCAGCAACCACATCCCAATGAGATCTGGTGCGTCCAGACAGCTAAAATAATAAATAAATAAATCTTTAAAAAAAAAAAATCCCAATGCCCCCCAAAAACTATTCCTCCTAAAAACTTGATGTGCAGAATTGACAGTAGTGCACATCGCACTGGGTCTGCAGAATTGACAACAGTGCACATCGCACTGAGTCTGCAGAATTGACAGTAGTGCACATCGCACTGGGTCTGCAGAATTGACAGTAGTGCACATTGCACTGGGTCTGCAGAATTGAAGCTGAAGAACCAGGTCCCATCGTAGTGCACACTACGCACAGAAGCCTGCCCTTCGGACAGAGCCCTTCATTGAAATGAACTCAGTGAATGAGCATTTGATGCAGTAGAATGCTTCCTGACACACTGGAGAAGCTACTGAGTCTTCAGAGTGTGTTTTCCTAACTTATAGTCCGCTTCCCCTGGAGAAAGAGCAGGCTTCCCCCTGCATCAGCACATATTAATTACACAGAGCAACGGGTCTTGTATGACCTGCTCCTCCTGATAGCTTTCATCCTGCATTACTCTGCTCCCACTGACCCTTTCTCTTTCCAACTGTCATGTGCACGAGTATGTGACAAGAACTGGGTGGCCTAGTTAGGGTTACTGTTGCTGTGGGATGGAACACCATGACCGTAGCAACTTGAGGAAGAAAGGGTTTATTTAGCTTATGCTAATCAGGGCAGGAACTCACACAGGGCAGGAACCTGGAGGCAGGAGCTGATGCAGAAGCCACGGAGGGGTGCTGCTTATTGACTTGCTCTCCATGGTTTGCTCAGCCTGCTTTTTAAAAATAGAATCCAGGACCACCAGCCCAGGGATGGCACCAACCACAATGAGCCAGACCGTCCCCCACTAATTAAGAAAATGGATGACTCTAGCTTGTGTCAAATTAACCCAGCCAGTACTCTGGTTTTATACGTCCAAATTTGTTCTTTTTGAATGCATTTTCTTTAAGAATAAGCAGGGGCCTAGAGTGTATTTACCGAGGATCTTTAAGTCTCTAGGATTGTAGAACTGAATGGGTTTTTTTTTCTCCAATGGTAAAGAAATGCAGACTAGCAAATAATGATGATGATAATGATAATAACAATAATTCTAGATTGTGAAATCTCTGAGGAGCTGGTAAGATGGCCCAGTAGGTAAAGGTGCTTGCTGCTAAATCTGATGACATGAGTTCCATTCCTGGAAACCACATGATATATGGAGAAAACAGACTCCAGAAAACTGTTCTCTAACCATCATATATGCAGTGTGTGTGTAAATACAGCTTAAAGAAACCTCCTATGAGTGTAGACACTTCTGGGGTGTGTACTGCTCTGAATGATTTTAGAATCTCAACCTTAAGTGGCAGACCTTTGCTTAGTCATGAGGGTTAAGTGGAATGCCACATGGTGCTGAGCCTGGGATCTGGATCTGAGCCTCCCTAGACACTGAGGTTTGAGGAGGAGCGTACCAATCTATGTTAATGAGGGTTGAGTTGTTGCTATGTCAAAATCCAATTTACCTTGATTCCTGGTAATCGTCACTAAACTTTCAAAGAAGCCAGCAGAGATGATGTTTGAGGATGAGTCACAGTGAAGTCTCCCAATGCCCAACACTTTTTCTGAATTTGTCTTGTTTTCCACAGTGTTTGTTGTAGCTGGTCTTAACTTCCTTTTCTAGAAATAGTGTCTGGTTTGAAATTGTCTCCAGGAACAAGAGTATTTCTCCCTGACTAGCATGCCCTAGGAAGGGGGTAGATTTTCTTGTTTCTCAGATAACCCACACTGGCTTTGAACTCAGGATCCTTCAGCCTCCCTGGTGCTGTATTTATAGGTGTGTGCTGTCACACTGGGCTTTCTCCACTCTTTTTTGTTTTTTTAAACTTTGTATGTATGTATGAATGTTTGCCTGCATGTATGCATGTACCATGTGCATGCAGTGCCTGTGGAGGCTAGAGGAAGGCGTTGGGTCCCTAGAACTGGAGTTATGGGTGGTTGTGAGCCACACCATGACGTACAAAGCAGTGAGTAATTAATTTTAACTGCTGAATTTCCCCTCCAGCCTCACTTTCCACTCTCAACTGTACCCATTTGGACAGAATACACTCAATAACAGGCTTGAGGACAAAGAGCACCTTCCTTGTCTCCAGGTGTAGTGACAGAGGGCTCTGGTCCCAGTGTTTGGAGATGGGGACAAGAGGATCTCTAGTTGAGGGCCAGCTCTGGCTGCAAAGGAGATCCTGTCTTTACACACAGAAGACTCAGTATCCTGAGAGGGAGATTGCACAGGTACCACCAAAGACCACGTTTGTAAATCTGGCATTTTTCTTTCATTGTTTTTCTCCTTTGGTGCTGTGGATCAAGCCAGAACCTCACTGATGCTATGGTCTGCAGAGCTAATGTCTCCAGCTGTTTCTTTTCCTCCTAAGCCAGGCATGGCTGTGTGTTTGCCATGACTCCAGCTCTGTGTGAAGGATGGAGACGGGATCTCTGCGGCCTGTTAGCCACCAGCCTAGCTCTGGTTCAGTGTGAAGTCTTGTCTCAAGGGAATATGGACGAAAGTGATAAAGCTGGACCTCTGGCCTTCTTCTCTGGCTCTTTTGCAGGGGGAATACCCTCCCTTCCCCCCTCTCTCTCTCTCTCTCTCTCTCTCTCTGCACACTCTCTGTCTGTCTGTCTGTCTGTCACACATACACTCTCTCTCTGAGGAATACACACACACACACACACACACACACACACACACACACACACAGAGAAAACCTTCCTCTCAATTTGCACACATACCTCAGAGTACACACATACACACAAACTTGAGGAATACCCTCCTTCCAGTACACATATACCTCATACACATACACCATTAAGAGAAAAACTCCACAGAGAAAAGATTTGTGTGTTTTGAGTGAGGCACAGTGGTACACATCTAGCACGCCAGCACTCTGGATTGAAGGTAGGAGATGAAGATGGGAAGATGTCTAGATGAAGTCCAGCACTGGTCACCTAATAAACAGTCCTAAGAACTAACAAAGGGGAGTGACTGGGTGGCTTAGGGCTCCTGCTGCTCCTCCAGAGGATCGGGACTGGTACTCACATTGAGCCGCTTACAAATCCCTGTAACTTCCGTGACAGGGGAGTCCTTTTCTGGTGTCAGATATTGCAAGTGTACTGTAGCTTGGTACATTTTAAAGCTTGAGCTGGAGTGAGTGTTCAGAATTCCAAGTAATGCCCACAATGTCATGGTCAAAGTTGGCAAGAAAGATTGTTTACATCTATTGTCTTTATCATTTTATGTTTTCCAAAGTATTTGTATTTGTAAAGTACATGTATTCCTCATGTATTTGTCCTTGTTTTGTTATGAGAATAGTGTCTTACAATGTAGGCCAGGCTGGCCTTGAACTCAATCCTGCCTCAACTTTCTAGTAGCTGAGGTGTAGGCATACACAGGCTTTCTTATGTCCTTTAAGGAATTGTAGAAGTTGTAGGTGGGCATGATGTGACTTGCCTAAAAACCTGGTACTTGGAAGGTAAAGCTAATAGAGTCAGATTCAGGGTTGTCCTTGAAGGCATATGGAGTTCAAGGCCAGTCTGGGCAACATGGTGAGTGGTTTTGTTGTTGTTGTTGTTGTTGTTGTTTTAAACACAACAAAACCAGGGAGCTTGGTGAGATGGCTCACTAATTAAGAGTCTTTTGGAGTGGGGTTGGGGATTTAGAGTCTTTTGGGGAAACAGAGTTTGATTCCTAGAATGCACATGGCTGCCCATAACCATTTGTAACTTCAGTTCCAGGGGATCTTAACCCTCTTCTGACCTCTACAGACACCAAACATGGAAGTGATGCACACATATACATGTGGTCAAAACATCCATACATGGACTGGAGAGATGGTTCAGTGGTTAAAAGCACAGACTACTCTTCCAGAGGTCCTGAGTTCAAATCCCAGCAACCCCCTGGTGGCTCACAACCATCTGCAATGAGATCTGATTCCCTCTTCTGGTGTGTCTGAAGACAGCTATAGTGTACTTATATATAATAAATAAATCTTTTAAAAAATCCATACACAAAAAATTAAAATATAAAAAAAGCAAAAACACATTGTTTAAGTCTTTACAGTAGTAGATGAGTTCATCATGTGTTTACAAAGCTACTGTAGCCGCTTCTGAGACCACACGCACCCTTGAGCGCTGCTCTTTGTGTTGCTTTAACAGGATATCTAGTGTAGGCAGTGAATAAAGAGAAGAGGGCACTGTCCTGGGATTGACATCTGCTCGGCTTTGCTCAGGGCTGTTTGGTGGGTGGCGTCACATGGCTGCATGGTGACATGGTACGTGGTCACATGGTGTATGGTCACATGGAATGTGGTCACGTGGTCACATGGCAATGCTGTATGAGTGTATGAGTGTATCTTTGTTCTTTTATTTTTTAAGAGATGGGAATCTTGGTATGTTTTCCTAGGCTGGCCCTGAACTTAATGGGCTCAAGTGGTCTGCCTGCCTCAGTCTCCTTGAGATTGGGGTTACAGACTTTTATGGCTATGTATAGTGAGAAAAATGCACTCAAAGGGGAAAATCAGAGAATGCCCTTGAAAAAACCGTGCCATCAGGAGCTGTTCTCCACTGTATTCCTTTCTGAGTGTGGAGCCCCCCTTCATCTTGTATCTGACTCATTTTTCAAAAATTCTCCTGTCTGAGTTGCCAGTAAGGTCCAAACACACAGATTTTGGGGAGACTCCCCATTGCAGAACCACTGCCCTTGGTTTCCTGGATTAACTTAACATTTGGGGATTCTGGATATTATTTTCCCTCTCTGTCTGTGAGTCCTGGAACAAACAGTCTTTGACACATAAGTGGCTTTAACAGAGATCATTTGTCATTAGTTCCTTTCTTTGTAAGGAGGAGGTCCCAGGTGACCTGTACTGATGACTTCGCTGAAGCTTCACCAGGTGAACAGTATTTACAGCTTTTCACAGGCTTTTATAGTTAACTTTTCATTACTGAATCTGCCTTTGCACCACGATCAGACATTAATGGAAGTCATTTGTTTTATTTTAGTGATGTCCTTGCATTGCCTATTTTTAAGCAAGAAGAGTCAAGCTTGCCTCCTGAAAATGAGAACGAGATCCTGCCTTTTCAGTACGTCCTCTGTGCCGCCACCTCGCCAGCAGTGAAGCTCCACGATGAGACCCTGACCTACCTCAATCAAGGTCAGATGCGTTCTCACTTGCATGGGAGACTGCTGGGTCTATGATATGTGACGTGTGCCTGTATGTCAGAGATCAGGCATGGAGTGTGGCCTGTCAACTAGACCCTTAGGTGACACTCGATCTGTGTTCCCGACTCCTTGGTCTGCTGCCCATTTCCAGCTCAGGTTCCTCGGTTCTCCCAGTTGGTGTCACTCTGCCTGCCTGTCTGTGTTCACTAGTCACAGGCCCTGGACAAGCCGCTGGACTTCGGTCTCACTTTCCTTGTCTGTAAAGTGGATTGACAGTAACTTAGGAAGTTGTGTCTATTACATGTGGCAAGATATGAAAGTGCTTAGCACGGTGCCCACCCAGCTCTAGTCGGTGATAGCCGTGTCACCGTCTGCACTCTGCAGCTGCGTTCTTTCTGAGTTGAGATAAGTGAGTCTGAGTAGGCTTGACTTGTAATTACTTTTCTTCTAGGACAGTCTTATGAAATCCGAATGCTAGACAATAGAAAACTGGGAGAGCTACCGGAAATCAACGGCAAGTTAGTGAAGGTAAAACAGGCAACATATTTTGTAGATTTTAGGAGGGGAGTATGTTTAGTTTGGTTTTATTTTATTTCATTTTTTTATGATTTATTTTATACATATACATATACATATACATATAAAGTACACTGTGGCTGTCTTCAGACCCATCAGAAGAGGGCATCGAATCCCACTACAGATGGTTGTGAGTCACCATGTGGTTGCTAGGAACTGAACTCAGGTCCTCTGGAAGAGCAGACAGTGCTCTTACCACTGGGCCATCTCTTCAGCCCCTTGGTTTTATTTATTTATTTTTATTTTTGTTTTTATTTTTTTTCTTTTCTTGATAAAGTCTTATTGTATATTCTAGGCTGGCCTTGAATTCTGTATCCTGCCTCAGTTTAGTATAGTGTAATGCTGGGATTTCAAAAATGCACCATCATGCATGGCTGGGATCTTTTTTTTCTGTTTCATGTTCTTTTGGATCCTTGGAGGCAGGGATTAATGATATATTTTTCTGCCACCATTGCCTGACAGATCTTTGGGGCCAGTGTAAGCCTCTCTGTCCTCATGGATTTAAATTAATGATGTGGCTGTGCTTGTGTACACATGCCAAGGACTGAGTGTGGCGGTCAGAGGACATCTTGAGGGGGTCACTTTCTATTCATTCCTACCATGTGGTCCCATGGACTGAGTTGGTGGTCAGTCCTAGAGGTAAGCATCTTTACCTGCTGAGCCTCCCACGGCTTCTCAAGAGCTGTAGAAGCAGCAGACTTGGAAGTCCCTATTCTGGACAGCTTCTTGGTGCATTGTTTGTGGTGGCATAAAATCAACTCCTCGAGGATTTTAATTCGTGTGTATGTGTGTGTCTGTGTGTCTGTGTGTGTGGTGTGTGTGTGGGTGTCTGTGTGTGTGTGTGTGTGTGTGTGTGTGTGTGTGTGTGTACCAAAGCTATAGCCTAGTACATGTTGGGCAGGTGCTTTATCACTGAGCTACATGTGCCCCCAGCTGTTAAATTTCTGGTTCTTTGGATACCTGGCCTTGTAACAAAACCCAGAAACTGCGATTGGTTTCTGTCCTCTATGTTATTACATCCCGAGTGTAAGAAGAGTCTGCAGCAGCTTTTCTGGGGTTTCCTGGGGGCACGTGTCTGCTGAGACCTGTGTGGTCCAGTCTGAAGATACAGGCAGCGCGTGAGCCGATGGCGTCTGTAGCAGGACAGACAAAAAGACTGACTGTGCTAAACTGCATCACCCAGGACGATCTATCCAGTGAAGGAGACTTACACTCTCTGTCTGTAAACTGAAAATAACTAGAAAAACTGACAACCTCAGCAGTCACACTGATGGATAGAGGCTTTTGTTTCTGATTGTTGTGCACAGTAAATGGAGAACTCAGAGGGCGCAGGAGTGTTAACAGCAGCTGTAAAAGGGGGTGGGGAGCTGGGCAGCTACCTCACAAAGTGAGAGGAGCATAAGGACAGTGGCCGGAAGCAGCTGTGACCCCCGGGTCTACAGGTTGTGCATAAAATTGGTGTGTGTGCACCTGAAGGGTTAGGCTGGGTTACCTGTGTGCAGAGAATCCCTCTCTAGGCTGGCAGGGTGGCTCAACAGGGAAAAGTGCTGTGCCCAAGAGCAGGTGACTCGAATTCTATCCTTGGGACCCACCCACCCACATGGCATAAGGAGAGACTCTCTGTGGTGAGCATACCCCAGTAAATAAAGAAGTACATATAGTAAGACTTACAGAAGCAAAGAGTGAACCAAACAAATGCCAGGTGGTAG
Source organism: Rattus rattus (assembly GCF_011064425.1). NCBI lineage: Eukaryota > Metazoa > Chordata > Mammalia > Rodentia > Muridae > Rattus > Rattus rattus. Next base: position 262,567,374 of record NC_046154.1, read on the forward strand.
TGCACACCTTCAATCCCAGTACTAGGGAGGCAGAGGTAGGCAGATCTGTGAGTTTGAGGCCGGCCTGGTCTACACAGTGAGTTCCAGGACATCTAGGGCTACACAGAAACCCTGTCCATAAAAAAAGTTATTAGGGTGGGATGCGGGGCGGCCCAGGAAATTTTAGATTGTGTCTAGAAACCAACGAGCATCAACTCTGCTAGTTTTCCTGGTGGGAACTGGTTTTCTGGCTGCATGTAGACTGACATTGTCCTTCTTGTAGAGCATCTTCCGTGTAGTGTTCCATGACAGGAGACTGCAGTACACTGAGCACCAGCAGCTGGAGGGCTGGAGGTGGAACCGGCCAGGAGACAGGATACTGGACATCGGTGAGTCGAGCTGCCGCTCCGAAAGCACCACGCCTCTGGTCCTGAGCTGGTTGCTTTCCCTGCTTGTCGTTCCCTTTGATTCGTGAGCCTCAGAAGTTAAGTTAGCAGGACGTTGAGGTTTTCCCTAGGCATAAGAAAACCACCTGTGGGGGCAACGTCAGGAGGAAGTAGGACGTGGGCAGGAAGCTCCAAGGCAGTTGAAGAACAGTTTTTGTTTGCACTGTGGTGATGTAAAATGTGTTTGTGTAAATATGTAAATACGTGTTTGTGTGTGTACTGTAAACCCTCCTCTTTCCACTGTACATGGAGAGTGTGTTTGTGTGTATACTGTGAACCTCCTCTTTCCCACTGTACATGGAGAATGTGTTTGTGTGTACTGTAAACCTCCTCTTCTCCACTGTACATGGAGAATGTGTTTGTGTGTACTGTAAACCTCCTCTTCTCCACTGTACATGGAGAATGTGTTTGTGTGTATACTACAAACCCCTCCTCTTTCCCACTGTACATGGAGAATGTTTGTGTGTACTGTAAACCTCCTCTTTCCCACTGTACATGGAGAATGTGTTTGTGTGTACTGTAACCCTCCTCTTTCCCACTTTACACATGGAGAATGTGTTTGTGTGTACTGTAAACCCTCCTCTTTCCACTGTACATGGAAATGTGTTTCTGTGTACTGTAAACCTCCTCTTTCCACTGTACATGGAGAATGTGTTTGTGTGTACTGTAAACCCTCCTCTTTCCACTGTACATGGAGAATGTGTTTGTGTGTACTGTAAACCCTCCTCTTTCCACTGTACATGGAGAATGTGTTTGTGTGTACTGTAAACCCTCCTCTTTCCACTGTACATGGAGAATGTGTGTGTATACTGTAAACCCTCCTCTTTCCACTGTACATGGAGAATGTGTTTCTGTGTACTGTAAACCCTCCTCTTTCCACTGTACATGGAGAATGTGTTTGTGTGTACTGTAAACCCTCCTCTTTCCCACTGCACATGGAGAATGTGTTTGTGTGTACTGTAAACCTCCTCTTTCCCACTGTAAATGGAGCGTTGAATAATAGTAAGTGCATTGCTTCATCTACTCTAAGTCATGGCTTTTCATTCCATTTTCCCCAGCCCTCATTAACCACTGTCCTGCTCTGTCACTCTACTCCAGGGACCTCATTCAGTGTCTGTCCTCTGTGACTGGCTTCTGTGAGTTAACATGGTGACCTTTGAGATCTCATCATGTTGTAGCATACGTCAGGATTCCTTCCCTGTAAGGCAGAACAGTGTTCACTGTTTATCCACTCAGCTTTACCCTCCGGCTCTTTTCACTAACGCTCCTGCAAACGTGGACATGGTGGGGTCGGTAGTGCTCCTGCAAACATGGTGTCAGTAACGCTCCTGCAAACGTGGACATAGTGGGGTCAGTAACGCTCCTGCAAACGTGGACATGGTGGGGTCTGTTCCAGTCTCTACTTTGGTTTATTTGTCTGCAGCAAGATCTCATTCTGTGGCCCAGGCTGGCTGAACTCACGGTGATCCTCCTGACTCTGTCTCTTGAGTGCAGTCTCTTGACATGAGTTGCTGCTCTCGATGCTTCTGTTCTATTACTAAGAAGAGGGAGTGCTGGGCCATGTGCAGCTGTTGTCAATCTTCTTTGAGAAATGCCTGTAATACTTTTTACCAGTGGCCTAAGGTCTCTTCGTATGTGACAGTATCTGGTCCTTCCTTCTTTGTGGTGGTGGGTATAGAATCCGGGGTCTTGCATGTTAGTCAAGCTCTACAGCTGACTTACGGATGACCTCAATTGTTTTATTAAGGATTTATTTTATTACTATTACTATTATTTTTCAAACACAGTCTTACTCTGTAGACCTAACTAGCCTGGAACTTGTCATGCAGACCAGGCTGGCCTTGAATTTAGAATAATCTGTCTAGCAAGTATTGGTATTTAAAGTATGTTTAACCATGCCTGGCTGATTTATTTTAATTTAAATTTTTATAGTTGTTTTATGTATTTGTTTGTTTATTTCATTTTTTCAAGACAGGGTCTCACTGTGCAGCCCTGGCTGTCCTGGAATCACTGTGTAGAGCAGGCTGGCCTCAAACACAGAGATCTGCCTGCCTCTGCCTCCCAGGTGCTGACATTAAAAGTCTATACCTCCATGCCCAACTTACTGGTTTTGTTTTTCTTTTCTTTGTTATTTTATGTGTATAGATCTTTTGTCTGCATATATGTTCATGCAAAACATATCTGGTACCCAGAGAAGCCACAAGAGGTTTTGGATCCCCTGGATCTGGAATTGCAGACTTGTAAGCTGCTAGTAGGTGTTGGGAATTGAACTAGCAGCCTTTCTTGTGGGTTTAGGGATTGAACTCAATAGTCAGGCTTGGTAGTAAGTCCCTTCCTTTCCTAGCTATGCCATGTGGCCACATAGGAGCCATCATAGCAGCCTGACTGGTACTGAATCCAGTCCTTAGGCTTCTGCCTTACAAGTGCTGGGGCTGCACATATACACCCGCCACACCCAGAGCGAGGTTTTCCACCGGTTGAGGTGTTTATCTTCTGTTTTGTTATCTCAAATATTGTTTTCCCTAAGTGATAGGATCTTGGCAAATACAGTCTGCCAACCTCCTCTCTCTCTCTCTCTCTCTCTCTCTCTCTCTCTCTCTCTCTCTCTCTCTCTCTCTCTCTTTCTCTCTCTCTCTCTCTGTGTGTGTGTGTGTGTGTGTGTGTGTGTGTGTGTGTGTGTGTGTGTGTGTGTGTGTTAGGTCCTGTGTCTTTGTTCTATGGTGGTTACTGTTTGCACTTGATAAGCATAATAGTGTAACTGTTACAGACTTTGCCTGAGAAAACACTGGTTATCATACAGATAGTCTAAGATCTTTGTGATACGACCTTAGGAGACATAACTGCCAGGCAGTATGGTCCTCCTTAGTGCTTCCTTGCTTGAGTTCCTGATGTGGGACAGTGGTGTAGCAGTTCCACAGCAGCACCAGGACTGCCGCCCAGGGTTATAGTCCTAGTTTTTGTTGTTATTGTTTACTTTTTCTTTTTCTCCAAGACAGGGTTTCTCTGTGTAGCCCTGACTGTCCTGGAACTGGCTCTGTAGACCAGGCTGGCCTATAATTTAGAGAGATCCACTGCTTTTGCCTCCTGAGTGCTGGGATTAAACGTGTGTGTCACCACCGCCAGCCCTGTATCCCCAGTTTTGATGTTGATAATTGAAAACAGAAAGTGTTGTTTGAGTTAGGCCATGTGCAGTATACAGCCTGTGCACCTCTCTTCAGTGTAGTATTTTTATTGTGTCACAGTTTATGTTTTCTCAGAGTCTTCACTGATCTGAGTCAATTCTTCCTCTGACTATGATGCCCTATTTCATGTAAAGACACAGTCCTTGTGATGGGTTTTCTGGCAGTAATGCTAAGCAGAACTTAATATAATTTAAAATTTTCTGGTTCTAGTTCTCAAGATAATAAAAGTAGGAGGATTGTGAGTTTGAGGGTAGTGTAGGCAGTATAATTAGATCTTGTATCAAAAAATTTTTAATTTTGATATTATAGCTAGTATATAGACTTAATCTACCACAATCAGTTGCTTTCTTTTTTTTTTTCTTTTTTTCTTTTTTTTCGGAGCTGGGGACCGAACCCAGGGCCTTGCATTTGCTAGGCAAGCGCTCTACCACTGAGCTAAATCCCCAACCCCGCTTTCTTTTTTAAAGATTAATTTATTTATTTTATATATGTGAGGGCATCAGAACCCATTACAGATGGTCGTAAGCCACTTTGTGGTTGCTGGGGATTGAACTGGGGATTGAACCGGAAGAGCAGTCGGGGCTCTTAACCACTGAGCCATCTCTGCAGCCCCCAATCAGTTGCTTTCTTAAAAGCACGGTAGCCACTGGCATGGTGGCACATGTCTATAGTCTCAGCTACTCAAGAAGCTGAGGCAGGAGAATTACTTGAGCCCAGGCATTGCTTTGAGACCCCCATCTTAAAAAAAACAAAGAAGCCCTCAGAATTGTTCAGTGCTTCCCATTGTGTTTCCCAGATATCCCAATGTCTGTGGGTGTAATTGATCCCAGGGCCAATCCTACCCAGCTAAACACAGTGGAGTTCCTGTGGGACCCTGCAAAGAGGACATCTGTGTTTATTCAGGTAAGGCACTGCAGTTGTCACAACAGTTGTAAAGCCTGCCTGATACTGCAATGAAGCACAGTGGGGCTGCAAGTGCAGCTCAGCTGTAGAGTACTTCCTTAGCGTGTGTAAAGCTGGGCAAACCTGCTGTGGGATGCACACCACAGATGTGGGGGTGCACACCACAGACCTTGGCGCTTGGGTAGTAGAGGCAGAAAGATCAAAGTTATATGGTGCATTTAAGGCAGTCTGAGTTATGTGAGCTGGTTCCTAAAACAAGTAACAGTAAAAATAAGGTATATTAAACTTAAAATTGTTTTTGTGCAGGCAGACATGGTAGTGCATGCTTTTAATCCCAGCACTAACAAGGATCTATGAATTCAAGACCAGCCTGGTCTACATATCGAGCTCCAGGGTAGCCAGGGCCACATAGAGAGACCTACATCTCAAAACAAAAAGCAAAGGGAGCACACGAGTGTGCAAGAGAGTCAGAGTCCTTGTGCACAAGTGCACACTAAACACACATTCTCGTACTGAGCTGCACCTCTGTTTTTCTGGATTCTAGCCTCTCAAGTTCAGGCTTCTCAGTATGAGGAGTTTTGAATTGTTCTTCTAATTTTCCAGTTTATTTACTTAAATTTTACTTAAATGTTTGCTGTTGGCTGCATAATATACCATTCTTTGATCATAGATAATTTGCCCAACAATTATTTAGCATGTAAATTGTTCTATTTTTTCATCGTTATCCACAAAGTTATTTTGAACATGCTTAGACATAAAGTTTGATTTGCTTATGTGGTTGTGTCCTTTAGGCAAACTCCTTTGTTGTTGTTGTTTCTGTTTCTTGAGATGGGGTTTCTCTGCCTATGCCTGACTCTCTAGAACTCAGACCCACCTGCCTCTGCCTCCTGAGTGCTGGGACTAAAGACATAGGCCACACTGCCTGCTTATTTCTAATCACCTCAGCCAAAGTTCGTTAGGTGCCTTTGGGTTGTCACTGTTAATACTTTGTGTACATGATTTTAAGACCTCGAATAACACATGGTCCCTTGGAATAGGAGTAGTTTTTGAAATATTTATTTTTAGATTATGTGTATGTGCCAGAGGTATCTAATCCTGGCTGGTGTGAGCCATCTGCTGTGGGTCCTGAGAACTGAACTTGGATCCTCCGAAAAAACGAAGTCGGTGCTCTTCACTGCTCAATGGTCTGTCCAGCCCGCAGGATTAGTGTTTGAGGCTTAGAGTCATTGAGCAGTTATCCAGAGTTGACCCGCAAATCTCCTCTACACCTGACTGCCTGTCTGCTGTGTTCTGAGCCTGACCGTGCCTCCTTTAAAGACTGGATGAAGCTCCTGGGCATTGTTTGCGTGGCTCCCTGACCTCAGTGCCTTTGATTCTTCCCATAGCAGCCTTTTCCATGAGACAGGGTGAAGCTTTTTTTTTTTTTTTTTTTTAAAGATTTATTCATTATATATAAGGCACTGTAGCTTTGATTCTTCAGACACAGCAGAATGAGGACACGGATCTTTTTTTTTTTTTTTTTTTATGGGGACCCAACCCATTTATTCTTCCTATAAGGCGCACCACTGAGCTAAGATACCCAGAAGACACACCGGATCTTCTTACAGATGGTTGTGAGCCACCATGTGGTTGCTGGGATTTGAACTCATGACCTCTGGAAGAGCAGTCGGGTGCTCTTAACCACTGAGCCATCTCTCCAGCCCGAGGCAGGATCTTGATAGTTATTAGTTGTTGACATTCGTGAATTGCTAATAGGTCTCCAACTTCCTCCATTGGTGAGAGATGGATGGGATTTAAGGGATGCTGGCAGCTGCATAGCGAAGGTCTGGCCTGTGCACTGATGCTTGTTGTCGCTTCCCTTCAGGTGCACTGCATCAGCACCGAGTTCACTATGAGGAAGCACGGTGGGGAAAAGGGGGTGCCCTTCCGAGTGCAGATCGATACTTTCAAGGAGAACGAGAATGGAGAGTACACGGAGCACTTGCACTCGGCCAGCTGCCAGATCAAAGTCTTCAAGGTGTCCGGCTGTGTGCTGGCCTTAAAACCTGTTCTGTCTGTCTTGTCTGTCTGTCTGTACTCACTGTGTTGACCAGGCTAGCCTTGAACTCAGATCTACCTGCCTCTGCTGGGAGTTAGAGGCATGAGCCACCACTCCCATCTACAAGCTCTTAGTCCTTCTGTTTTAACATGAGGTGACTTGGTAGTGAATCAACTGGTCTGTTTTTAAAACTGCAGATTGTCTGAGCTAGAGGCAGTGAGACAACCTCTGAAATACATCTTCATGTGGAAGGGTCTGAAAATCCAAAACAACCCACGAAGGCACATGAGTCCAGCAAAGCAAACTCTTTATTTGAATTAGGCTGCAAAAACTGACTAGTCAGGACCAACAGCACAGACTCGAACTAACTCATCCATTTTAGTTATGTATTTAAGCAGATGACAAGAATTAGTTCTGCTGGGACCACTACCGATCAGTCAGGGCTGCAGATGAGACTCGGAAGCTGAACTGTGACCCCAAATCACAATGCCTGAAATCCACAGGCATCTGGTGGCTTGCCTAGCATTCGTGTCTCCGTTTGCCAATCAGGATGTCAGTTACAGTCTACGTGTCTCTTTCTGCCAGGCAGGATGTCAGTTACCTAGAGAGGTCTTGGGAGCTTAAAACTTTATTTGATCCCTATTTAGAATGGGAATTTTGGGGTTGGGGATTTAGCTCAGTGGTAGAGCGCTTGCCTAGGATACACAAGGCCCTGGGTTCGGTCCCCAGCTCTGAAAAAAAAAAAAAGAACCAAAAAAAAAAAAAAAAAAGAATGGGAATTTTATTCAAAATGACTTCAGTTTGGTTTCTTCTTACAAATGTAGTTCACATGGAGTTTGGTGTGGGGGTAACAAGAACTTGTGCGCCGTGGGCTAAACTGGATTCTTGTTAAAGCCTGTTGAACTTGTAAGTCCTTCTATATCACAGAAGTCATGCAAAGTTGTCTGATTAGGTACTGTTTCTGTTTATTGATTTTGTTGTTTTGGGACAGTTGTTAGACAGTGGCTTAGAAGTAGCCTAGAGCTGCCTCAGGTTTACTAAGCAAACAAGAATGGCCTTGAACTCCTGATATTTCTGCTTAATGCATCCACGTGGGACTATCAGCACGGTCACCACCCTAAGTGTTGCGGCTCATGCCTGTGACTCAGGCCTGTAATCTTAGCATTGGAGACACCGAGGCGAGATCGCTGCAAGTGCATACCAGTGTGAGCACATCTCAAGTGAGGCGAACTGGGGCACATAGCAGGGTGGATCTCCCAGTTCACACGGAGGCTGGAAGGAGGGGGAAGGTGGGGCTGTATCTCCCTCATTACTCCTACCCTGAGTCCCTAACCTCCCTCCGGAGGCCACTGTTGTCACTTTGCTGTACGTGCTCTCGTCCCTGTTCTTTGGTGAGCATGCATGCACAGGTACACACACTCTCCTTTGGAGCGTAAGCGGGGATGTGTGGGTTGTCTTGAGAGTTGATCTGTATTCAGGTAGCTCTGTGCTTCAGAGGTCTCTCCACCTATTAATCTCTCCAACTGCTCAAACGTTTAGACATCCCATTTTCAGACAGTGTGGGGGACGCATGCAGGCTCTATGCTCGTATACACATGTATGTTCTATATGTGACTATTTAAGTGTTTTATAGTATTTCTGGGTCAGAGTATAAAGTCCTTCCTTCCTTTGTTCCTTCCTTCCATCCTTCCTTCATTTATTGATTCAAGATGAGGTTTTTCTATAACAGCCTTTGTAGACCAGGCTGATCTTGAACTCAGAAAGATCTGCCTGCTTCTGGCTCTGGAGCCCAGGGATCAAAGGTTGAATTTAAAGCAACGTATTTCTCATTTCAGCCTAAAGGTGCAGACAGAAAACAAAAGATAGATAGAGAGAAGATGGAGAAACGGACGCCCCATGAAAAGGAGAAATACCAGCCTTCTTATGAGACAACCATACTCACAGAGGTAAGAGGATGTCAGTTCACATGTGCATTCTCAGTCATTTATTCACGCTTTTACTCTGTGCTGCTTACAATTAGACACTGTCACTGAGCTGCAGTCCTGCACGCACGCACGCACGCACGCACGCACGCACGCACACAAGTCCAGCCAGCTTGGTCTGAACCTGGTTCTGAGCGTACTTCCTGATTGTAGAAGGTAAGCACAAGTGATGTGAGGGAGCTTAGTGGAGCGCTCGACAGAGATTGGTGCTTTCTTGTTGCCTAAGTCTTCCTTTCTTTTCAGTGTTCTCCGTGGCCTGAGATCACCTACGTCAGCAATTCCCCATCGCCTGGCTTCAACAGCTCCCACAGCAGTTTCTCTCTTGGGGAGGGGTAAGTCTGGGAGGCAGTTGGATTATGACTGTACTAAATACAGGCTCTTTTACTACATTTTCATCAGCAAGGTCTCTCCAAAGTAGTGCTTCCAACTGGCCAGTCTTTGACGAACGTTTGTACTGGCTGAGGTTTGGATCCTGAAAAAAATGGAGTTTTAAGTAAAAACTTCCCCCTCAGACAGTATCAGGTATAGAGTCAGACGGTGTCGGGTCCCAGCTCCTGGGTAGAGTTTAGTGCTCAGTGGTAGTCTGGGTTCTTGGTCCACCGTATGTTGTATCTTTGTCGGTTTTTCATGCTTGGGGCTTGCAGCAGAGAATGGGGACTGAGTTGGAAGCAGGGCTGCACAGGCAGGCACAGTTTGATGGTTTGTTGTTTCTTGGTAAGAACACCTGTAGAATATGTAGCAAACGTGCAGCTTGGTCTTCAAATGGGTCCCAAATAATTGGAGTGGGGCTGTGCCTAAAGCAGTTGCCTGTCTGTGGGATGCGTTCTTCTAGCTGGGCTGCCTCGTCTGTCTCAGTGGGAGAGGAAGCGCCTAGTCCCACAGAGTCTTGATGTGCCAGGGTTAGGAAGGGGGCGAGGGGGTCCACTCTCAGAGAAGAAGGGGGGGAGGACTGTGGGAGGGAGTGAGCGGGATGAAAAGTGAAATAAATAAGATTTTAAAAAAGAATAACTGTAAAACCCTGAGGTGTGGGCATTTGGCTGTCATGCATTAGTTCAGCCTTGGGTTTGGTCTTCAGCATCACAATTAAGAAACACAAAAAAGGAGCCAATTGTTTGGCTTTAGATTTGGTTTTATTCTGTGTTCAACCTCCTTTTTTATTAATGATTTATTTATTTTATGTATATGAGTGCACTGTCACTGTCCTCAGATGCACCAGAAGAGGGTATCAGATCCCATTACAGATGGTTGTGAGCCACCATGTGGTGCTGGGATTTGAACTCATGACCTCTGGAAGAGCAGTCAGTGCTCTTAACCACTGAGCCATCTCTCCAGCCCCCTCAGCATACTTCTTAAAAGGTGTAGAAGTAGCTTAAAAGTTTGAAAAGTAACAGTTAAGAACCAATACCTTTTCTTTTTGTATTAGTTAAAAAAGGAATACATCTGTTTATAACCCTGATGCCATTTCTAAATTTGAATATCAAGCTTAAATTTTTCAGCTGCAACAGAAATGAAGAAAGGGTTTTTTTGTTTGTTCAAGACTGAGTCTTGCTGTGTATTTCTGTCTAGCCTTAAGTTAAGGGGAGCCCTGAGTTCACAGCAGTCCTGCAGGCTCCCTAGTGGTGGCTTATAGGTGTGCCCTGCCATTATCACACCAAGTCTCTCCTTTGTATGTTTGGATATGAGGTTTTAGCTGTGTTTCTAAGATGGCCTTGAACTCCTGGAGCCAAATAATCCTCCTTCCCCAGCCTCTTGGCTGACTACTGGCACTGTATTTGCCCTAAGAAGAGGGGTTTCTTGTTATCCTTGCGGTGCTGCCCAGTAGGAGCTGATTTTAAGGTTGTGTTTTACTTTTTTTTCTCAACTTTTTCTCTCAAAGAAAATAAACACAACTGGTTGGTGGTAGCAGGCTTTTAATCCCAGAATTTGTGAGGCAGAGGCAGGCTGATCTCTGCGTCTAAGGCCAGCCTGTTTTACAGAGCGAGTTCCAAGACAACTAAGGCTACACAGGAAAGGCGTAGTAACAAAACGATGGGGATTGTGGGGAGTTGGCAGGCAGGCAGGAAACTAGCTGAGTGTAATGGTGCAGGCCTTTAGTACCAGAATCTCGGGAGGCAGAGGCAGGAGGATCTCTGGGTTTGAGGCCATCCGGGGCTCTGTTATTCGGGGAAACCCTGTCTTTAAAAACCAACCAGCAATCAAAAGAAGCTTTAAGAAAAATGGAAAGTGTGGAGATAAATGTTGAATCGCAAATTAGCACTAACTTTGAATCAACTTTAGCAGTTCTGGTTGGGGAGCTAGAAATTTGGTTCAGTGGGTAAGAGAGCTTATCTTTCAGTCATGAGAACCAGAGTCTGGATGCCAGTACCCATGAAGTACACCACACATCTCACAAACTCCTGTAATGCTAGCTCCCAGGAACCTCCACATCTAGGTACATATGCTGACATATATCTTGGAATACTCTCTCAGACACGCATGCATACACGCACACACGCTTGCTCTCTGACTTGCTCTCTCGAGCTAAGTAAGCAAATCAGAAGTGACTTGGGCTGGCAGGGTGGCATAGCCAGAGGGTGAAGTGCTGCCCCTCAAGGCAGGTGCTCTCAATCTGGATCCCCTGGAGCCCGCATAAGGACGGAGAGAGAGCTGTCTGCCATACTGTCCTCTCACTGCATCACACCACACCATTGTCACACGTATAACAGTAAGAAATCAGAATTTAAAAACAAATATGAAAGGTCTGGAGAGATGCCTCAGCAGTGGCTGCTCTTCTGAATGACCCAGTTCAGTTCTCAGCACCAAATGGCAGCTCACAAAAATAATAGTTTTTCAGAACTGAAGTGGTGCAGGGGAATTGCAGTTGCTAGCACATGCTAGAAAAGAACTCAGTTCAATTCCCAGGACAGTAAAATAGGGGCTTTTGTTGTTTGTCTTTGGTTTTTTCTTTTCTTCTTTTTCGGAGCTGGGGACTGAACTCAGGGCCTTGTGCTTGCTAGGCAAGCGCTCTACCACTGAGCTAAACCCCCAGCCCCTTGTCTTTGGTTTTTTTAAGACAGGATCACATTATGTAGCCTTGACTGCCCTGGAACTGGCTATGTAGACCAGGTGGGCCTTGAACTCCTAGAGATGTGTAGGTTGATGTCATTATGCAGCTGAAGGTATCCTGTCATTGGATGAGAAAAGGGTGGGTGAGAGAAAAGTTTTAGAAAGGGGAGAGGGTCTGGAGCAAGGGCAGGAGGAGCTGGAAGGACATGGAGCAGATGTTAGGATTCTTCTCTGCGCACAGACACAGGTTGTTAGGACTGTCCTTAAGGGATGGGTGTGTACAGGATTTTGTGCTGTCTAGATGGGCAAAGTATATCTAATCAATTGGATCAGAGGTTATTGTGTGCTGTATTCTTTCTTGTGGCGACTTAATTGAGTCCACAGTAAGAGAGCCTCACGAGATAGGCGGTCTCTGTATGAAACTGGGGTGGCATCGACCCGCCTGGGGAACTAGATGGGAGACTGCTAGAGATTGCTGCCCGGGCTCAGAGAGCAGTCGTGGGCAGTATGAGATGGGGTGGAGCTTAGATGATGAGACTGAGATGAAAATATCCCGCAGATGCCATGTGGTCCTACGGTGCCAGCACTGGCTCAGGATAAAAGAAGCCCTTTTATATGTTTACAACAGAGATCCACCTGCCGCTGCCTCCCAAAGTGCTGGTGTTAAAGGTGTGGGCGATCATGTGCAGCCCAGGGTATGATCACAGTGCACATTTTCTTCTAAATCTCAGTACACATGGCTGTTGATATGTTTAATATGAGAGTGATATGTACTAGGATGTTTATATTCCAGTATCTTTTTTCTTTTTGAACTGAGAGCCTCATGCATCCTAGGCAAATGTTTATGTAACCTGAACTCCTTCTCTCCCTGCAGAGATTTATTACGCCGGTGATAACTTATCATTTACTCTGTCAGTTTCTATTTATTGAAATTGTGATCCTCAGGGTTTTTTTGTTTTTTTGCTTTTTTTTTTTTTTTTTTATCTTTATTAACTTGAGTATTTCTTATTTACATTTCGATTGTTATTCCCCTTCCCCGTTTCCGGGCCAACATCCCCCTAACCCCTTCCCCTCCCCTTCTATATGGGCTTCCCCATCCTCAGTTTTTAAAATACATTTCAAATGACATAGTTTCTTCCCTTCCCCTGAAGTTTCTGAGTTAATTAGCACACAGATTAAGTATTGGGTCAAAGAAGAGTGTTTTCAGACACAGTAGAGATTCTCTGAGCTCTCTAACTTGAGAGTTATCATGACAATGAATCGTGAGGTGACATACACAGAGTGCCCTGAACTCACCCTTCATCTTCACTGTCTCTCCTTAGAAACGGCTCGCCCAACCACCAGCCAGAGCCGCCCCCTCCAGTCACGGACGTAAGTCTAGAGCCAATGTCAGTTATCTGTAGTGTGTAGGAGGGCTGTTGTGGTGACTGATTCTGTCACATGCTATTCACTCACTTCACAAATGCTTCCTGAATTTCATCTCTGACCTGGAGATGTACGAAGGACTAGAAACAGGCAGGACCTTGAGGTATTTTGTTTGTTGTTTATAAGCTTCACTGTGCAGCCCGGGCTGACTTAGGACACATTGAGTGGCTGTCCCACCTCCGCCTTCCTGCACAGGGTTCCAAACGCACGAAGTATCACTCCTTTTCCTCCTCCTCCTCCTCCTCCTCCTCTTTCCTGAGGCTCCATTTGTTGCCCAGTCTGTGTAGTGTGACTTCTCACATAGCTGCCACTACCCGGTTTGATCCTTGAACAGAAAGAGCTTTCAGTCTGATAGTGAAGGATCTCTTGTGGGTGGAGAAGACCTGTGTGATAGAAACAGTTCGGAGCCACTAGCTAGTGTGACTGTGGAGTGTGGAAGGAGGAAGTGGTTGTGTGTTCTCCAGTGAGGTAGCAGATGAATCTATTCACATACCAAAGAATGCATTCTTCCTTCAGAACCTCTTGCCAACAACCACGCCTCAGGAAGCCCAGCAGTGGCTGCATCGAAACCGGTTTTCCACGTTCACGAGGCTTTTCACCAACTTCTCAGGTTAGATTACCTTTTCCTTCAGCCTTCTCCAGCATGGGGTGTTCATGTGCGTCTCAGGTCCTCTCAGTGTCCTACATGGAATGTGTCGGGGAACACTTCAGACTTCTCAGCCAGCTGTAATGGTCCTATGAATCCTTAAAGGAAGCAGCTTTTCGTTGGAACTCATTTAAGCTTTTAAATGTTTTTTTTCTATATAGCACTCTTAAATGTGGTTTGGTGGCACACACCTCAAATCCCAGCATTTTTTTTCTTTTTCTTTTTCTTTTTTTCGGAGCTGGGGACCGAACCCAGGGCCTTGCAGTTGCTAGGCAAGCGCTCTACCACTGAGCTAAATCCCCAACCCCAAATCCTAGCATTTAAAATGTGGGAGGCAGATGCAGGTCTGTATGAGCTCAAGGCCAGCTGGGTCTGCCTAGTGAGTCCCAGGACAGCCTGACTCTGGACACAGACAGACAGACGTCTTTCATCTGATCCTTTATCAAGGAACAGATAGACCCATCCCCCATACCACTGTACATATTACTTACACAATACGCTTTTATGCAGCCTTCTGTGAACATCTGTGTGGGAACGTATAGTTGATAAGATGTCCTGTTTTGAGGGCTTCCATCATCTATGTAACAGAAAGGTCCAGTCAGAAGGAAATGCACTAGATGAGCACACACAGAAGTGTGTAAGGTGAGACTGCAGGGGGCTGGTGTGAGCCTGTCAGACTGTGGAAGAGTATTTCAGACAGGAAAGCAATTCCTGCTCAGCACAGTCAGGCTGAAAGCATAGGGTTGGGTGGAGAAGTTAATTGGCTGAGAATCGAGACAGAAGGTGAGGCAGAGGCCAGGCCACAGGCCTTTATCTGCTGTAGACATAACAGACTGTAGACTGTAACATACTGCTCATGAGGGGATGTCACATCCTGAGGAGTCTTGGAGTATTTGCCTTTATCACTAACTGTATTTCTGTTTATCCCAGGGGCAGACTTACTGAAACTAACTAGAGATGACGTGATCCAAATCTGCGGCCCTGCAGATGGAATCCGGCTCTTTAACGCATTGAAAGGCCGGTGTGTACCTACTGTTCAGATGCCAATGAGAATGGATTTTAAATGAGTTAATGTTCAGGAATTTTTCACAGTACTCTGCCCAAATAAGTATGTCCTGTCAAAACATTAGAAGGAAACTTGTAATCAGTGGGTAAAGACATATGGTTAAAGGAAAGTCCTAACTCTGAGAACTGGTCCACCCTCCCCCCACTGTATACTGATGTGTGCCCTCCCACATACACAGAGACACACACAGACGTGCACATAGCGTCTGTATATCAGGAACTGAATTCAAGTGGCAAGAGCCTTTACCAGCTAAGCCGTCTTGCCTACCATATAGTAATATTCGTAAGTAAACAGCTTATGACCCTGACCCTCATGTGAAACAGTTACTCTTGCTTCTTGGATATTTCTAACCATTGCTCCAAAGCTCACAAGCTCCAGTGACTGCAGGAACTACTTGGTCCTGTAAAGGATCGACAAGTCTAGGGTTCAGTGAAGCCTTGGGAGAACAAGGTCTCAGCTAGCAATAGTGTTCTCTTACCCTCTCTCCCCACTCTTCCCCTTCTCCCCTTTCCCCCCCTCTCCCCTTCTCCCATCCCTCTTAGTGCTGAGAATGGAACCCAGGGCCTTTAGCTTGCTGGGCCAACAGTCTGCTCCTTGGCCCCAGCCCTGGCCCCACATCTAAGTTTTCAGAGAAAGTCAGAATTTAGAAGCTTAGATGGTGCCTCCTGTTGCAACGAGTCAGCGTAAACAAACAACAAAGCCCACGGTTGTGAGATAAGGAAACGAGTAACTTGCTTTTGGCCCAGGCATTAATAGATTTCCTTTGTGTAAAGCTGATGGTCCTTTTTCTTCTCCACATAGGATGGTGCGTCCAAGGCTGACCATTTATGTCTGTCAGGAGTCATTGCAGTTGAGGGAGCAGCCACAGCAGCCGCAGCCGCAGCAGAAGCAGGAGGACGGAGATTCAAATGGTACTTTCTTTGGTAGGTTGTTCTGGGCAGAGCAGGCGGAAAGGAGACGAGATGACTCATGGCTGGTGTGAGAGTGGGACCAGCGCAGCATTAGCTGGAGTTCTAGAAGGACTCTAATCCATACATGTTATGTGCAGTACTTTTTATATGCTTGACTTATTGAAACCAGTAATATCCATGGTCTGTAGATTTTCATGTCCTCTCCAGCGTTTAGAAGAGGGAGTGACTAGGCTTGTGGAGTAAGTGTTCACATGGTTCACGTGGAGAAAGGGGAGCTGAGGCAGGATCTGCAGCAGGTGGTGTGGTCTCTGAGTCTCTAGAGAAGCAATGCGGACACCTTTGCACTGACTACTGTTCTTTCTTTTGCAGTGTACCATGCTATCTATCTAGAGGAGCTGACAGCTGTTGAATTAACAGAAAAAATTGCTCAGCTTTTCAGTATTTCTCCTCAGCAGATCAGCCAGATTTACAAGCAAGGGCCGACCGGAATCCATGTGCTCATCAGCGATGAGGTCAGTGTCTCCGTTCAGTTGAATGACCAGCCCACAGTTTGTTAGGGCCTGTGGCAGTGTGAGAGCTGTTCTGCCAGGGTTGAGTTTGTTTCTACACAGAGGGTTAGCTGTTTAATTTTAATTCTTTTTAACAGATGAATGGTCTTGCTATTTTGGCCTGACTGACCCTGCACTTGTGGGTTCACATGATCCTCCTGCCTCAGCATCCTGACAGGGTATCTGGGGCTGTTGGTGTGAACCACTGTGTCTGGCTTAGATGTTGTTGCTTACTTACTAGTTCTTAAAAATTAGAGTAAGGTTGGGGTGTTAATGCACCCCTGGAGCCCTAGTACAGAGAAGTTTAGGCAAGATCGTGAATGCAAGTTCATCTCTGGCTATGTGGTAAGTTCAAGGCCCATGTAGCCCATGTGAGATGATCTGCAAAAAAAAAAAAAAAACAAAAAAACCCAAATAGACAAAGCCAAAAACTGGAGAGGGAGAAGTGGCTCAGCAGTTATGAGTGTTTACTGCACAAGATGAGGACCAGAGTTCAGATTCTAGAACCCATGATTTTCAGTTAAAAAGGATGTGGCCCTCCCACATGCCTTAGCCCCAGCGTGGGAAGGGCACTGGGGCTTGAACTCTGCCAGCCTACCTGGTGGGGCCGGACCAGGAAAGGAGACCCCGCCTGCCTTAACAAGGCGGGAGTGATGGAGCACATGTGATAATGAGTTTGGCCTCTGTGTGTGATTGAATACTCATACACATGTGTGTGTATACATACATACACCTCATACATATAGGCACACACACATGCAAAACTATTTATCTTTTGCACATTTTAGTTTAACTTAAATTTGAACAATTGTAAAAGCTTTTTCATTTGAAAAAAAATCTAAAAACTCATATTCCTATACATACTCTGTGCATGTATCTGTCTCTCTCTCTCACAGACACACACACACACACACACACACACACACACACACACACACACACATGTTAAGCTGGGATAAATGATGCTTCTAATGATCCCAGTTTGTGGAGGAAGGCAGGAGTGTCCCCCTGGGCAGCGCAGTGCCGGCTGAAGGAGAAGAGAGAGGTTGCTGTTGCTCTGATTACACTCTTAAACCAGACACGAGTCATTGTTTCTCCCAGTCCCGGAGCTAAAATCAAGTTCCAAGAGTGATTTGGGAGCTAGAGAGATGCTTCAGTGGCGAAGAGCACTCACTGGCTGCTGCCTTTCTAGAGGACCTACACGTGGTGGCTCACAGCCACCCATAATTCCCTCTTCTAACATTCATGGCACAGGCAGGCACATGACATAGAAGTATATTGCGGCAAAACATACACATAAAATAAGTCTAAAACAATTGGCTTAATGAGTTACTACAATTCATTTTTTAAAACTGGAGTGTGCTTTGTGTGCACCTGTGCATGCAGGCCTGTCCCTCCCTGAGTGTGCATGTGGAGACCAGAGGGCCACTGGCATGTTCCACTGTGCTCAGCTTTCCGAGTGCTAGGAGGCTGATGTCAGGCCTTACTCATGCTTCACAGCAAGCGTTCTACCCGGCTTGGCCATCTCTTCTCCTCTGTGGCCATCTTTATGGGCTATACATTTTTCAAGGCAGGGTTTTTATAGACAAGGTTAGCCTTAAACCCCCTGTATAATGAAGGGGTGAGGGGTGACCAGTGGGTGGGTGGGTGTGGGTGTGTGTGTGTGTGTGTGTGTGTGTTCCGTTCTCTGTTTTGTGGGTAGTTTTGAGCTGCCTGATAGTGGCAGGAACTGAACTCCAGTCCACTGGAAAACAACAAGTACCCTTAACCACTGACTACCCCTATCCATAGTTTTTAATTTTACATAATATTTTTATGCTTGAAAATTTCATTGTCTTGTTGTGCTTACTTGAAGCAAAAATTTGTTTCAGCCAAATAACTTGCTTCAATAAAAGTTGAAAACATTTCTTTTTTTTTCTTTTTCTTTTTTTTCAGAGCTGGGGACCGAACCCAGGGTCTTGAGCTTGCTAGGCAAACGCTCTACCACTGAGCTAAATCCCCAACCCGAAAACATTTCTGAATAGAATTATTACCACAGTTGCAGAAATGAAACAAAATAACCAGTTAGTATTTATGAAACACTAAGTTAAAAAAGTTTAGGCATAGCTCAGAGGTCAAACATGCTTAGCATATACAAGGCACTGGATGTAATCTTTAAAGAAGAGGAAAAGGGCCGGAGAGATGGCTCAGTGGTTAGGAGCACTGGCTGCTCTTCCAGAGGTCCTGAGTTCAATTCCCAGCAACCACATGGTGGCTCACAACCACCTGTAATGGGATCTGATGCCCTCTTCTCTTCTTCTGGTGTGTCTGAAGACAGTGACAGTGTTACCTAAAACAAATAAATCTTTTTTTTTTTTTTTTTTTTTTTAAAAAAAGAGGAAATGTGCATCGTGGGGGGGTTGGTTTGGGTTTGTTTGTTTGTTTGTTTATTTAGGACTGGGATCTCATGTAGCAGGCTGGCCTCAAACTCGAGTGTTGTCGAGTGATCCTGACCTCCGTGTCTCCTACCTCTGTCTTCCAGCAGTACACACTAACATCGCTTTCAGTTTGTGCAGAGCTGGGGTCAAACGCAGGGCTTCATGTACTGTAGACCGCTGCTGCATCAGCTGAACCTCGTTCTAGCCCCAACTCCATCTGCTGAGGAGTCCATGTGGAGTCTCTTAGTCCCTTTGCCTGTGCTAGCCCAGGAGTAGATAGTCTGCAGTTGAGTGCTGCCCATTTGTGAATCAGTGTAAGATCTGTCTTCCATTCTGCCTCGGGATGGAAGGACTGACAGATAGGAGTGGATGGGGTTTGGCTATGCAGCATCACCAGATTTGTTTTTCCTTTGTTTAATTTTTGAACTTCTTAAATTATGAACCAAAAAATTGCATAAAGATATTTCTTCTAGTCAGCCATCTTGTGAAAGTTGATCACTCTTGAGTTAGACACCATGCCACTCACATTTGGGTTTGTTCTCATTGCTAAACTTCTTGTTTGTTGTCCTGCTTTGGCATTGAGACATTTACACCTCCGACAGAGCGCCCTGGTCGGAGTCCAGCTTGCTCTCTCTTTTGTTGTTTGGTGCTAGGCTTGAACATGCTAGGAAAGCCCTCCACCTCTGAAACTCATGCTCACCTTAAGTAGGACTCTAGAATGCGAAACTTGCTCTTGTTCATATTTTAAAAAGGTGGAGATTTGAGAAAGTAAATGGAGAAAGAAAATTAAAGAGATTTCAGAAAACAATACTTACGGGGTTTGGCAATCTTGTAGCCTCTTCCTCTGTGGGCCTTTAATGTCTTGGTGCCTCTTGCAAAATGTTGGAGTTCACCCAAGGAAGTGCATGCTCCACTATTCTCCTTTGAGAACCACTGTTAGCTGGCCTTGGGGAGGAACTTGTGCAGAGCCTCAGGCTCTGATGACATGGCCCTCACACCCTGAGCTTCCAACCTCCCCGCTTACCTGCATACGCTTGGGCCTGTCCACATTTTGTCATGGAGTTGGGAGTCTCATGAGGTCAGCCATAAGCACAAAATTCTTTTTTTTTTTTTTTTTTTTTCTCGGAGCTGAGGACCGAACCCAGGGCCTTGCGCTTGCCTAGCAAGCGCTCTACCACTGAGCTAAATCCCCAACCCCAAGCACAAAATTCTTATATCTACTTCAGTACAGTGTCATGAAAAGCATCATATTCAAAACAAAACTTTGCAAACCCAGGTTATTCATCAGCAAATCTTGTTGATCTTTTCAGATGGTACAGAACTTTCAGGAAGAAGCCTGCTTTATTCTGGACACAATGGAAGGTAATAAAACAGTAAAACATACTTTAACATGTATTGTTAAAGTATGTGTGAGGTGGGTTACTACATGCCATGGCATACACAGATCATAAAAGAACCTGCAGAACTGGTTTTGTTTTCCAGCACGTGGGTTCTGGGAACCAAACTCAGATCATTGGGTTTGGCAACAAGGACTTTACCCCAGTGAACTGGATGGCCAACCCCAAATGAATATCTCTCTAAGAAGGGTGTGTGTGTGTGTGTGTGTGTGTGTGTGTGTGCGTGTGTGCGTGTGTGCTTGTGTGCTTGTGCGCGCGCGCACATGTACGTGTGGAGGCCAATGGACAGCCTCAGGTGTTGTTACTTAAGTACTATCTACTTTTTAAAAATTTGTTTCGTCTATTCTAAAGAATTCTTTTTTTTTTTTTTTTTTTTTTTTCCGGAGCTGGGGACTGAACCCAGGGCCTTGCGCTTGCTAGGCAAGCGCTCTACCCCTGAGCCAAATCCCCAACCCCTGTTTCGTCTATTCTAATATAATTCTATTAAAATTACATGAAATTTTTATTTTTATGTGTATAGGTGTTTCACCTATACATTGCAGTGCCTCTAGAGGTCAGAAAATGGCCTCAGACACCCTGGACCAGAGTTAGAGGTTTGAACTACCATATATGGGTGCTGGGAATTGAACTGTGGTCCCCTTCAAGGCAGCTAGTGCATTTAACCACCGAGACTACCACCTTTAAAAAAATCATTGTGGGAGTGATTGTGCACGTGTGCATGCATGTGCATATGTGTGCCTAAGTGTGTGTGTGATGTGTGTACCACGTTCAAGCAGGGGACTGAAGCAGTCAGAAGTGGAGTTGAAAACTGTTTTGAGTGTCTGTATGGCTGCTGGGAACTGAACCTAGGTCCTCTCAAAGAGTAACAGGAGCTCTTAACCATTGAGGCAGCTCTCCAGCCCCATAGGGGATTTTTCCTTTGGGCTTTGGTTTGAGACAAACTCTCAACATTTTTTCCCAGACTATGGGTTTTAACTTCAGCTTAATTTGCTTAGCATACACAAGGCCATGGGATTGATCACAGGTCCAAAACAACAAAAAGATCTTTAATGTTTTACCTTTTTTGAGGTAAAATATAGCGACACTTTTTGATGTGGTCTCTATCAAATGGAGGCTGGGTTTCAGACGAGCAAACTAACTCAACCTCCCAAGTGCCAGGTACATCATTCCCAGGAGTGCGTTTTCCCTCCTTGAGATGGGAAGTGAGATCAGGAAGTGTCATTATTGGATGTTCTTTGTTAAGTGTCTTCTTGCTGTCATCAGGGAAAATTACTTCTGACAGCTCTGCCATTTTCTTGCACATACCCTTAGTAAGTGAGGTCAGGGTTGTTTCTATACCTGTTTAATTTACGGCGAGGTCCCATCTTGGCAAGCCCCAATATAAATAAGGTGGCAATATTGAAAGCCAATTTGCATGGTTCCAGCACAGAGGAAGAAAGAGACCAGGAAGCAGTCTCATCTACATAGCCAGTTCCAGGACAGCCAAGACTACTACATAGACCCTGTTGGGAAAAAGAGTATTTAAAAGCCAGATGTAGTGGCAGGGGCCTGTCGTCCCAGCACTTAGGTAGTGGAGACAAGAGAAGTACAAGTTCAAGCTCATCCTCTACATAGTGAGTTTGAAGCAGGCCACGACTATATAAGATCTTGTCCCAAAAACAGAGGTGGCTCAGAGGTCAGGAGCTCGTCCCAGGCCCAGCTTTGGCTCCCAGCACCTATTAGTGGGTGACAGTTGTCTCTGACTGCAGTTCCAGGGGACCCACACTCTGACATCGGAGGGCACTGCAGGTGCATGTGTGATACACGTAGAAACATGAAAGCCACCCCCCCCACACACACACATACACACTAAAGTAACTCTCTAAACAAACAAAAAATAAGGAAGGGCTTTAGTAAGGGAAGATGTTCAGCACCCAGCCGTGTGGCCTGCCCTCACAGTGGAAGGGAAGAATCCGCTCCCACAGTCTCCTCTGACCTCTGCGTACATACCATGGCACCCTCCCCCTAAAATAAGTGTAATGATAAATATTTGTAAAGCTTTTAATATACCTTGTCTTTCTAATACTGTTGCTTTACAACATAATACATTGTAGAGTACGTTTTGATGAGCTTGTGCCTGATGTGATGTTATCACTGCGTACCATCCATTGTAGGAGAGGGCATCACTCTGTGTACCCCTGGCCCAGGGAAGTACAGGGTTGTAATTATGTCTTTATTCCACCTGTGTGCTGGTGTGTGCCACCCCCCTGACCATCCAGTCTGACGTTTTGGTTTTTCAAGAGAAGGTTCTTCCATCTAGTCCTGGCTGTCCTGGAGCTCGCCTGTAGGCCTGGCTGCGAAGTCACAGGTGCCAGGGTTAAATGCTCTGCCAGTTACGAGGCTCAGTTTGACTTGTTAGTCCCTCTCACGTGATAATTTTGCCCTTGCAGTTTTACAGGAGGCTAAAGATCACCTTCTCTCTCCCATCTTTACAGCGGAAACCAGTGATAGCTATCATGTCATTCTCAAGTAGGACAAGCCTCTCACATTCGATGGCTGCCGCTGCCTTCACCTCCGACGACTGCCCTTTTGAAGGGGACATGACTGGAGATTAAAGGTCTTCAAGAACCTGGCACATATGAATGTTGGGGAGGGGGGTGTCCAGTGCAGGGCGAGCAGGCCCTAAAGTGGAATCCCAGACCCTTGTATTGGCCCCTGCTGTATGACGTCTTCAGATCACTGGCCAGACATGGAGTTCAGCGTTTCCTTAGGTTCTGGCTGCTGGTGACACCGGTGAGAAGCCTCGCCCTTGCCCTTAGGGTTTGTAGAGGGCAGAGTGATAATGGGAGTCGTGCGATGTCTTCTGGAAAGAAGTTTAATTTTGTGATATAGAGCTCTGACATTTTCCCAACATAAAAGTGAACATCTGTCTTCATAAAACCAAGCTATCGCTTTTATATCAAGTCTGTTGTCAGCTCTGCTCTGTTCACAATGTGGTGAGGAGAAACAGAATCTCTCCTCACCTTCTTTTTGAGACAGGGTCACATGTTCTTGCTTCTACCTCCCAAGAGCTGGGATTACAAGCTTTTGCCACCTGCTCTGTTTCTGCAGTGCTGGGCTTGAACCCAGAGCACTGCCTCCAGCTGAGCTCCAGCAGGCCCTTCCCTGTGTTCAGACGGTCTCTGGATTTCTAACTTGGTTCACCTGCAGTACCACAACTGAGAGTGGTTTTGGCTAATATGTATTGGGAGAGACCAAGTGATAAATCCTGTGGGTGGATAATCTTGTTTTATCCCCTTAGTAAACTCAAAACAACTGGGGAAAAGTGACTTGAGGATAAGGAAACGCAGATGAAGTGTGGGAGGGGGTGGATTGATGCCACCAGATGCTACCCTGTGTTGCCTGTGCTCACCATTAGTTCTTTCTGGGGCTATGCTGGAAACTGATGGACAAGCCACAGAAGGAGGCAAACACCTAAATATAACCACAGTCGAGTCCCACAGAGCAGATGACACCCAGCGTCCCCAACCTCAAGCACAGAGCTGGAGGGACAAGTGTGTCCGACTCCAGAGTTCATTGTTCTTGAGTGATATCCTCAAGCTGTTTAAGTAAATGGCGACTCTTCCGTGCTCTTCCCTCCCCTCCCTGTCTTGTTTTGGCCTAGTGGTTTGTTTTTTGTTTTTTTTTTTAATGTAAGTTTTATAAAAAATACATTCTTTCCCCTTCAAATTCATGCTGTGTTTATTTTTCTGCCTTTCTTCAAATAATTGTGTATCTGTGTGCATGTGCAGAATTTTAAAGCACTTGGGTCCTCCTTTTTCACATGTATAGTTTGTTTTGGCTTGGTTTTCCAAAAATAACATTTCTCTGTGTAGCCCTGGCTGTCCTGGAACTCACACTGTAGACAAGGCTGACCTCAAACTCAGAGATCCCCCTTCCAAGTGCTGGGACTAAAGGTGTGCACCACCAGCGTCAGGACACATGCAAAGTTTTGTCAGAAATTTCCTTAAATTTTGTTGAGATGAACAAAGATAATTAGAGATTCTGTACTGAATTTGAATTTGTGTGTGTTTTTGATAAAGCTTAGATTTTTTATAGAGAGTTTTCAGTTGTTGTTGCTGTCCATTAAAATCAGCCTGTAGTTTGGGTCCTAATTTCTTTTGGTTTGAAACAAGTTTTCAATCCTGAAACCTGAAAATTCCTCACAGTGACATAGGCAGCTTGACATATTCGGCCACGCGCTTCCCTGGTGAGTGCTCACCAACATCCCACTGTGAGGTGACATTTCCAGTTGTGTCATGGTGGAAGGACTGGTTCCCAGTCAGGGCAGCAGCTCCTTCCCCTTCCTAGTGGCAAATGGGAGAGGTGAAGTAGGAAGACTTTGTGTTGTGTGAGACGAGACCTGCTGCTGCTCTGGCTGGCTTAGCTCTTGGTACACAGCTCAGGCTGGTCCTGAGCTAGAGCCTCATCCTCACACATGTGAGATCCAAGATACTCGACGCCATGCCTGGACTCGACTCCTCCAAATGCATGAATCTCTGATTCTTGTGAGGCACAAATGATGCATATAATTCTATTAATATATTAGTTATAAATTACATGCCTTAGGGGGCTGGAGAGATGGCTCGGCAGTTAAGACTGCTGGCTGCTCTTCCAGAGGTCCTGAGTTCAAATCCCAGCAACCACATGGTGGCTCACAGCACCTGTAACTCCAATTCTAGGGAACCTGATGCTATCTTCTGGTCCCCAAGGGCACCAGGCACACGTGTGGCATACATACACCCATACACACAAAAGAATAATTTAAAAAGCTAACCTAAAAGTTATATGTCCTAATTTTTACTCAAAGTTACTTTTTATTGGAGTAGTCCTCAAAATTACAAAAGTGAATTTATATACCACTGTAGTTTTAGATTTTGGTTTGTTTGTTTTTTGTTTTTTGAGATAGGGTTTCCTGGCTGTCCTGGAACATGACAGCCAAGATCACCTTGAACTCCCAGGTATCCTCCTGCCTCTGCCTCTTGAGTGCTGGGATTAAAAGCATGTGTCACCACTCCCTGGCTTGTTTTTGTTTTTAAAAGATGGGCTAGCCTGAGATTCCAGTGGTAGACTGGGATGGCCTGGAACTTGTATCTCTTCTGCGCAAATGCCAGGGCTAATTACACCAGAAACTTCCCTTAGGCCTTATTTGAGTCCCCCCTTGTAAGGCGTTTACTGTGACTGATAGCCTAGTGATAGGACATTGTGATTGTACTCCACTGTGACATATTTCATTATTGTCCTTTTCAGTTAAATCAACAATCTAAATCGACATTGTGAAAGTAACATTTAAAATTGTCATAAATAGGGCTTGGGGATTTAGCTCAGTGGTAGAGCGCTTGCCTAGGAAGCGCAAGGCCCTGGGTTCGGTCCCCAGCTCTGAAAAAAGAACCCAAAAAAAAAAAAAATTGTCATAAATAAAGGATACTGCTTTTTTCCCTTTAGTCCTATTCTAAAGAGGCAGCCATTGATGGGAGGGGGGGAGGTTACTCCCACGTTCTTGAACACTCAGCAAACCGAGGTAGGGGGGTTGTCTTAATCCGTGATAGAGATTGTCTTAATCTTGTTTTTCTTTTATTTCTTTTTTTAACTGCCATAAGCAAGACAACTTGTAGAAGAAAATCTTGAATTTAGGGGCTAACGATTCCAGAGCTGGGGGCAGGCAGACATGGTGCTGGAGCCACAGTTGAAAGCAGGAAGCAGAGAGAGGAGGGCAAGCCCACTCGAACACACTAATTGGAAATACCATGGGCTTTTGAAACCTCAGCCCATCATCCCTAGTGACACAGGTCCTGCAAGGAGGCCACACCTCCTAGTCCTTCCCAGACTGTCCCACCAACTGGGGACCAAACATCAAACATGCAAGCCAGGGAGACCACTCTCACTCAAACTACCACAGAGACCTTGTCTCAAAGTTAAAAAGAAAGAAAATCACAAGAACAATTTCCTCAACACATTTATGCACATATGTAAACCCCAGAAACTCATATATGTGATTTAGTTGTGTTTAACATGCCCTGCGCACCTTCCTATGCACATTCTACATTATCGTTTTATAAAGTGGGTTCTGGGCTCCCAAGCATCTGTCTTTCCAGCTCACTAATCTCCCACTCTTGAAAGGGCCCTTTTCCTTCTAAATAAGCTGCCTTGGATACTGCGTGCCATGTGTATGTGATGTGTGTGTGGTGTGTGCACACACATCCCGCTTTCCCCCTCAGAATGCTGTTTAAACCCATTTGGAAAGATTTCCTTTCTGTGCTTTTGCACATAACTCAGATATATTCTAGAAGCAAGATCTGATGGTGGCTGGACGTAACATGGGAAATCCAGGGGCCTCTGGGTTCAATCCCAGGCACCACCTAAAGTCAGGCAGGCGTACTTGTAATCCTAGCACTTAGAGGCAGAAAGGCTAGAGATTCAAATTCAGCCAGGGTTGGAGGACATCCTTTGAGATCCAAAACAAAAGCCGAGGAGAATTTACACTTCTGTCTCCAATGATTGATATTAACCAGCTTAACATTCATTCAAAAGAGGGTATATGACAGGCAGAATAGGTAGAATTTAGGTCTTTCAGAAAAATTATATTTTATCCTATTTGACTTAGTGTTTATATTTTTTTTTCTTGAAATATGAGATCCCTGGTACCAACTTCTGTCTTAGTTTTACTGCTGTGAGCAGACACCATGACCAAGGCAACTCTTATAAGGACAACATTTAATTGGGGTTGGCTTACAGGTTCAGAGGTTCAGTCCATTGTCATCAAGGTGGGAGCAGGGCAGCATCCAGGCAGACATGGTGCAGCCAGAACAGAGAGTTCTACATCTTCATCTGAAGGCTGCTAGTGGAAGACTGACTTCCAGCTAGCTAGGGTGAGGGTCTTAAAGCCCACATCCACAGTGACACACCCACTCCAACAAGACCATACTTTCTCCAACAAGGCCACACCCCTAACAGTGCCACTCCCTGGGCCAAGAATATTCCAGTTGCTACAAGCTATAGTTAAATGGGATTATTGAGGAATAAAAGGGAGAAGAGTCACTACAGGACTCAGGAATTACTAGTCACTGTTAGTCCTATTGCTTTGATGAACACCATGGCCTAGAGCACCTTTAGGAGGTTTACACTTGCACAGTATTGTCCATCACTGAGGGAAGTCAGGACAGGAACTGATGCAGAGGCCATGGAGGGGTGCTGCTCACTGGCTTGCTCCTCATGGCTTGCTTAGCCTGCTTTTTTTTTTTTTTTTTAAGATTTATTTATTTTACTTGTATGAGTACACTATTGCTATCTTCAGACACACCAGAAAAGGGCATCGGATCCGGTTACGGATGGTTGTGAGCCACTATGTGGTTGCTCAGAATTGAACTCAGGACCTCAGGAAGAACAGTCTGTGCTCTTAACCGCTGAGCCATCTCCCCAGCCCCCGCCTGCTTTCTTATAGCATCCAGAACCACCAGCCCAGGAAATGTTCTCTTTATAGGCTTGCCCAGAGCCCGATCTTATGCAAGCTTTTCCCGATTGAGGTTCTCACTCAGATGACTTAGTTTGTGTCAAGTTGACATAAAGCTATCCAGCACAGTCCCTAAGTGCATTGATTGTCAAGAATAAGATGGTCTGATGTTAGGGCCCAGTAAGAATGTTCCTCTGAGCACTGCACGGAGGGTTGGCTCAGTGAAAGCATGTGCCCTCCTCCAGCACCCCCTTATTGGCTCTCAGCTGTCTATCCAGTTCTGGGGGATCTGATGCCTTGTCTAGCTGGAGAAGGGATTGACGGTGGTTAAGAGAAAGCACTTGCTGTGTTCATGGAGGGCTGGGGTTTGGTTCTAGCACACACAGGACTGACCACAACCATCTACAGCTGAAGTTCAAGGAGATTAATCCGATGCCCTCTTCTGACCTCTGTATGCATAGATTGTAGGGGCTTTTGGGATCCCGCTGGAGGTCTAATTATGAAGACACGGAGACATTTATATGGTATAAGGCTGTTGGCCTTTTTCTGGGGCTGACTCCCAGCTACAAGCTAATTCTTCAGAAGGCCACGTTTCAGTCTGAACTAATCAGCAGCAGGACAAAGCCCAGTCCATCTCTCTCTGGGTTGCCCTTTGGCCTTGGTGAGGGCTATGTGATCTTCATAGCAAGTTGCGTTTTCACATCTCAGAGAACCATCATTTGGGTGGATGAGAAGGACAAGCATTTACATATAGAAATACAGGAAAATACCACTCTCCTGCCAGCACTTTGCCCTCTGCCTGCACTGCAATTGTTAATACCTGGGACACAAACTACAAGCTATCTGATATGTGGGAGAAAGTCATCGCGATATGCATACATCTCAGCAAACCATAAACATAAAATTCCTTTAAAACAGCTTTTTAAATTTTTTTTTAAAGAGAATGTTTGCCCACATTAATGACTAAGAAGCCGTTTAGCTGAACACAGTGGCACACAACTCCCCCCTTTCAATGCAAGCACTGTCACTGCTAGGTGTCTGCCCAGCCTTCCCTTCATGCACATGACCTTTCGTTTGATTATTTAGAGTCTCACTGTGTAGCTGTGGCTGACTTGGAACTCACTATGTAGACCAGATTGGCCTCCATTTCACAGAGCTCTGCCTCTGCAGGGATTAAAGGTGTGTGGCGCCACTCCCAGCTCAGAGGTTTTGTGTTGTGTGTTTGTTTCTGTTTTGTTGAGACTTGTTTTCTCTGCGTAGCCCTGGCTATCCTGGAGCTCACTCTGTAGACCAGACTGGCCTCTAACTCACCAAGATCCACCTGCCTCTGCCTCCCAAGTGCTGGGATTAAAGGTGTGTGACACCACACCTGGCTGGGTTGTTGGTTTTAAGATTTATTCCCCATTATTTTTAATTATGTGTGTGTGCGTGTGGGTATGTACACACGAGTGTGCAGGTGCCTGCACAGGCAGATGATTGTAAGCCACCGTGTGTGTGCTCAGGAAGACCAGGTTCTTGAGAGTTGGGCATACGCGGTGGGAAGCGGGATTATCTTCAGGCAACGCAGCAGTCCAGGGATCCCCGCATTTCATCATGTCTCCTGACTCTCAGCAGATCGATGATCAGGGCACGAAATCCCAAAGATATTTTTTTACCTGGTCTGCTGTTTCTCCCTTTGTGCTTGGTGGTGTTGTCTCTGATGTTGCCTGATGTAGAAAACTGGAATTCACAGCACCTTTTCAAAGCCACTCTGTCTCCGTTTTAAAGGTGAGAGGGCTTAGTAGCCAGTTGCGCTGGCTTCATAGTTTATTGGTTATGTGAAAAATGTACTAGGACTCGGAACCAGCACTTTTTCAAGCACACACACACACACACACACACACACACAACCTACATATAGTTTAATCCTTCTGTGCATCCATCTAGCCCATAAATACTGTGCTCTTAAATGTCAAATAACCAGATTAACTTGGTATTGAGAATACAATCACCAAAACAACTCTTTAAGTCACATGGAATCTAGTCACGACAGAAGACTAAAAAAATAACAAATACCACAGGTAGCGATGTCAAGGAGGGAAGAGAAAGACGGGAAGCAGCAGTTATTTCAAATCATGGCTCTCATTACAACACTCAAGAAGCTGAAGCAGGCCTTTAAAATGGGAGGCAGGAGGATCTTGAAGTTTGAGGCCAACCTGGTCCACAGCCAGGGCTACACAGAGAAACCCTCTCTCAAACAAACAAACAAACAAACAAACAAATTCAAAACCATCTTGACCTACAAAGGCCCTGTTCAAAACCAAACTCTGTGTGTGTGTGTGTGTGTGTGTAACCTCTCTAATATGACATTTGAATAGTCACTAAATGAATCAACATATGGATGGTTGGCATAAGATTTTAAAGGCAAGGGGTTGGGGATTAACCTCCGGGTGAGAGCGCCTGCCTACCAAGGGCAAGCCCCCGCGATCGGTCCCCCGCTCAAAAAAAAAAAAAAAAGAAAGAAGAAAAAAAAGATTTTAAAGGCAAAAAGCTTGAGGTAGCCTGAATGTTGATGGAGCTACAGGAAAAAGCTAGGAATGAGATGAGTAGAAGGAAGCAGAATGACAGGTTATGGGAGGGGGAGCCACAGGATAGACCTAGATCTTGCCTTCATCGGAGAAACAGGATAAGAAAGAAAGGCTATAGGTTTTAGACAAGTCCCAAATAACCTCTTGGTCCGCATTTTGCCTATTTTAAAGACGAACTGCAAAACTGTGATTATTAGAGATTATAATAAACAAGAATAGAAAAATTTAAGAACATGAAGAAATCAGCCCGTATGGTGGAGCATGAGGCAGAGAGGCAGGTGGATCTCTTGAGTTTGAGGCCAGCCTGGTCTAGAGTGAGTTCCAGGGCAGCTAGAGCCATGTAGAGAGACCCCCGTTTGGGGTGGAAAAGAAACTTGAAATCGATCCATCATTGCTCGTAATTTCTCATATAAATTAGGCCAGCTGCAGCAAGTCATATGGGTCAACCCCATGAGGATCACGTTCCCCAGGCATGGGGTGAGGTCCTGGTGCGAGGAAAAGCAGGACTTGATAGGAGAACTCGTGTGGGTAGTGCCGAAGTGTAGCGGAAGATCCGCAGCCTCCCTCTTCAAGGTGGGCAGCTGCCCTACAGGTGCTCTCCGAGGTCCGCCGAGGACGCTTCAGAACCGGCGAGGGTTTTGCTGCACTGGCCGCCTCCGACTCCCGGCATGCCCTGGGTGTGGGCCGGGTATAGACTCCATTTCCCAGGCTGCTCCGGGCCTCGGCCACGACGCGCCGGCGCCTATAAGAGGCAGAGCGCTGCAGCCGGAGCCTATTGTTAGCCGGAGCCGGGACGGTTCTGGGCTTTGCTGCCCGGGGAGCCGGAGTGCAGAGCCGCCCGCCCCCCGCCGCCTGCCGGCCGGCCCACACACCCTGCAGCCCCGAGAGCCACGCGACGGGCCCGGGAGCCGGCACGCCTCGATCTCCCCTCCTTGCACACGGACTGAATAGGCAGCGAGGGCGGCGGAGACCGTGACGGGAGAAGCGGCTGCGGAGGGGCCGGTAATGGGCCTGGGGTGCGGGGCGGAGGGGTCCGCCTCGTCCTTGCCTGGCAGCAGCTCTTGGGCGGCCGTGGAGCAGCGCTCCGGCGCCGAGCTGTGCGGACCAAGGAGGCGGGGGGCGGGGAGCCGGGACGCCTCTGGGAAGAGGCGTGGGAGCTTGGGGCGCCGGGGACGCGGGCCGGGCTGCAGGCTAGCTCGAGGGACGGATGGGCGGCTTGGAAGCCGGCTGGATTGCGGCTGACGGCTGAGTTCGGAATGGAGTGGGCAGTGATGTAGGATGGAGGGAAGTGAAGGAAGGGGAGGGGGACTGGAGGAAAATGTGGGAGGAGTGGTTGGGAATTTGTGAGTAGCAGGCTGGAGGATATGGAAGGCTGTGGGGATTGCAGAAGATCGGAATGAGCGGGAAGGGTAGCGGGAATCAATGGATTGAGAGCGGAAGGGTTCCTCAGCGGGGCTGAGGGGAACTGGTGACTTGGCATGTCCCTTGTGCTCTGATTCCCGATGTCTCCCATTTTTCTGGCGTTGTGTGCAAAAATGAGAGCATCACTTGTCCTGGTTGCTAGCTTGATCCTTTTCACAGGCCTAAATACGCAGCCGCCGCCTGCCATCCATCCCTTTGAGTGCTATGGTCTTGATTCACCCTTTTAGAAGGGTTGAGAGTGGCAGTGTGACACAGAAACCATTCTTCAGTATGAAAGGTTAGAAGTTATCCCCAAGAGATGACACTGTTCCCCGTGTCCTCCAGTTTCCATGGTTAAAACCCCAGCCGATCCACATTCTGCTTTTCTTCGGCGGCTTTAAATTTTACAAATCTCTAAAAACCAGGATGTCGGTATGTGGGAGAGTTATAAATGGCGATATCCTTCAGAGGAGAGTTAATGCAGCATCATGTTCCAGGTCTCTCACAAGGCTCTCGTGTCTTCTCTAGGATGTGGCTTACATAGGGGGAGGCGAATTCTAACCTAGGGTTAGTAAAGGGGTAAAACCCTGGGAGGGGAGTCGGGGTGGGAAGGGGCCTTCTTTAAATACCTATCTTAAGTAGCAGGGTTACACTGCCTTTGCACTTCCATGATCTTGGTGATTGCAAGGACACGTAGAGCCATAAGATAGTATTTGCGAGTCACCCACAGCATCTTAGGAAGGGGGGACAGGGAAGGGCATCTTACTCAAGTTTACTCTATGGTATAACAGGAGCCTCTCTACCTCTACCTGAGTCGTGGCTGGTAGTCTTAACAGTCTTATAAGAGGTTCCTTGACCTTTAGCAGAATATTGGGTTCTAGTTGGATGGAAAGGTTCTCCTCTGTGAGGCGTACCCTGTGTTAGGGTTTTGGAGTCGTCTAAGGAAAAGGTTCATATCACCGAAACTTTACAAATATATTCTGTGTCCACAGTTTCCCCCTGAACTGTATTTGTCGTTGATGATTTTTGAGACAGGACTCCTGTGCATACCCCGGCCAGCCTGGAACTCACAGAGAGCCACCTGACTCTGTCTCCTGATTGCTGGGACGAGCGTGCTTTGCCACACCCGATTTTTGCTCTTCTTATATAAGTTGGGATTTGAGGTTTGAGTCCTTATCAGTCTGAAAGAGAGCGTAGACTTAGTACTGAAATATACATGCTGGTTTTATTTGGCGCTAGCCTAATGTCATCCATGTGCCGTAGCTGTGAGCCGTATATGAACCTTTGGGAAATGCTCAGCTAGAAACGGAAAACACTCTGGCGCTTCACTTCACTGGCAGGTGAAAGCTTTCATAGGGAGGTGCATTATCTGTTGTTCGAGATGCTCATTTAGTTAGCTACTCCGACTTGCATTTTAGTCTCACCTTGGTTATATCTGTGTAAGGTTTCAATGCTTGCATATAACTTAATAAAGTAGAGGAGTGGGAGGGGGGTCGAGACAGGGTTTTATGTAGCCTTGCTTTGCTGCAGACTTGCCTTGTAGCCAGGGATGACCTTGAACTCCTGCTCCTCTTGCACTTAAAGGCTGGGATTACGTGCATATACTGTCACGTGAGGGTCAGTTTTTTTTTTTTAACTCGGGCCTTGATCTTTTTACCAATGATTAAGGGGATAGATGAATCAGTGGGAAGGACTGGTTTCTACTTTGGGTCTGAGAGGATGTTAATTCGGTGAATAAAAAAAAAAAATATGCAACTTGTTCTCATGGTTACTATAGTAATGGATTAGAGTTCTTCTAGGCAGGATGGAATGGGGAGGGTTTTCCTGTTAACCACGAACGTCTTCAGGCTCTCTCGCCAGAGAGTTGGACCGTAAACGTGCACTGTTTGCCAGCGGATGGCGATAGAAATTAAAATCTTCAGGGCTGGAGGGCTGCACTTGGGGCACACATTTGAGAGGCTGAAGAAGCAAGAGGACCATGGGAGTTCCAGACCTTTCTCAAGAAACAGGCTGGGGCCTCATGCGGCTGAGCCCGTAGCTAGACTTAAACAATTAAAACAGGCAGTTTCACAGGAAGTACCGCTAACATCCTGAGTGGGTGAAGAGAGCTAGAACAGTGGGGTCCCGGATTTTCCTGAGGGCTATCCAGGAGATGGTCTGTTGTCATTGTTCTGTGGTGCTGGGAATTGAAGCCAGAGGCCTGACAGGCAGCCACTGGGCTAGGGAGCTGCGTCCCAGCCCTTTACTGGAATAGGTCATCTAGATCCGTAGGCACACGATTTACGAATGTAGGCCTGATTATCCTTGGCTGCTTAAGAAAAATTACTTCTCTTTACATCTCAGTTTCCCCTCCCCTTTCTTTTCCTGCCTACCTCTGTCATTGCCCAACCCACAACCCCAGAGGTGGGAGGAAGGGGCTCGGAACGGGCAGCAGTGCCGGCATCGCCAAGCTCAAGGGCACAGAGTAAGCGGGATGAAAGGGTCCTCGGGGGCAGCTGGGTAAGATAAGGGGGAGTTTTAGTAAGAGAAATGGGTTTGGCACAGATCCAACTCCATGGGAGACTTAAAAAATAATAGTTCAAGGAAATCCACACGGCCGGAAGCAGAGGACCCTGAGGAGAGAGGCAGAGTGTACATTTGCTTCCAATCCCGTCCCTGAGTGCTTCCAGGCTAAGGAGCAGCCATTTTTCTAGAATCGTTAACCAGAGTTCAGTTAGATTTGAAGGGACACTTAAGGTTTTTCCAAGAAAACCTGTTTTTTGCTCAGTGTTGGTTTCTCGTGTAGTTGAGACGGCATGGGGGGAGGGGATTCAGTGGACAGCATTCTCCTTTCCGCTATAGCATCCACATGAATATTTAATGACAGAGGTCCCCCCCACCCCCCGTGCTCCTTCACCCAAAATAGACTGGAATGAGACATTTGTTAGCTGGAAGGGTATCATCTTTAAGCCCAGCTAAGATCTTAAACGGCAAAAGGTCCCGTTGTTCTCTTACCTCTTGTCTTTTCCTAGTGTGACCTGTGGGCAGACCCTAGGAACACAGCTCATAATTCAGACTTATTTGATTCTTTTAAAACCTTCTAGATTTTATGCGTAGTGGCGTTTTTAATCTGCATGTATGCCTGTGTACCATGGTGCCTGCAGAGGCCAGAAGAGGGTTTCAGACTCCCTGAATCTGGAATTAGAGGGTTGGTTGCTGGAACTGAACCCGGGCCCTTTGGAAGAGCAGTTAGCACTCTCAACTGCGTACTACCAGCCCCTAATTATCTTATATATAAATGTTTTTAGTCAGGTACTGTGTATCCCTGGCTGTCCCAGAACTCACTATGTAGCCTAGGCTAGGCTCAGACTCAGAGAGATCCACCTGCCTCTGCCTCCCAAGGGCTGGAATTAAATGCTTATGCCACCATGCCCAGCCTTGATTATAATTCTTAACAAACTCTTGATTGTAATTTTTCTTCTCAGCCAAACTTACTTGAAGGCTGTACTTGTTTGAAAGTTAAGGCGCTCAGGTTCATTTTTTGACATAAGTGCAGAGTTCTTTTCATGTGATCTGAGTAGATATTTTAGGAAATCCCCAAAGCGCCCACCAGGTTTGCTTTAACTTTGTAGAGCTGATCTAAATTGCTACTAAAAGATGGAGACCAGAAAATCGAGATGTAGCCAATACCTCCCGTCACTGCAGTGCATTCTGGGAAGCAGCTCTGAAGCCAGGCAGTCACAATTGCATGTCCCGGTCGGTGCTGTTAATCCTGCAGCACAGCCAGCAGCTAGTGAGACCACGGCGTGGGGGTCCCGTGCCTCGTCATGTGTGGGATGCCTCTCAGCCTTTCTCCTGCAGAGTCGTGTTCTTTAGGAGCTTACGTCTAACGAGGGAGGAAGAGACAGAAAGGCTTGTGCCTGCTGTGTCCTGTAGCCAGGGTAATCTCTTCTGCTTTCCCTTGATGGCTTCTTTTCAGAGGCCAGAGAGTGTAAATCCGTGTTTTCCTCTGTGCATAGAAAATGATGAGAGGCCATGAAAAAAATCTGGTTTCTGAATTGTATGTGGTGCTGGGATTAAACTTATGGGGCCTTGTGTACCCTGGGCTCGCACTCGGCCACTGAGCCGCACCCACAGCCCTGCTCTCTGGGTTTTGAAGCCAGTGCAGATTCTAATCTCACCCCCTTTTCTTCAGTACTAAATTTGCCCTTTCTGAGAGTCTGATGAGACGCTTCACACTTGTGAAGATCTGGGTCAAGGGTTTCCCTGGCTGCCAATGTCCTTCAGAATTGAGAGACTCGAGCAGGATTTCCCAAAGTGTGTTCCAGAGACGATTTGCCCCCTAACATACTCTGGGAGCAGTGGGTTCCATAGTCAGGTTGTGAAACACTGAACTGTTTTCTCCCAGCTTTTACCTTGACCATAAGTGTATTAAAAAACCCCTAGGAGGTACTGATATACGTAGTCTTCTAAACTCTTAACACAGCAGTCCTATTTTCACTCAAAAGGCTATTAATATCGAAGGAACTAGTATAGTTAAGATATACTCTTGGGGACAGGCCAGACTATATTATCTCTGGGATTAACACTTGGGTCTGGCTTTGGTTTAGGCAAAGCCTATGCTCTTTCTGATCTCGTCTCCCGGTGATACCTCAGAGTACTGTCCTGTGTGGTCAGAAGGGCAGTGAGCAGTAGCAGTGACTGCTGTGGCCAGCAGGGCTGAAAGTGAGGCTGTCACTCCCCTGGGAAGGTGCTGCTGCAAACTGATTGTTCTAAGAGTGACTGAGGGGCTGGAAGGGAGCAAGTGAGAGCACTGGCCTGAGCCAACAAAGAAAGACCAGGTTGGAGAAGCAGACTCAGTGCCGGCCACTTGCTTGTCTGCAGTGAGCGTGCTATGTTGACAGACTTGCCAGCTCTGTCTTGGGACCACACTGCTGACTGCTGTTCTCCCCTGGGCAGAGTCCTCATGCTCCTGGCTAGCTGGTGGTGAGCAGCTTGGGGCCATCGTGGTTGGCTCCCCAAGGAGACCTTTGGAAGCCAATGGATGCGTTCTCAGGCTCAGGCCTCAAGAGGAAATTCGATGATGTGGACGTGGGCTCGTCAGTCTCCAACTCGGATGATGAGATGTCCAGCAGCGACAGTGCAGACAGCTGCGACAGCCTTAACCCTCCTACGACTGCCAGCTTCACACGTGAGTGAGCCGTTCCTTGTGCCTGACCCACACTCCTCAGAGAGCCCTGGAGCCAGCCCGGGGGTTTACCCTTCCCACAGCATGCCCTTGTATCTGGAAAACCTCACTGCTCCAGTAGCAGAGGCTAAAGTGATTCATTCTACTTGTGTTGCCGATGGGTGGGATTTGGGGGAGGAAGAGACTTTTACTTCAGGGGACTTGCCCAGGGGTTCAGAAAACCGTAGGGGAACAGGAGTAAATGTTTGGTTTGGACACTGGAGCATCTCCAGAGGTCTTCAGTCCTATTGTCTCGAGCCCCTGGATCTCCGAGGTTTGAACCCTGAACTGAAACCCCTCAGCAGAGGCACTGGTTCAGCAGAGCACTCCTGGCAGCTTTTCTGGTGGCGCCTGCTGGGCACAGTGGCATTTCTCAGCTCGCTCTCAAGCTGTGCCTAAGCAGCTCGGACAGTGAGGGTCAGGCTTGTTTACTTGGCCGTCACAGTCAGGCCCAAGGCCGTGCGCGTCCTCATGCACTAAGGTATGCTCGAGTGGTTGCAACAGAGACCTCACGGCCTAAAGAGCCTAAAATGTTTATCATCGGGTCAATTAGAGAAAATCTCCCTCTGCAGAAGAGTACGTCCAGCTGAACCTCCTCTGTGGTGGGAATGTCCCTGTCAGTGGTTATTAGTCGCATGTGGCTGTTGAAATACAAACTGAAGAGCTAAATTTTTAAAATTTAGCTTTAATTAGTTTAAATCATCTCATGGCAATTTTCTTTTCTCCTGAAATAAACACCTAGCATTCCCCAGTTGCTGTCTAAAAATAGATCTCGTGCCCAGCTATTTAGATGAAGTCAGTGTGGAGGCAGGAGGATGAACCAGCTGAGGTTCAAAGCTCCTTCCAGTTTCGCATATGACTTACGACTTGGAAGTAGTCTCTGGTGTGGGAGAGCGGGAGAGCGGGAGAGCCTCCATGACTAAGAGCAGGTGAGGGTCCTGAGCTGGCTGTCTCCGGATTAACACCCATGTGCTCCTTTTCACAGCAACATCCATCCTGAAGCGACAGAAGCCCCTGCGGAGGAAGAATGTCCGCTTTGACCAGGTGACTGTGTACTACTTCGCCCGGCGACAGGGTTTCACCAGCGTGCCCAGCCAGGGTGGAAGCTCTCTGGGGATGGCCCAACGCCACAACTCTGTGCGCAGTTACACCCTCTGTGAGTTTGCACAAGAGCAAGAGGTGAACCACAGAGAGATTCTTCGTGAGCACCTGAAGGAGGAGAAACTTCATGCCAAGAAAATGAAGGTGCCTTTGGGGTGTGGGGTCCGGGGCCTCCTGAGTGTCGAGGCCCAGTGGGAACCCTGTGTCCAGCGAGGCTGATCTGCACTGTTGATCTTGGCAAACAGAGTGCGAACTCTGTTTCTACTGAGAAGTCTCAGATTTCCAAACGTGGTCTCCTCTTGTCATCTCTGGTGGCAGTGTCAACCAGAGATAAAAAGCCACTTTCTCTCCACAGTCCCCTTACTACTTGTCACAAGAATGCTTTTTTAAGCATGGTGTGAATACTCAAAACTTCTCAGGTCTGTCAGCAAGAGAACGTAAGTTTCCTGCGTCAGTGGTTGTTCTGATTAGAGCAGGTTTTGGATCTTTGACAGATCTTGCATGGCCCTCTGTGATCTGTGCATTGTCACCCCAGAGGGCTGACATGGTCCCCTTGGAGACAGTAGCAGTAGGTGCTGGAGCGATGGCTCAGCACTTGAGAGCATTTGTGGCTCTTACAGAGGGAGTAGCTAGGTTTGGTCCACAGCATTCACACGCTGGCTCACGTGGCTAACACTGGACGTGCTATGTAGACCAGGTGGCTTCGGGTCACTGATAGATACCTGCCTGCCCGTCTCCCAAGTGCTGGTATTAAAGGCATATACTACCAGACCAGGCCAAATAAATCAGTCTTTAAAAAGAAATACCCCACCTACTCCATACTCGACAGTGACAGCACCAGAAGACTCATCAGACACCCACGTCGACACTCTTATCAGAGTTTCCACAAGGCCTCAAATTTCCCAGAGCCGAGGGTACAGCTCAGTGGTTAGAGCGCTCCCCGGTGTGCATGAAGCCTCCAGTTCCGTCCCCAACACAGGTTAGAGAATATGAATGAGTTTCTGGACCCCGCCGTGAGGCAGCTGCATTATTTCTAGGGTGTAGACAAACTGAGGCCTGGCTGAGTTGGAGAAGGGTGTCAGGAGGGTGTAGACCAACCAGGTCTC
The DNA here is from genome assembly GCF_011064425.1 of Rattus rattus. Taxonomy (NCBI): domain Eukaryota; kingdom Metazoa; phylum Chordata; class Mammalia; order Rodentia; family Muridae; genus Rattus; species Rattus rattus. The sequence continues at coordinate 262,606,208 of NC_046154.1, forward strand.
CCTCACTCCTCGCACGCCCTCGGCCTGCTCCTAAGGCCTCACACCTGTTACTCTAACCACAGTGAAGTTCACCCTTCCCTTTCTTCTGAGGAATTCCAGTCACTGACCCTGTCACCTTTCTGTTGCTATAGTAACAGCTAGACAAATAAACGGCTTCTCCCTTGCAGTGAAGGCTCTCTGTCCCTTTCCTAGAAGGCAGCTCCCCCACAGGAGGTGGAGGGGTAATGTGAGAGGTGGCATTGCTGTGTGTCCCGAGCAGGAAGACTGAGCACGCCATCCTGTCAGAGCATGGCGGGAACCTGCCTTCCTCCCCGGAAGGCTTCCTGTCCTTAGCACCTATACAGGCGCAGTCTTGAAATCACCCATGTGCCACGTGTCTTGGGCGCCATTCGATAGTTCTTTCCCCTCAGGGCCCTTCAGCGAACCGTTAGAGCGCTGTAGCCTTTGTGTCATATAATTTTCTAATATTTTAGTTTTGCTTTATCCATATGGGATTTATTACTGTAAGTAGTTTGGATTAGGTGGTGGTTGGTCTTGCCTGGTTTTGTTTTGGGGGCAGGTCTCATGACGTTTAAGCCTTGAACTTGCTGTAGAGCCGGGGATGGCTTTGGGCTTTTTTTTTTGGAGCTGGGGACTGAACCCAGGCCCTTGTGCTTGCTAGGCAAGCGCTCTACCACTGAGCTAAACCCCCAACCCCGGCTTTGAGCTTTTTGTTCTTCCTGCTTCTACCACTTCCTCAGTGCTGGCATTACTAAGTGTGAGCCATCCACTATACCTGGCCTTAACTTTTCTCTCCCCCAAAATATCTAGCTGTCCCAGCCCTTTCATGACTGGGTGCCTTGCTCTGCAATGCCCCTTCTGTGGAGATCTGAATTCTCCTGCATCTGATGGCTTTCCTTTGGGGGCAGCGGGAATGCCGGGGACAGGCCAGTTTGGGGACACATGGGAATGGTTGTGAGGGTACAGAGAGGAACCTGGCAGTTGCTTGCCTGGTGTATAGGGAATAGAGTTAGAAGCCGTAAGCCCCACTCCGCTAGCTCCCCACAAGCAGTGAGGTGCACCGCTCACCGGTGGCTCAGGCCTGTTGCGTCACCCCTCGCAGGAGCTGTTCGTGCCCCAGCACTGTTGCTGTCTGATGAAATAGGCTGAAGACGCCAGCCACTGGGCTTTCAGCCCGCCAGCAGCTTTCAGGGCCCCAGGGGCCGGGCCTCGTTTTCTTTACTTAGATCCTCTAGTGAGTTTGAAGAACTCATTCAGCCAGAAACTCTCTCCAGCCTGTCCTTCTAGAGTCCTGCCTGGCTTTCTGTCCACCTTGGTGCAGAAAACCCAGCTTTCCGCTGATGGATATCACACAGTGTTATTCATACTGCCCTACCTCACACCGTTTTCCTTTGAAGTCAAATAAATGAGGATTAGAAGGAGGAGAGTAGGGGCTGGAGAGATGGCTCAGCGGTTAAGAGCACCCGACTGCTCCTCCAGAGGTCCTGAGTTCAATTCCCAGCAACCACACGGTGGCTCACAGCCATCTGTAATGAGATCCGATGCCCTCTTCTGGTGTATCTGAAGACAGCTACAGTGTACTTATATATAATAAATAAATAAATCTTAAAAAAAAAAAAAAAAAAGGAGGATTGTCCACGCTTCTTCTAGCCCCTGTGCTAGAGTGGTGTTCGCAGTTGTGAATAATACACCCCCCCCAGCAGTGAGGTGCAGCTCTTCTCACACGGTGACTATTTACTGCGTGGGGATTCCGTTGACAAAGACCTGGGAAGCTGGTGCCATTCTCCAGTGCACCCTTTCTTTCTGAAGGTAGCTTTGGGTTCTCCTGAGGGCGTTTTGCAAGGTTCCCAGTATCGCTAAGGAACACCCAGCCTCTGGTACACTGTTAGCTCCATGCAGGTGACAGTTTAGGAATGGAGGGAACGCTGTGGAAATGTTACCTCCTAGGAGGGAAGACGAGGTGTGTATAAAAACCCCTTTAGGCAGGTTTGCTGTGCTGCTCAGGCCCCCCAGCCTCTCCTTGCTAAGCAGCTGGGGTGACATCTCTGTGCTGCCGCAGCTGGCAGAGACTGGTTTTGAGGACCTAGAACTGAGAAGGGCGAAGGCTCTGGATTTTAATCCTGTGCAGTCGGGAATGGCAACCACTGATTATTTTGGAAATCAGATAAAACCCAGTTCGTCTGCACATTTCTGGTGCTCAGCTCTGGGACAACACAGCTCCTGTCACTGCAGAACTCGGGGGGCTCCGTCACTGTTGGTAATGCTCCAAAGCTGACTTAGCCCGTCTCCTTCCTGGCAGCTAGCCGAAGAAACGGGGCGGGTGGAGTCCGTGGGAGGCGGCAGCTTGACCCTCGACGACGTTTCAGGCGAAGACATCGATGGGAGAAGCGTGGAGGTGGATGACTGCTTCTTCTCCAGCCCCTGCCCAAGCAAACGGCGGGGGCCTGCTGAGGGCTTCGGGGTCCACGCATCGATGCCGGGAGAAGCAGGGCTCAGAGCCATCCGCATCTCGGGAAGAGTGTGGCTGTGACTGTCGGCTCTACTGTGACCCAGAAGCCTGTGCCTGTAGCCAGGCTGGGATTAAATGCCAGGTCAGTTACACACCCAAACCTGGGATGCGGTTGGGCACAGGGAGGATGAAAAGCTTCCTACTGGGTGAGGGACCCGTGGCCGAGATACGCTGTGGTTCCACAGCCCTCCCAGAGAAAACAAGCAGACACAAGCGGCAGCCTTTAACTCCTTCCCTTGGCTTTATTTAGTAACACAGAGCTGTATAGTCTTCTGACCGGCATTTCTTTCCCAAGGTCTCAGGTTCAGCCAGTTGTTCGTAAGAGTCTTAGGGTTGGAGGGACTGGAGAAAGCTTGCTTTTGGGGTGGGGGAACCAGTCTCGTTCCAGCTGGTTGGGAACTGAATTTGCTTTATAACCAAGGATGACCTTGAACTCTTGGTCCTGCTTCCACCTCCAAATTCTGGAATTCCCGGGTTTGTCACCTTGCCTTGGGTCTGGGGAAAGAGCTCAGTAAGGTGATGTTATAGGAAACATGTTCTCACTGTTTGCTGTGTAAGTTTTCTGAGTTTTGTTTTTTGTATTAAGAAGATAGAAAGAAGCAGAAAGCATTTCCCCCCCCCTTTTTTTTTCCTTCATAAAACTGGCCTGGAACTCACTTTATAGCCCAGGCTGGCCTCAAAACTCACATTCACCCTCCTTAGCCTTCTCGCACTGTGTGCTGGGATTAAAGGCACATGCCAGCACATCGTCTTTCTAGAGACCCCTGGCCGTAAGTAATTATCTTGGCCACTGCTTTAAAACTACTCTGGTTGACCTTCAGGGGAAAGCAGGTGGTGAGGTGCTGCCCCAGTGTGAACCTCAAGTCAGCACCTCAGCAGAAGGCACCTTTGTTTAGTTTCCCTAGAATACATTGCATCAAAGTAGCAAGATCTCCACGCCTGTCATGCAGAAGGCTTGGCCCAGCCTTTTGTCTCAGTGAACCAGGTAAGTTCTTGAAGTTCCTGAGGCACAGACCTCTTCTGCATTGAGATGCCAGCATTCAGAGGTAGCACTAGCCGTGCTAACTGGAAGGAGCCTTTGATGAGATTCTTGTCTTTTTATTTAGAAAAGGAAACGAAGCCCAGGGGAGAAAGTAAATGGCTCTCTTGAGAAGCCACCACCAATTAATGGTTGAGCTAAGGCTGAAGTTGCAAGTGGTCTGGAAGCTAAGCCTAGGGCTGTGAGCTTGAGCTGTGCGTTATGGTTTGAATCGGTCGCTTCTCAAGTCCCACTGCTGTGTGTGCCAGTGATTGTCACCTGTCTCCCCTGTTAGAGCTGTCGTTCTTATCTGGCCACAACCTCCTTTGCTCCCTCAGGTGGATCGAATGTCCTTTCCTTGCGGCTGCTCCAGGGATGGCTGTGGAAACATGGCTGGGCGGATTGAGTTTAATCCGATCCGAGTGCGGACTCACTACCTCCACACCATCATGAAGCTGGAGCTGGAGAGCAAAAGGCAGGTGAGTCGCCCGGCAGCCGCTGAGGATGAGCCCCTGCCGGGAGCGCAGAGCTCGGAGACACAGGACTTCCAGGAGTTCATCGCTGAGAACGAGACTGCAGTGATGCATCTGCAGAGTGCAGAGGAACTGGAGCGGCTCAAGGCCGAGGAGGACTCGAGTGGCTCGAGCGCGAGCCTGGACTCCAGCATGGAGAGCCTGGGCGTGTGCATCCTAGAGGAGCCCCTGGCTGTTCCCCAGGAGCTGTGTCCAGGCCTTGCAGCCCCCATTCTCATCCAGGCTCAGCTGCCCCCAGGTTCCTCCGTCCTGTGTTTTACTGAGAACTCAGAACACCCAGCCGCCTCCCCGATGAGCAGCCCATCCTACTTGAACAGTGGACCTCTGGTGTACTACCAGGTAGAGCAGAGGCCGGTCGTGGGAGTGAAAGCAGAGTCTGGTTCAGAAGAAGGCACAGCCTCCTTCCCCAAGGAGAAAGATCTGAGTGTCTTCTCCCTCCCTGTTACCTCACTGGTGGCTTGCAGCCCTTCAGACTCAGCTGCTCTCTGTAAACCGGAAGTGGGGAAAGCACCCGGTCTCAACAAACGCTTGCCTGACGACTGTAACCGTAAGGAGCCCGAGAGCGAAGACTTCCACGCGTCTTGGTCTCCCTCAAGCCTGCCCTTCCGAACAGACGATGAAGAAGGCTGTGGAGTGCAGAACTCCCAGAGTGAGGACCGGACCCCTGAAGACTCAGCCCTAGAACTCCCTCTGGCGGTGTGACTGAGATACGTTGTCCATTCTCTATTTATTATCTAATGCCATTTCACAACAGGACTGCTGCTCCCAGGTTGTTTTGCTGGAAGTCTTAGGGAAGTGGGTAGGAAAGGTTAGTACATGTGGTTTCTGAGAGCGCATACCCAGGAGACCAGCCCCAGCTGCAGGGTCCGTCACCATGCTCTCTGGGCCACCAGAACAAAGGTGTCGATCACGGAGCGAGCTCAGCAGCTCAAGCGGCTCTCTATGCCTAATGCCAGACCCAAGCATTGAGCAGCTCCCGGCTCCACGCTGGCTCCTCACATCCCGGCGCCTTGTAGCAGCCACACTAGTGGGAAGGCCACTCAGCTGAGCCTACAATGGAGGGGAGGCCCCAGAAGAGCCTCTGCTTCTGTACAAAACTCCCAGGGGCTCAGAATGTTTGTTCTGCCTTGTCCCCGCCCCTTTAACTGGTAATAAGTAAATTTCCAACGTGTTTGGTGTTCCCTGACCTGATCTGCAAACTGGGAATCCTGGTCTGTAACTGAATTCTTTCTTGTGCTTCGGTATGTGCTTCGGTACTCGAGTGAAACTTCTGTCTAGAAGGTGAAATGCAAGCTGGGTAGGGGTGTGGTACAGAGTGAGGCTTGAGCATCAGGCAGGGGTCCAGTATGGAACAGTCTGAAGATGGCTTTGTCCAGCTTGCTCTCCCACCTAGTGCAACACACGCAAGCAGGTGTGTGCGCGCGCGCACACACACTCACCTAGTGCAACACGCACACGCACTCTGTCCCTTTGGGAGGTCTTGGCTCTGAATGGAATGTAAACTGTAGCACAGCTCATCATGACTGAGGACTCCCTCTGTACCTGCCCTGACGGCCCTTCTTGGTTGTGTGGGGTTAGAAAGCTCTTTGGAGTTTATGGTTCAATCCTAGGAGTGGCAGGTGTTTATCAGAACCTTCCATCTGGGAGACTCATGAAAACTGGAAGTCAGACAGGTTTTTAGTTATGATGTAGAAGTCCCACATCCAAAGGATTCGGGGTCTCCTTATAATGACAGGCATGGCTGGGACTCCACACTTACCTCAGCAGTAGTGCTGCTCCCCTCGCGACGTTCCAAGGCCCACCCAGCACTGACGTTTTTATTGGCAACATTACCTTCTTACCAGGAAAGAAAAACAAACTCGTTCTGTTTTTGTTTGTTTGTTTGTTTGTTTTTTGGAGGCAGTGTGTTGCTAAATGGCCCTGGGACTTGCTATGTAGATCAGGCTGGCCCCCAACCTGTGGTGGCCCTTCTGATCGTGCATCCTGAGTGTGAGGACTGCAGGTGTGCATCTCCTCGCTCAGTTTTATCTATTTATTTTTGGTGGGATAATAAGGCCCTAGTGTCATAAACAAACTTTAGTGTATGTGGCAGCAGAAACATCTGCAAAGATCCCTAAGCCTGAAGGACCTTGAACTTAAAGTGGACGCTGGTGTTTAGCCCATTCTGCCACTGTCCCTTCCTCGGTTTGCTTGGTTCTTTTGTTGGGGTTCTTAAGTACGTTCTCTCTCCAGTCTCATTAGCGATATCTGAAGAGGTCAAGTGTTCTCACTCCTGGCTAGAACTCGCAGTCTCAAAGACTCAAGCTTAGCTGAGACTTGATGGAATCTTCTTGAAAGTTTGTTGGACAGGAGGGGACTCAGCCCCTTCCCTCCTTAAGACTCCATCTCTCTTAGCTTTTAGATTTGGATTTTCATTAAGAAATGTAAAGATTAGGGGTTGGGGATTTAGCTCAGTGGTAGAGCACTTGCCTAGCAAGCGCAAGGCCCTGGATTCGGTCCCCAGCTCCGAAAAAAAAGAAATGTAAAGACTAGCCAGCCCCAGACATTTGATATTTCTATATAACTCTGATTTCTTACTCTAAATGCATTTCATTAATTCCTTGTTGATTCAAACTGACCCTGATGTCTGAGTGCTATATTTAGCGTTGACTAATGTCAAGCAAAGGACCTCCTCTACAACTTAGTCCATCTCAGTTCTGGTGCTACCTGAGTTGGACAGAACTTATGTTTCCTGGTTGCCAGGAAGGCTAGGCCTGTGTCACAGAAGCAGAGCCAGTCCCCAGTCTAGCGTAGATGAACTGTGCACGGCTGCAGCTCTTGTATGTTGTCTCCTCGGACTCCGTACACAGGTCGGACTTTCAGTGTGAACCCAGAGCTTGTCTGGTTCTCTGAAAACAATGTTCACTCTTTAGGTTCTTTACATTGTAATAATGCTGTATTTAAAGAGATATTTAAATGTAATATTAAAGAAATATTGGAGAGTGGTGTGGGGTTCTTTACCTTACTGCAGTGAGAGGAAGGTGCTTCCCTTGCTCTCTATGCAGAGCTACCCTAGACAGTTAGGAGCTAAGTCGGTGATAGGAGTATTTTGTGACTGAAATGCAAACCATTGCCTCCAAACTCCTGTCCTGTGAGACCTCCTCATGTTCCCCTTTACTCAGACAGACTTGGCCTGTTAGACCCCTGATATCTGTGGCTGCGCTTTTCTCTAACCCTGGTTACCATTCTAGCATGTCTGATCCTTAAACACTTCTTCCATTCCGTCAGAGAGCTCTGTTCCCACCGGTTAAACACCCATTAGTTAGGTTATGTCACTGTTATGAAAAGAAGCCTTAGGAAAGTGAGTAGAGTGTGCATAAGTAATTCCCAAAAACTGGTTTCAGGCAGTCTTTACTTGGGTTTAAAGACCGTGCTTCATGCATTTACAGCAAGTTATTACAGAACTACAGGACATAGATGTACACACAACAGTTCAGCCCAACTCACTATCTCAATGCAATCTGGTCTCCTGGGCTGGGCAGTAATTAGTACCTGTGCGTTCTGACCCACAGCCTAAATAAAGGCGGCCACTGCTGGTTACAGGTGGCTCACTGCAACACAGTGGAGGTAGCAAACATGTAAGGTCCTTAGGGTGGTGACAGCCTGGAAATTAAGACACTGGGGATGAATGCAGGGAGGGACCAAGCAGCCATTCTTTCTCACCTTCTCCTTGAGAATGTTCCCATAAGTTAATAAAAAACAAGTGTCCAGAGAATACCAAAGGGGCGGTGGAAGTTAGTCCGTGCTAGTGACAGGAAAAGCATCCCTAATTTTGGTCTCACCAGAAAGGGTGGGTGTGGCTTATATTCTCAGTCCCCAGGAGGCTGAGGCAGAAGTGTCTGTCAGCATTGCCAGGAATCGAAGGCCAGCCTGGGTTACATAGTAAGACTGTCTCCAAAGGGCCAAGAAAGGAAAAGGGAGGGGGTGTAAGAAAAAAACACTGCCAGGGCGTTGGTGCAGGGCCAGGCACAGGTGTCCTCACTCCAGGGTAAGCGGCATTGTTCTTGGCACCAGAGATCTCTAGCAAAAAAGATGTGGTGAGGAGCACTCATGGAGTCAGGAGCACTCTCCCAGTTCTCCAAGGCCACACCCCAGAGCTTTGCGGGGCGCCACACCTGTGTTCCAACCCCTTCAAGGTGGAAGAAGGAAAAACCAGACTTCAAGGTCATCCTCAGCTTCATGAGACACAGGGTCTCAGGAAAACTGCCCTGCTGTAAAGGACATGGCAGTGAGGCTAGTGCAGTATGGACCTGTAGCCCCAGCATCCCGAAGCCTGGGGTGGGAGGATCCCTTGAGCTCAGGAATTTGAGGCCAGCCGGGGCAACAGACTCACCTCAAAAAAACAAAAAAGCCCATGGCAGTTGTGAATTTGAGGCCACATGATTCCCACCTGGGCAAATGCCGACTGTATAGGACCTGGGTACTACGTGACCAGAGGTGCTTGCCAGCTCCAGGTTAATAGGGGACAGCAGCACACACGGGTTGGTTAGGCTCAAGCAGTGAGGGAATGTCTATAGCTCCCGGATGGGTAGCGTGCTCCTCTGCCAGCCTCCCATGCTAGTGGTGCACAGTCAGCTGGCACGTGCTCCCTGGTCCCACACCGCTACACTATGCGACTGCAGGACAATGCCATCCTTCCCACGGTTCACTCAGCGCCTTGTCTCAAGGTAGTTGGTGGAGAGCAGGACCACGTTGTGCAGCAAGAGAGACAGCTCAGCTTCTGAAAACACCATCAGAGTCAGTGGTTGCTAGGGGACAGCGGCCTTCTAACTGCCTGGGGTACAGAGCTTGACTGGTGTAGGGCCAGGGACAGGCAGGCAGACAGGGAGGACAGTGGCATGAGGCAATTCTCCACAGTCTCGCTTCACCCCCGCCCTGAATGCATGCTTTTCTCTGCTTCTATTTATCCACTGGGCCTTGGCTCTCATGACAGTAGTCACCTCATGGTAGAGGTTGGTGCTGTAGTGACAGTTCTCAGCTTCACCAGGGACAATTCTGTCCCTCTCCCCTCACCACCCCAAGCTCAGGAACGCCTGGCAGTGTCTGGAGACATCGTTTGTTTGGCACACTGCAGACAAAGGGCGGTGGCTGGCATGGAATGGGTATGGGCAAGTAAGTATATGTGCTAAAACCCTGCTGTGCACAGGGCATGTCGCAGACAAACGCCAACAGTTCCCAGGCTGTGAAGCGCTGCCTCCAGCAGGAAGCAGGCCTCTGTCTTAGTCCACACTGAGCCTACATGCAGTAGGCTCACAATACCTAAATAACCCCGGAACACAGTACAAATGAGCTGGGGATGGTGCTGCACTGATATAATCCCAGCAATAGGAGGTAGAGGCAGGAGGATGGCTGCAAGTCCAAAGCCAATCTAGGACATAGTGAGTTCCAAAGCAGCCAGAGGTGCACAGTGAGCCCGTATTTTGTTTGTCTGGTTCTTGTTGTGGTTTTTGGTTTGGTTTACAGCTTAGATCCCAGCAGCACAGCCGCAGGCAGAGGTCGCCTTACCTTTTAAGCTGCAGGAGATGTGCAGCCATTCTCCCAGCCAAGTTCGACACCTGTCGTCAGAGGTGTGGGTAGAGTTCAAGCCACGAAGATAGCAAGCCTGTAGCACTCAGGAGAGAGCAATCTTAGTACGCCACAGACATAGAAATAATCCACACTGATTGGACCTCCTGAATAAGCCACCACCTCATCCCCACAGGAAGCCTCCAGCATGCAGTGTAAACTGGAGGTGATAAACTAATGTGCCCATTGCTACACGTCCTGCCAAGGCCCACACGCTCTTAGTCCCAGGTAGAGAACTTGAGCAGCGTGCACGAGGCCTGCAGGCACATTCCGCATGAACCCTGTCCAGGTTACCAACGGCCTCAGCTTGGTATGCAGGTCGGGAGGCTCAGCCCTCTGCTCTGTGCTCCTGGGAGTGAGGAGAGGAGCTAAAGCCCGAAGCCTACTGAGGTGTCCTTGCAGGACACTACATGATGCTAGCCCTCCTCTTCCTGTCTCACTTCCCAGCTGACAGGAGATGAAAGCTGTGCTTTACCACATACTCCCAGGATGCATTGCTTCATGATGGTACCAAAACCAGCGGGGCCAAAACCTTCAAGACTGAGCCAAAACCCCCCACTTTCCTCTTTTTTAAGTTGATGACTGCCACTCCCATGAGTCTGAAACAGCGGGCCGTGACGGATTCGCCTGTATAACCCCAAACAGCAGGCTTAAAATATATTGTCCTTGAATTTTTGTTTTTAAAAACAGGCGTGTGACATTGTACCCTGCCCAGGGTCCCTGCTTCTTAAATTCATCCCTACTCTATGTTCATTAAGAAAAAGTCCACAGAAAGAAAATAAAGACGAGTGTAGAGCCAGGTGTAGTGGCTCTGCCTGTAATCCCAACACTTGGAAGATTGAGGCAGGAGGATTGCTTTAAGTCTGAGGCCAGCCTGCACTACATGGGATGGTGGGGAGGTTTCAGCATGTCACCATGAGCGTCATTCTAGCACTTAGTTGGAGGCTAGCCTCATCTACAAAGAGAGTCTGAGGCCAGCCAGGGCTACACAGGGAGATCCTATATGAAAACTAAAGCAGCCCAGACACAGAGCTTGAGTTTTGCTCTGAGTGAGGAGCCATGGAAGCCTCCAGCCTGGACACAGCCCTGCCGGACACAGCCATCAGTCAGCCTCTTACCGATCTCACTTCCTGCGGAGTCAGGTGACCAGTCCCCAGCTTTGCCAGAGCCCGGTCCAGCTGGTGAATCACAGTGGTGTGGCTCTTCAGACGCCACCTCAGCAAAGGCGGGGGCAGGTAAGGTGTGAGCAGCATGGCCTGGCTCAAGGCTCTCTGACAGGCAGGGCAAGAAGAGGGAAAGGTTTACTTTACAGCCTCAAACAGGGCGAGCCGTGGATGCAAACGGCCTCCAGGTGCTCACCATTTGAGAAGCCTGGAGCTGGCTGAAGCCCAAGGGATAGGTAGAGAAGCAGTCTCTGAGAGCCAGGATGTCCTGTGCCGTTGGGTGGGTGCCATTCTGCACCTTGCAAGAGATGGGTAGATTTTAGAAGGCCCTGACCAGCTGCTCATTACGGTTTAGAGCCCGGGACCTCCAGAGCCCTGGCTGGAGAGATACCTTGGTGCACAGGTCCTCCAGATGCCACCGGAGCTTCTCATTAGAAACCAAAGCGCTAGCCCTTCTGAGATGCGTGATGATTTCCAAGTGGGACCGCCTCCGGAAACCATGATAAATGTCCAAGAAGTCAATTTGTTGTTTGGGGGTCCAGAAATGCTTGACAAGCAGTTGCCTAGGAAACAGGTACCTAAAAGGAAAAAGAACCATAAAGTCACTTTCTGACAGAGGCATCTTTCAGAGCGGGCTAGTCAGGTACCTGGCGGTCATGGGTCCTAGGAAGCCGGCAGAGGCCTGTTTCTCTACACAACAGTCTTTCTCACCCATGTCTCAGATCAACCGCAAGCCGTATTAGTGAAATGTGGTTGAAGGGAGGTTCGGGGTGCGGCAGTCAGGTAAAATGCCTCGCTTTGAACTAAAACGTAGAACATGCTTTGGAGCGGTTCATACAGAGGTACCTGGTGTGCATAATGCAGACTGCCCACCACAGCACGGTCACATGTACACAGTCCTGAGAAGGCCAGAATGTGCTCTTTAATCCAGTTACCCCGGCTACAAAGCCTCTAGCACTACTTTTATGGGCAGGCGAGGTTTATTTACTTTTTTCCACTCGGGGTAATCAATTCACACAACAGAGCAGAGATGAGTCTACGACCTTAAGACACAGATATCACAAGTACGGGCTGCGTGTGACGGCATACACCTTTTCAGTCCCACTGGGAGGCAGAGGCAAGCCTCTCTCTGTTCCAAACAGTCAGCGCTGAGGGTGAGACCTTGGGGTTTGGTTTGGTTTTTTCCAAGCTCACGCACTCACTGGAGCTGCGACTGTGCTGTAAGAACCACCACTCAGACTGCCGTCCTAAAGAGGCAGCCATCTCCCAAGAATCCACATCAGAACACAGACATAGAGTGGCCTTGGGCCCTCCACCTGGCTCACTCAACAGCTAAACTTCATTGTCGAACCTGTTAACGTCACCCACATAAGACAAACCAATCGCTTTCCTGAGAAGTCTTATTTTACTATTTATCCATTGATTATGTGCATATGAGTGCGGCAGAACAGGGCGTCAGCTCCCCTAGAGCTGGAACTACAGGCAGCTGTGAACCGTCCAGCGTCGGCGCTGGGAGGCAGAGCTGGGCCCGCAGGCCCTGAAACCATGAGAAGAGTGGTTTTCACCTTCTCTGGTCCGAAGCTGCTGTTACCCGGCAGCCCTCGGCTCAAATGCCACGCAGGCTCCCTACGTACAAGCGTCATCTCTGGCTATCAAATAACGAAGCCATGATATCGGAATGCAAAATGATTATTCTGCTGAGAGTGTCATTCGTCTTGCAGAGAGCCTGTCTGTAGGATACTTTATGACACCCAGAGCTGCTGAGCCACGTGCACCTGTCACTATGTCACTGAGTAGTTCTTAAGGACCTTGGGACAAGGGCTGGAGGGATGGTTCAGCGGTTAACAGCACATGCCGTCCCTACAGAGGACCCAGGTTCAGTTCCCAGCACCACAAGACAGCATACAACAGTCTGTGGGCCCTCACGTGGTGCATATGCACCCATGCAGGCAAAACGCTCAGAGACGTAAAGTAAAATAAGTAAATTATTTTTTTTAAATTTGGGATAATGAAAAGATTGAAGCAGTAAGTTTGATGACCTCTGAACTTCTGAAATGAAAAGTTTTTTTAAACGATTTTTTTGGGAGCTGGGGTTAAGAGCACTGTCTGCTCTTCCATAGTACCCAGGTTCCATTCCCAGCAACGACATGGCAGGTCACAACCATCTATAACCCCAGTTCCAGGGATCCCAACGCCCACTTCTGCTTCACTCCCGCATGCATATAATTATGCTCACACAACCACATATACATAAAAATAAAAGATAAAAAAGTAAGTAAAAACGAATAATTTCCTTGGCTTTTTTTTTTTTTTTTTTTTTTTTTTTGCTGTTTGCTTGAGAAAGGTTTTGGGTCGCTCTGCTTAGCGTTTAACTCATCCTATCATCCAGGCTGCCCTAGGGCTTCTGACCCTCTGCCTCCAACGCCCAGGCACTGGGATTCAAGGCTGGAGAGATGGCTCAGCTGTTAAGAGCACTGGTTGCTCTTCTAGAGGACCTGGGTTCGATTTCCAGCACCCATATCTGTAACTCCAGTTCTAAAGAATCTGACACACTCTTCTGGTGACTGAGGGCACCAGGTACACGTGTAGTGTAGACATATATGCAGACAAAGCATCCATACACGTAAGGTAATAATAAAATACTTTTAAAAAATGTATAGTTTCAAGCTGCTGGTGGTATATACTCACATTAGCAAGAAGACCAAGTAGTTGGCAAAGGGTGGAATGGAGATGAGGCCTATGAAGAGACACTTGGTGATATCTCGTCGGAACTAAACAGAAACAAGCAGATCCCATTTTAACCCGAGCTCCTGATAACGTGGCCAATCCCTCCATCCCACTCACTTAAAATGAGTCTGCACCGCAGCCTACAGAAAGGACCCTGCTTGCTTCTACTTCTGATGGTCCCTTGAGGGTGGAGCCTCAGGTGTGAATTTTTGTTATTCCCAAATACTGAGTTACGGGCCTGGCCTTTTATCAGATCCCTAAGTGAACATTCGTGGATGTGCAGAATGAAACATTCTCCTGGGCTCTTACTTCAGCTTCAGACTGCTCCTCGGGTCACTGCCAGACACTTTCTCACTGCAGCTCCGTGCAGATCTTTTGTGTGTTGAAAACCAAACTGGGTTTTATTACTTACAGATTTAATCAGTGAGTGCACCAGGAATTCTACATGCCCTGCTGTGAACCGGATTCTCAGCGAACCCAGTTCTGACAAACAACAGGACGCCCTTGGCAAAGGGGAATGTGTGACCACTGATCGACAGGAAGAGAAAGAAGCAGAGTTGAGCTCCAGGTTAGTTACCTCGCCCAGAGCTTCTGGGTGTTTGTCCCTGGCCCGTACCTGTCTCAAATGCTCCATATCCCGGTAAGAGAGTTGATGAAACTTTAGATTTTGTTTCCACATGTCTGCCTTTATTCTTCTAGCCTTTTTGGCATCAGCCCATAACATCTGTATTCCTGCCCCATTAAAGTGGAGGACAGAACGTGGTGTTATCCCGGTTTGAATCTCCTACTGTGGTCACGCACATGCACACACACCGGCCCCTCCCCGGCACTACCAACAAGGAAGCTCCCGATCCCTTCCCCGACACATCACCCAGCTGAATTATGATCTGCTGTGGAAGAGTTCCTTACTCATGCTTGGTTTTAAAGTCTAGCTCCCTAACACTGGGGCAGCATGGTCAACTAACCCTATGTGTTCCCCAGACAGATATTAACTTGCTGCTTCCTGGGGAGTGTTTATAAGTTGCATAATTTGACGTACGGCTATGATTCCATTCTGAATCTTCAATCTATGATAATCCTTATATTTATCTAGTTATTTTTTTTAAAAAAAAAATGCTTCCAGAGCTAGAGAGATGGCTCAGAGGTTTAAAACATTTACTGCTCTTGCAGAGGACCTGGGTTCAGTTCCCCAGTACCCACATGGTGGGTGGTTCACAACCATCCAGAACTCATGTTCCGGGGCACCTAGCACTTTCTGACCTCAGAGAGCACTAAGGCATATACACATGTATACACGCAGTCACACAAATAAAATGAATAAAATCACCTTTAACGCTCCCAGATTTATGAGCGAAATATTACCTAGATTGGCTTCAAATAATACAGGGCATGTATGCGTATGTATGATTGGTGGCCATTAAACATTTTTTTTCTGGGGGTTTATTGTTTTTGTTTCTACAGGATCTTGCTACGTAGCTGAAGCTGGCCTAGAACTCCCGCTCCTCCTGCCTTGGGTTGCTGGGTTGTGGGGCTGGAGACACAGAACCACCATAGCTGGCAAGGCAGCCATTCCTACCTCCATTTTTCAGACAAAGTAACCAGGAAGCTAACTAATTACAGTAACACTCAAAGTTGGCAACAGTCTATTGTTTTAATTAGTGGGTAAAAGTATAGAACACAATAGTAACAGTTAACACATACTGGGCACTTAGTGTAGAGCTTGCCATACTAAAATAGGTCAATAAATACATGTTCTAAGCATTTTAAATGTGGGGGTTTAATCTCTGCCATTAGGTGTGGGGCCTCAGCATGGTAATCCCAGCACTCAGAACATGGAGGCAGGGAGACCAGAAGTTCAAGGTCATCCTCAACGACTCAGAAAGCCTCAGGCCAGCCTGGGCTACACTCTTTCTAGACAACTAAGTAATAGTCAGAAACAGGTAATCAGTAGGCAGCTTCTACTGCTTCTTTATAGATGAGAAACCAAAGGGACAGACCGTGTAAGTCACCACCGAGAGTGCACAGTCTAAATCACAAATGGGAATTTGAGTCAGGCATTTTGGTTCCAGGGTCATGTGACATTACTGGTATCCCTTCAACCTAGCTGGCGGACCTCCGCTTTGAACTGAAACACCCGGAAACCATGTGTATATAATTCTTTTTTTATTTTTTTTGGTTCTTTTTTTCGGAGCTGGGGACTGAACCCAGGGCCTTGCGCTTCCTAGGCAAGCGCTCTACCACTGAGCTAAATCCCCAACCCCTATAATTCTATTTCCACTACAAGTTACCTAAGCTGCCCCAGGAAGCAGCAAGTTAATATCTGGTCGGGGAACACGTGGGGTTAATTGACCGTGACGCCCTGGTGTTAAAAAGCTGAAGTTTAAAGGGAAGCATTTAGATCTGGTTTTCTTATGATAACAGTCCCCTGCTCTTGTGCAGGACAAGGAATTTCTAAGGAAATTAGAATATATCTCCTCTGCTCTCTCCTGTGATGTCAGATAAGAGGTGACCTGTCTACCGTAATAACATCCTTCTAGATACTTAAGAGGTGACCATGACAATTTGTAAGAATTAATGCTCAAACGCTGGAGGAAGAGAAGGTCTCCCAATTCACAGCGCTGCAGTGGACCCCGCACATCTCACTGACTGTAACTAACGCTGCCAGGAGAGCGGATTCCGGGATTTCGATGTTAGCGTTTACCTTTTATGAAGGTTGTGTACAAGGCATAGAAGCGGGGGAAGTGACGCCCCAAGAAACGGTGGTACGTTCCGCTAATCGCCCTCGTCTTGGTCACCACGTAAGAAATCAAGTTCTTCACGTCCGCCTTTGGAGAAAGGTGAAGCTTTGAAGACCTACAAGGAAGACCAAAGAGACGATCTGCGAACTAGTAGAAGCCACTCCGTGCCTGGGGCCCCTACTATAAAACAACACGAGTTCCCGAGGGCGGAACTCGACCCTTCTGGAAACCCAAGCCCTTTAGTCTGAGACGGGCAGATCGTGCAGAAAAGCCATGAACAGGTGTGAGCGTGGAGTGTGCGCACAGTCTGCGGGGACAGGGGAATGCGAGCTGAGGTCATGCAGAGATGGGGAGGGGAAGCTGATGGATGAGCTCAGGATGTGCAGGGAGATCTCAGGACACAGAGCATAGGGAGGGTTGGGGACCGGCGTTCGGTAGGGATCCAGCGTGGAAAAGCAAAACCCAGGGCCCAAGGCGTGGGATCCCGAGAGGCGGAGGCTGAGCCGCTGGAAGGGCTTCTACGTCAAAAATGCTCTTCTCTCTCCAGGGCCCTCACCGAGGGGCTCGCCACGCAGGGCCAGAGCGGCCCAACTGCAGCCTCCGGGTGACAAAGGGTCCAGAGGCGACGGCCGAACCCCACAGAGCAGCCCGAGACCAGCACACCCTGGACAGCGCCATCTTCACAGGCGGGGAGGGAGAGGGGAGACAGGTCGTCTCCGGGTCAGAGTGCGCCCCGCAGCACGCACGCGCCGCCCCTCGGCGCTGACAGGCGGCTGCGAGCCGCCCGGCGCCCCCGGTGCGAGCCCGGGCCAGGACCCGGATTGGACGCGGCGACGCTTCCGCCCGCAGGACCGGAAGCGGGCCTCCCGGAGGGAACGCGCGGACCCCGCCTGAGGTAGCGATGGTGAGCCGAGGACGGCGTCTCCTTGAGAGACCCAGTGCCCTCGTCGGTCCCTGGGGCCTCGGGGCCACGGGCAAGCGCTGCCTTGACCTCTGTGGGTGCCCGGGGCGGTGGCCCCGATGGTGGCGGCGACGCGGGAGGCGCAGCGCACTCTAGTGGCGGCGATGCGGGAGGCGCAGCGCCTTCTAGCGGCAGCGGGAGCGAGCCTCCGCTCTTCGTCAATCAGGAGGCCAGTGTGGAACCCAAGAAGGATGTTTCACTTCCCCTCTCTTCCCCAGCCCTCGCTCTCTGGTTCTCATGTACCCTTGTCACATAATGCCTACTTGGAAGGGTTTCTAGGCGTCCAGCCGAGAGTTGACGGCCCTCTCGTGCCCGTAGGCCTCTTAACCGCCACGAGCACGCTGAAACTATGTGTCTGAAGCCAGGTTTAGTGCGTGGTACCTTGGACCTGTCGCCTCAGTGTACTTCCTGTGGAAGTACACTTGGCTTGTAGAATTCGGTGAAAAGCCAAGGATGAAATGTTTGCAAAGACTCCTAGGTCTGTGGAATGTCTCGATGTTGGGAGGGCTGGTGATTTTGACAGATGCAAAGCTGTACAGTGCAAGTACTGGGTAGATGAGGTAGATAGGATAAAAAGTGACTGTTATGGGCTATATATGCTCAGCCCAGGGAGTGGCACTATTAGGTGTGGTCCTGTTGGAATAGGTGTGGCACTGTGGGTGTGGGCTATAAGACACACCCTAGCTGCCTGGAAGTCAGTCTTCCACTAGCAGCCTTCAGATGAAGATGTAGAACTCTCAGCTCCTGCTGCACCATGCCTGCCTGGATGCTGCCATGCTCCTACCTTGATGATAATGGACTGAACCTCTGAACCTGTTAGCCAGCCCCAATTAAATGTTGTCACTATAACATTTGCCTTGGTCATGGTGTCTGTTCACAGCAGTAAAACCATAAGACAGTGACCAAAAGATGGGTTCTCTCTGTTCTCAGGTAGCTTCTAAGTCCCTCACCTCTATCCTTGAGTGCATACATTTATAATCCCAGCCTTCCAATGGGGGAGATGGGAGGTAGAAATAGGAAAATCTCCAGAATCTCAGAGGCCAGCTTGCCTGGAACACCCTGCAAGGAAAAGAGAGAGAGAAGAGACCCTCTTTCAAAGTGGCAGACAGGACAGACATCTGAGGTTGTCCTCTGACCGACGAGTGGCATATTACATGCAGTAGGACACACACACACACATGCACACACACATGTACTCACACTCACATGCACACAGATAAAAATGAAAATCAAAGAGGAAATAATCAGCTGCAGGGGTGGCAGCCAATGCCGAGTCAGCTGGGGTCGGTTGGAGCAAGGGGTATGCACACACAGCTGAGCGTGAGCTGGAGAAAAACTAAAACTCCAGTTGTCAGAGTCAGGAAAATTGAGAGGCCTTGTAGACACTGGAAATCTATTCACCGAGTGGAGGCTTTTAAAGAAAACTGTCCACGGTGTTCTGTAGTAAACGTGCAGGAGATGAAGGGACAGGCATCATCTGTGAGTTCGTTAAAGAAAAGCATTGCCCTATGTGGAACTGGATCTGCATCGGTGTGTGAGCATTTTGCCTTCGTGTGTGTGTGTGTGTGTGTGTGTGTGTGTGTGTGTGTGTGTGTGTGTGTGTGTGTGTGTGCACACGTGCGCTCATGCCTGTGCATCAGGAGCAAGTGAGTTTTCCGGAGATGGCCTGCCCAATTTGCATGGCCTGCAATGGGTGAGCTCTGAGAATGCAGGGTCCTCAAAGACTTCATCCCAGGATTGCTTCTTTTTTTTTTTTTTTTTTCTTTTTTTTTTTTTGAGCTGGGGACCGAACCCAGGGCCTTGGCGCCGCTAGGCAAGCGCTCTACCACTGAGCTAAATCCCCAACCCCCGGGATTGCTTCTTACCAGCCTCCTCCTGGCAGCCTTTGGATCAAGATGTAGAACTCTCAGCTCCCCCAGCGCCAGGCCTGCCTGGATGTTGCCATGATGATCAAGGCCTTGATGATAATGGACTGAACCTCAATTAAATGTTGTCCTTTATAAGACTTGCATTGGTCATGGTATCTCTTTACAGTAATGGAAGCCCTCACTAAGACAGATGGGTTCTGTTATCTGAGAAAGCTAAGGATAAAGGTCTAGGGAGAGAGAGTTGGATAAACATTCTGGAGATTTGGGTGAGGTCTGTCCCTACAGATAGCAGAGGACATTAACAAAGGCTATGCCAGGCCTTCTGAGTGGAAACCAGGCATACATTTCTTCCACTGAGAAAACAACCTGGTGTGATTGACATCCCTGGGCTTGCTAATGCTTCTTTGTGAGCACCCATGCCCTCTACATGGCATAAGGAAAAATCATGTATTTTGACTCAGTTACTGTCTGTTCCAGAAAGGAAGTCCTGGGAAGGAGCTTGAGGACAGGCAGGCAGGGGAAGAGACAGTGACAACTGCCTGTGTTCAGGTGACCACCCCACTCCCCTAGACAGGATTTCTCCAAGTATCTCTAGCCCTATAGACCTTGAACTCAGATCCCAGTGCTGGGATCAAAGGCGTGCATCACAACCATGGGGCCGTGACCTCAACCTAGGAACTGACTCTGGTCTTCCACATCAACCTAATCAAGATAATCCTCACCCCCACCCCAGGTATGCCTAGCAGTCCCAAGTTGATTCTAACTCTGACCCAGAGGACAAATGTGAGGTTAACGTCACACTCTGCATAGCCAGGCTGAGCCTTTTGTTTCCGTGTCTCCAGAGCTGGAACCACAGGGGTGCAGCACTCTGGCGGGTGCACTCTTTTAATCCCACCACACTAGGGAAGCAGAGGCAGGAAGATCTCAGCATTCCAGGGCCAGCCTGGTCTACCTAGTGAATTCCAGGCTAGCCCAGGCTGTATAGTAAACCCTGTTGTCAATAAATAAGTATTTTATATAGGATTTTAAGTGCATTGCTTGCCGGGGGTGTATCCCTATCATCGTCAAGTTCAAGAGGAGACCCACCTCAAAGAAGAACGGTGGTGGTCGGTGATAAAGACAGACACCGGGGGTTGGGGATTTAGCTCAGTGGTAGAGTGCTTGCCTAGGAAGGCGCAAGGCCCTGGTTCAGTCCCCAGCTCCAAAAAAGAACCAAAAAAAAAAAAAAGACAGACACGGACAGTCTCCTCTGCCCCCAGGTGAACACTAAAGCACACAGGTAAATACCACACTCATATACACACATACATACACACACAAACACATACCACACTCATATACACATATGTACACACACAAATACATACCACACTCATACACACATATGTACACATACAAGCACATACCACACTCATATACACATACGTACACACACAAATACATACCACATTGATACACACATATGTACACACACAAGCACATACCACACTCATATAAACATATGTACACATATGTACACATACAAATACATACCACACTCATCACACATACACAAATACATACCACACTCATATACACATATGTACACACACAAATACATACCACACTCATACATACATATGTACACATACAAGCACATACCACACTCATATACATACATACACAAATACATACCACACTCAAATACACATACGTACACATACAAATACATAAATAGAAATGTCAAAAATTAAGCCAGGCTGTGGTGGCATATGCTTTTAATCCCAGCCCTTGGGAGGCAGAGGCATGCAGATCTCTGAGTTCAAGACCAGCCTGGTCTACAAAGCAAGTTCCAGGACAGCAGGGCTGTTACACAGAGAAACCCTGTCTCGAAAAATAAAAGTCAACAATTGATGGACACATAGAAGCTTTTAGAAGAGAGAGAGATGGGTATGGTCATGCATACCCTTAATCCCAGCATCCAGAAGGCAGAGGCACCTGGGTTCCAGGATAGCCTGATCTACAAAGCAAACCTGATCTACAAAGCAAGGTCCCGGCCAGTCAGCGACACACAGACCCATCTCAAAAGTCAAAATAATAAAAAAAGAGAGGCCAACAAGATGGATCAGTGAATAAAGACACTTGAGTTCTCTCTCCTAGATATACATGGTAGAAAATGCCACAGTGCATCCGAGATGGTGGGCACACCAGTCTGAATGTTTATACCCAAGGAGGCCAGAAGAGGGCACCAGATCCCCTGGAGCTAAAGTTTCAGAAGGTTGTAACCCACTGTGAGGAACCCAACTCTGGTTCTTTGCAAGAGCACCCAGTGCTCTTTAACCACCGAGCCATCTCTCCAGCCCCCACAGATAGTATCCTTAAATGGTCGCAGACCTGCAATGCGGTAAATGGGGACCAGCTGGTGAAGTAGCTGGGTTAGCACAGTGTTTGCCTAGGATACAGCAAGCCCTGGGTTCCATCCCCAACACTACACACTGGGTGTGGTGGCACCTGCTGTAGCTTCAAGAAAGAGACTCAGAACTTTTATAAAAAGATAGAGAGGAGGGGATATATTTTGGCGAATGTGTGGTGAGGTATCGGGGAAGGGGTGCCTCCCCGGGTCCAATAGAGTTTATTCAGAACATGAGGAGGGGACTTGAGAGGCCGGTAGAGGCAGAGAGAGAGGCAGGGAGAGGCAGAGAGAGAGAGTAGAGGCCGGCCATGAGCACTTGGAGAAGGGGGCTGGGGGAAAGAGGACAGAATGGGAGAATGGGAGCAAGAAGGCTAAAGCAAGAGAAGGCGGAGGGGGCAAGCAGTCCCTTTTATAGTGAGGCAGGTAACTGCTGCCAGGTAACTGTGGGGCGGAGCTTAGACTAACCAGGCCATTCTCTCAAAAGGCTCAGAACTTTAGTAGAGAAAACTGGCAATGAATAATTGTACTAAGGGCAGGAGAGGGCCCCCAGGGGACCTGAGCCTGGCAGCCTGGCACTTTTAAAGGAACAGCTTCCAAATATAGCAGAGGAGTCAAGGAGGCACTTTCGTTTCTTTGTTTTCTGTTATAAGATGGAGTTTTAGGATTGTAGTTCAATCTTGCTTGGTTATTCTGTAACCCATTTATGCTTTTACTCACGTGGTGGGCTACAGGCATAGGAAAACTACCTGTAGCAACTCAGAGGGCAGAGTCGCAGCAACAGCAAACCCTTCCTGGGACAGCCTGCGGGTCTCGGGATTGGATGCTTCCTGGTTTCTGGACTGTTGACACTTTCTGTGCCTTTCACACTTCATTTGGGATATTTCTGTAGGGATATCTTGCACACTGTGGATACACCTCATCTCTGTGACTTTAAAGGTCCCTTCCTTTCTTTTAGAGGGGTGGCATGGGCGTCGGGGGTGTCTTTCTATGTAGCCTTGGACTCACTATGTAGAACTTGATCTGCCTGCCCTGTGCTGGTACTAGAGTACTTTCAAAACTCCCTTGTTTGATGTTCCACCTTTGGATTCCTTGTCCATTTCGGTTCCCCGGTCCACGACTTCTTTGGCACATCCTATTTGGGACGGTGTCTTCAGGACAGATGTTGAGTTTCCTCTGTATAAAATGGAGACACTCCGCTGTCCCTTGTTTCTCAACGGTGTGATTTAAGGCAGCAAAAGCACACATATGGAAGGAGAGCTGGCGAGGACTGGTGGGCATCTGGGATCGTCCATGTGACCCGTGGGGAAACCTCAGGAAGCTCTCCACCTTATCTGCCGCGGCATCTCCAGCCTGACAGAGTCCCATCACGTCTTGGCTGTGTTAACTTTTTGTTCAGGCTCCTTAAGCTTCCCTGCGATCCACACACTTAAAGGTCTGACAGGGCTGCTGGTATTAAATTAGTTGATACACATAAAGTGCTTAGAGCACCCGGCATTTTTTTTTTTTTTTATTACTGCTTGCTTGTGCCTGCTGTTTCCTTAAAGACTTTAACCTTCTCAGTAGTCTTTGCCCAGAATCCCTTGGGCTGTTGCCAGCCGTCCCCCAGGCCAGGGCTTTCTAGCCATATTATTAGTCTGCAAGCACAGCTAATTACAGGTGAAGAGGGGCGCTGTGTTGAATGCTGGGAAGGAATGTTAGCCAGAGACGTCCCCTCCGGTAGCCATTCTGTTCTGTTGTAGAATCTCACCGGCTGTCTGGGCTTCATTAGATAATATTCTCAATCCACTCAGCTTGTTAGGCAGTGTGTTTATTCATTTAGTGTTTGCTTTGTTTGGTTTTGCTTTGAGACAAGGTTTGGCTCTGTGACCCAGGTTGTCTACAAACTCTAGCCCCTCCTCCACAGTGATGAGATGACCGGCACGGACAGTTTATCTTGGACGCAGACCTAAAAGGCAGTGACTGCCGCACACATGGTCTCTCATGTTCCGGAAAGGCCTGTGGAACTCAGAAGGGGAATTCCTGAACATCGTGCCAGCACCTCTTGCTGGGGAATAGGGAAGCTGGACGTGAACCTCAGAAACTCTACTCTCGGGAGATCAGAGCCCGTGTCTCTCAGCAGAGCTGGGGACTCAGGGAATCAGCTTCCAAGAGAGCAAGAGGCATCGGCAAGGCTGGAGATTGTGCGTTGTGTGTTTGTTTGTTAACAACAGCCAACAAATGGGGTTGGGGATTTAGCTCAGTGATAGAGCGCTTGCCCTAGCAAGCGCAAGGCCCTGGTTCGGTCCCCAGCTCCAAAAAAGAACCAAAAAAAAAAAAAAAAAAAAAAAACAACAGCCAACAGCCAAACACAGAAGCCAGCAGTCAAAAATCTTACTGTCGGGGGCTGGAGAGATGGCTCAGTGGTTAAGAGTACTGACTGCCCTTCCAGAGGTCCTGAGTTCAAGTCCCAGCAACCACATGGTGGCTCTGTAATGAATTCTGATGCCCTCTTCTGGTGTGTCTGAAGACAGCCACAGTGTACTTATATATAATAAATAAATAAACCTAAAAAAAAAAAAATCTCACTGTCAGCTTCTACCTGGTGGCTGTTTCAGGGGACTGAAGTACTTGGCGGCAGCAAGCTTCCATTTCCCCTTCTGTCCAGCCCAGTACAGTCGACGGAGAGCAAAAGCTACAGCGCTGGTCATATGTTGGACTTAGAACCCTCTTTGCTTTGGAGAAGACCAGATGTCTGTGCTTCACTGTAACTCTGCACTGATTCTCAGCACCCTGACCATTTATGTCTCTGCAGTCACCACAGTGCACTTCAGAAAGCTTTATGCTCACAGGCATGAACCTAAATCTTTGAAAGGCGATTTGATGGGGAAACCACTTACACTCAGCAAAAACAGCAGCTGTAGCTTCTCCTCTGGGATTTTGGCCACGTTTACTGTACCAGCCATGAATGTCCTTCCGCGGAGCAAACTTCAAGTCCAGTCATAAAGTGATTGGTTGCTTACCCCTAAAACAGTCATTATTGCTCTTGCTTGGCCGGTCAGTAATGTAATATGCAGGGCCAACAGCTGAGTGACAGCCGCGTGGATGAGAGTTCTCCCCAGCTGCCTGCTTAGCCCCGCCCAGCTCTGTGAGGGCTACCCAGGCACAGAGATGGCAGGATATTCGATCACATCGTGAACTCCCAGACTGTGAACTGTAAGAATCTGTTTCTAATGGTGACTCAGCCTTTGGTCCTAGAGCTTTCCAATCACTGTAAACCCGGTACTTGTGGTGTGGCTCAGCCAGAGCACACAGTCTTAATCCAGGAGCTAAATGAAGTCAACCATAGGTGGAGCAAACAACCGCGGTCAAGGAGTGGGTATGAGAAAACAGAAAGAAGGGTCATCGAGTTGAACGGTATTTAAGAATGCATGCAGAAGGAAGAAGGAGCCTTTTCCTTCTGGGACAATGGTGGCTAGGAAGGTCAGCCGAATGCTCGCTCTCTCTCTCTCTCTCTCTCTCTCTCTCTCTCTCTGAACTATCAGGTTTCCACCACAGCGTCTAGCTCCCGAGTCCTCATTTGGAAAAATCGAACATTTGAGATTTAGCTTTTGAAAACAACACAGGGGAAGTCTGCAGCCCAGTTCCGGCTTGAATGCACCGTGCCCTGCAACCCATAGCGGCTACAGCCTGTACTGTCAGGGGCCAGGAGTTCTCCTTACAAAGCTGGGATGTAGGTGGGTGTTGGCTCCTTTGGTATCTCTTAGGTGCTTGCCCACTTGATCAAAGTTCCGAGCTGTCATGAGGTTTGCTAGAACTGGTGAGAAACAGCTCTCATCCTTACAGTCTAGCAGGTCAGTAGGCAGCAGGCTCGAGAAGCCAATAGGACTTCTGCTGACGTGGACTGCTCTCTTTATTCCCTCTGCCAGCGTCTTCGCTGTCTCCACCTTCACCCAAACATCTTTATGAAAAACCAGGGAGCAAATGATGAATAAACCGGGGTGACGGGTAATCGTGAATGTTGGGGCAAACCAAAGAATGGGACAGAAAGCGGCAACACTCGAGCCCAGAGGAAATAGATCTGTGGGGTTGTTGAGGCCCCCATCACCAATCCAGTCAGCTGTCAGTTGGGCAAAGGCAGCCTGGACCCATCCCCAGCTTTTGGTGGTTTGCCTCACAGGGACCTGCTGGCAGCTTCCTAACTACTTGGGCCTCTGTCATCCTCCTTGTGGAGGCCTCTTCCTGTCCACCTGACAGGTTGTGACATCTGAGCTAGAGGAGGGCTGGGAGGAGTCAAAAAGAAAAAACAAAAACAAACAAACAAAAAACAAACAAACAAACAAAAAAACCCAGAAACTGATGAAGACAGCCAGGTATTTTTTTCTGGCCAAAACCCGTTTCTTCTGGATTGCTTATGAAATGATCCACTCGAGACAGTTACTGGCAACCATGCTGATTAAGCCAATTACAAGTTTTGAGTCGTTTTTTATTGATGCCCAGACCAAGAGCAGGCTCCTGTCTCTGAAAAGTCCCTTTGTGCTCAAGCTCATGGGTACAGACAGCGTTTTAAAAGGCAAACCACAATTACGTTAGCGCTCGAGAGGGTTACGTTAGTGAGGGGTTCACCGTGGCCGGTGAAAGCTGCTGTCTTTGCAAGGCTCAGCAGTATCTTCCAGACACTACATAATTTGTTTGGACCATGGTCAGTGTCAGAAACAGCGCCAGAACCGTTGCCAAGGCCGCTGGGTGGTGTGGGGGGCAGGGGTGAGAAGTGCCTTACTTGAGTGTCTCACCCGAGGCTAAGAGGTGTCAAGGCAGACTCCATGTTGGGACGGAACTGGGGCTACCTGAATCGTTACAGTTTCTCCTTTGGTTAATTCTTTGTTGGTTTTGTTAGAATTTTGGTATTTTGGGTTAGAATTTGTAGGTTTATCACTCTGTAGCTACATAAGCTTGGAACACACAGTGAAATCCAGGTTGGCTCGAGACAAGGGGTAATCCTTTTACCTCAGCCTCCAGGTACTGGAATTACAGATGTGAGCCATCATGACCTCTCCTCCTCCTCTTCCTCCTCCTCCTCCTCCTCTTCTTCCTCCTCCTCCTCTTCCTCCTCTTCCTCCTCTTCCTCCTCTTCCTCATCCTCCTCTTCCTCTTCCTCCTCTTCCTCTTCCTCCTCTTCCTCCTCTTCCTTCCTCTTCCTCCTCCTCTCTCTCCCCCCCTTCCTCCTCCTCTTCCTCCTCTCTTCTTCCTCTTCCTCCTCCTCCTCCTCTTCCTCCTCCTCCTCTTCCTCCTCCTCCTCCTCTCCTCCTCTTCCTCTTCCTCCTCCTCCTCTCCTCCTTCCTCTCCTCCTCTTCCTCCTCCTCCTCCTCCTCCTTCTTCCTCTTCCTCCTCTTCCTTCCTCCTCCTCCTCCTCCTCCTCCTCTTCCTCCTCCTCCTCCTCTTCCTCCTCTTCCTCCTCCTCTTCTCCTCTTCCTCTTCTTCCTCCTTCTGCTTCTTGTTCCTCCTCCTCTTCCTCTTCCTTCTCCTCTTCTTCCTCCTTCCCCTCTCTCCTCCTCCTCCTCCTCCTCCTCCTCCTCCCCCTCCTCTTCCTCCTCCTCTTCCTCTTCCTCTTCCTCCTCCTCCTTTTTCTTCTCCTCCTCCTCCTTCTTCTTCTTCTCCTTTTTTGACAGTTCCCACTGAGTAGCCCAAGCTGGACTATAACTTGCTAAATAGCCTGGAATAGCCTTGAACTCATGATCTTCCTGCCATGTTCTTCTGAGTGTCTGTGCACTTATGTGTGCATTCACATGCGCATGTGGGTACGCATGCATACACACACACACACACACACACACACACACACACACACACACACACACACACACACCATAACCAGTATTGTTAGAGAGCTGGCTCAGAGGTTAAGAACATGGCTGATTTCCAGAGGACCCAGGTTCAGTTCCCAGCACCCATGTGGCAGCGCACAGTTGTCTGTAACTCTGGTTCCACGGAACCCAATGCCCTCTTTCAGACTCCTCGGACCCTGCATGCACACGGCACACGGACATACAAAACATCCACACACACAAAATAATAGGGTAAAGAAAGCCCTGAGAAATATTAACGATAACGGAAGGCTAGCAAGTTTATTTGGTTGGTAAATTGTTTCTTGAGCAAGTGTGGGGAACTAGTTCAGATCTCCAGCACTCAGTAAAAGCCGCAGGGTGGCAGCATGGACCTGTGACACCATCAGTGTTGGTCTCACAGGCCAGCCATCTTTTTTTTTAATTTTTTTTATTAATTTTTATTTATATGAGTACAGTGTAGCTGTTTTGAGATGCACCAGAAGAGGGCACCAGATCCCATTACAGTTGGTTGTGAGCCACCATGTGGTTGCTGGGATTTGAACTCAGGACCTCTGGAAGAGCAGTCAGTGCTCTTAACCGCTGAGCCATTTCTCCAGCCCCAGGCCAGCCATCTTAACCAATGAATGAGTTTCATGTTCAGTGAGAGACCCTGTCTTAAAATAAATAAATAAAATAAAATGAGACATAGAGTGAACACCAGCATCTGGCCTACTCACACTCATACATACAGATTCACACACACATACACACACACACATGTTCATATATACACATCTATATATACACATATACAAACATCTGTGCATACACACATTCACACACATACCCATACACACACATCTCTGCACACACTCATCTGTGCATACACATATGCACAGATCTATGCACACACATATGCACTCTCACACACACAAATTCACATACATATCTGTGCATGTGAACACTCCCTAACCTACAATGTATGTATATAAATTAATAAATAAATAAATAAGGATGTGGAGCCTAAGTATGTACATCCAGCACTAGAGAGGCAGAGGCAGGAGGTTCAGGAGTTCAAGGACAGCCTCAGCTACATAGCAAGTTCAAGATTAGACATAGCTTCAAGGGATCTCGTCTCCAGAAGAAAAGGAGGGGGAGGAGGAAGAGGAAGAGGAGGAAGAGGAAGAATAGGAGGAAGAGGAAGAAGAAGATGATGGGGACGAGGAGGAGGAGGAGGAAGAAGAAGCAGCAGAAGAAGAAAAGGAAGAAAACATGGGGCTGGAGAGATGACTCCATGGCTGCTCTTCCAGAGAATTCAGGCTCAATTTCCAACACCCACATGGCGCTCACAACAATTTGCAACTCCAGGTCTAGGGCGTTAGGTCCGTCTTCAGATCTCTTTAGGCACCAGGCACACATGTGGTACACTTACGTACTTGCAGACAGAACACCCAGGCTGGCCTCAAGAGAGTCCAGCTTCTCTCTCCCTCCCAAATGCTGGGATTTAAGGTGTGTACTATGTCCAAAAAAATATTTTTATTAAAAAAGATAATAAATTTTAAAAGTTTGAGCAATACTTTTATGCACACTATTTCGATAAAGATTCGTTTTATTTTCACTTATTTGCTGGTGTGTGGGCGTGTGCATCTGAGTGCAGGAATCCTGGGCGGCCAGAAGAGGGCATTGGATACCCTGGAGCTCGAGTTGGCAACCAAACTCGGGGACTTTGCAAGAGCAGCAAGTGCTTTTCACCACTGAGCCGTACTTTCCAGCCCTGTCAAGTCTAATTTTTTTCAGGGTTTTCCCATTCATAATAAAATAAAATTAAGAGATGCCCATCTTTGTCAGACTCAGGGTTTCTTAAAAGGGGCTAGGAAGCACCACAAAGGTGAAAATGGACAGACAGCGCCACCTATGGGTGGCTGTGCTTAGTAGTCACCTTCTAAGCCTTCCCTCAGAGAAGGAAGTTTCATAGCATTTTCTTGGGGTCCGTGAAATCCCTGTCAATGGCACTTTGTGATACTAGAATATAGACTGTACCGTCCTCCATCGAGTACTCACTACTGAAAAGCACCATCCAGACATGGTAAACAGCGTGCACAAGCTCGGGTCCTCCCATGCCAGCCTGGGGCGCTCTTTCACAGTTATGTGCATGTGTGATGTTTAAAAGACACCAGGACCCGGGAGATGCTTCACTGGGAAAGGCATGCGTCTCCTAGCTTGAAGATCCGGGTTCAATATCCAATACCCAGTGGAAGGTGTCTCAGGAAAGTCGACTTCTGAGTTCTAGAGCCATGCACAACAGTATGTGTACATGGCTCACAGATAGATGGATGGACCGACGGACAGGCAGATGGATGGATGGATGGATGGATAAATAGATAAATGTAGTGAAAAGAAAATAAAGACTAGGCACCACTGGACTGCTACCGTGTGCTAGAAATTAGCAGGCGAGAAGAGCTTCAGCTTCCTGTCAGCACAGCTCATTCCTAATGTTTACTTCTGAGCACAAGGTGTTAGACCATCATTTGACCCCTCTAAGAGGCTAGTGACAAAACACAGGATGTTCTCTCGTGGCTCTGAGGGAAGGGCGGGCATTCAGAAGGGACCTGGGAGCCGTCTAGAAGCTGCCTCTCCTAGAACCGACCTCCGTCCGCTCCTTCAGCAGGTCGGTAGGTGTCGCTGTTGTTGTAAAGTCCGCGGGCTGCTCTTGCTAGCGCCATTTATGGGCAAGCTGAGGCTCTGGCGCTTATCAGATCGCCCAAGTCTTGTGGGCACAAGTAAATCAGAGTCTTCTAGAGCTGCTGCTGTTACCAGGTGGCAACAGGGACAGCCCCGAGGGGTACTGATCATCCAGCTCTCCTTCCGGCTGAGGGAGGATCTTTGTTCCTCTGCACCCTAAAGATATTTTTACTGGCATCTTGCTCGGAGTCGAAAGCTCAGCCTGGCATGACAGAGGTAGCACACGCTTTTAAGCCTAGCACTCTCAGGAGGCAGAGGTAGGCAGATCTCTGAGTTCGAGTCCAGCCTGGTCACCAGAGTGATTTCCAGGACAGTCAGGACTACACAGAGAAACCCTATCTTGAAAAACAAACAAACAAAAAAACAAACAAGCATCCAAACAAAAACTTTAAATGCTCGCCCTGAATAAATTCTTTATAAGACATAAAAGATAAACGTGCTACGTCTCATTAACCCACTTTGTCTTTAGCCAAACACAGCACAAAATAACAGGTGGGAGTTTGCCTTCAGAATCCCTCTTATACCTGCCCCCTCTACCACCATTGTCCCCCGAACTGATCAGAAGATGCAGGAGGCTGACATGTTGAGGTTTTTCTGGCTGTGGCTAGAGCAAAAGGAAATTCGTCAGGCAGCACTGGCCTTTGCCCTCAGCCGGCCTGGGCGCCTCTCAGACTCTCGCTAGGGGCCCAGGGGAAAGGCACTAGCATTCCTTTAGCAGTTAGAGCATGTGGAATGGTGAAAATGTCCTCCCAGATAAATAGGTATAGCATGACGTTGTCAAAACAGCCCCATGACCCGCCTGGTATTCACCAAGAAAGAACTCTGAGCACGGCACACTGTTCGAATGAAGGAAAGTCCTCCAGGGACAGGAGGGGCAGCTGAGTGTGGCTGGTGTGTTCGTGTGAAATGTTTAAAAACAGAACTGAAAAAAGTCTAAGGTAATAAAACATAATAGAAAAAAATTAAATGTAAATGGTGCTAGATGTGGTGGTGCACGGCTTTAATCCCAGCACTTGGGAGGCAGAGGCAGGAGGATCTCTGTGAATGTGAGGCCAGCATGGTCTACAGAGCAAGTTTCAACCCAGTCAGGGATACATAGGGAGAGCCTATTGGGTCTCATATAAATCTACACACATATAACATGCACACACACATACATATACCTGCACATACACATATATTAACATACATACACACATGCAAGCACACACATATGTAGATACACACATACACACATATGTATATCAACACAAACACACAGACATGCATATATACATATACATTCACAAATATGTATATATACACACGCACACACAGACACATGCACACATGCACATACATAGACACATACAAAGCATTCATATACATAAAAATAGCTCTTAAAAAATGAATTTTTCTTAATGAATCTTTCTTTAAAAGCAAAGAAAAATCTAAAGAATATTTGAACTTTTTTTCATTCGTTCTTACCCCTGTTTTGTTTTTTCTTTCTTTTTCTTAAGACATGGTCTCTTGTAGCCCAGTCTAGCTTCTAATTCCCTAAGCAGTGAAGAATGACCTTGGATTTCCGACCCTTTATAGCACCACATCTCGTTTATGCAGGAGAATCTGACCTAGGTTTTTATGCCTGCCAGGCAAGCACTCTACATACTGAGTCATATATCCCCAGTCCTGAATTTTCCATATTTAAGACTTAAAAGATTGGGGAGATCAGTTGCGTTAAGATCGGCTTCTTAACTCTGCGGTGGACCGCAGTGCGCCCTGGCCTGTGAGGTTCCCGCCTGGCAGGCAGAGCCTCTGCCTGTTTGCCGCAGGTGTCCCCATCTGACAGCCTGGTGAGAACACGGTGGTTCGGGGCTAATGGTAACTCTGAACTTCTGGCTTCCCTGCAGCTAATTTTCCTGCACTAGAGGTGGGTATCATCCAGCCGTTCCCGGCGTTTGTTATGTTTGGGCCAGTGTCGGAAGTGGAGGTGTCCGTAAGATGATGCTGAGCTTAAAGTAGAACCAAACCTGTGGTCCGAGACCATGAGAAAGCCCATGGAAACCCCCATTCCACATCCCTCAAAGAAAATTGCAAATGGGAAACCTCAGCGTTTCCAGAGTTGGCTCCTCACCCTAGAAAGAAAAACATCCAGTCGTTAGTTTTTACTTTCGGGGCAGGGCTGGACTCAGATTTGCCTGGAATCCAAGGATGACCTTGAGCTTCTAATCCTCCTGCCCCCACCTCCCCAGCGCTGGGATGCAGGCGCCGATGAGCACCCCTGGTTTCTGTGGTGCAGGGGCCGAAGCCAGGGCTTGGTGCCTGATAGGCAGGTACTCTGGGGACTGAGCTACGACTCCCAGCACCACACAAATCAGGCGCTGGGGAAGGTGGCTGCATCCCGGTGCTTGGCCCTGTTCTGCTTTCTTACAGACGCCTGTACTTGTTTCCTTCCCCCTCGTGTGTGTGTCTGAGGTGGCCTCTCACGAGCCCTGAGGCCAGCCTTGAACACGAAGCCAAAGAGGACCTTGAACTCTGGTCCTCTTACCTCCAACTTGAAAGTCCTGAGATTATAGGCATGAAACACGTGTCTGGTGACTTAGGAAATTTTAATAACAGTTAAACAATGAAATAGTTATGCAAGTATATGTTCCTGGGGAATCTCAGCTATTGTAGCTATGCATGCACAGTATAATTTTTTATTAATTCTTAAATTGGTGTAAAATAATAGATTTTATCGTGACATTTCTTATATATGTATATAATTAGACCCAGCTCCTGTTTTCTCTGTAAATAATATAATTTTAACGATGTCTGACGAGGACTTATAGCTTAGGGATGTATAGAAACATCTAGTTAAATAATCTTTTTTTTTTTAAACTTGACCTTTTATTTTGTTTGCTGGTTTGACTTTTTCAAGGGTTTCACTCTGTAGCCCAGGCTGGCCTGGAACTTTCTGTGGAAGCCCTGGCTATCCTGAAGTTTACTATGTAGCCCAGGCTGTCCTGCAGTTACTGCATAATCTGGGCTATCCTGAAGCTTACTGGGTAGCCCTAGCTGTTGAAAGTTGGCTGTGTAGCCCAGGCTGTCCTAGAACTTGCAGTGATCCTCGACTCAGGGGTTACGGGTATGAGTCAGGCAGTTCATACTTTTCGGATTTCCCTCTTTTATCTGTAACTTTAGGCCCTTGCATATTTTTGTTTATATTGTCAGTGTAAGGTTTACGGAAGGGCAAGACCCCTGGAGCTGCACTGAGGACAGGAAGGAAGGTACGAACGGCAGGGATGTCTCCAAGAGAAGGGAGAGCAGCCAAAAGGGAGTTGGGTTTTTATAGAAGGTGTGGGTTGGACAGGAAAGTGACAAGAGACCATTAAGGCAGAAGGGAGAAGCTGCAAAGAAACTGTCACAAACAGAAAATTTTCTGAGGGGACCTCTGGCCATTGAGATAACAGGGTACTGTGGGAGGGTTAGGGGAGCACGATGCTGTGGGAGGAGTTAGGGGAACACGAGGCTAGACCAGATTCCTTAGACTGCAGAACACACAGTTTTTATTTCCCCAAAGGGGGTGGTTCCCTCTTGGCAGGGACTTGAGACCCTAACAGTCAGAAGGTTGCAGTCTTGGGAACTTAAGAAAGGATGATTTGAAGTCTCTCCCTGTCCCTCTCAGCACAAGGCATCAGACTCGTTGGTGGAAAGGTAGGTTGGGAGAATAGCAGCTCAAGTACTTAGACGGTCTCCCATCCAAGAACTGCCCAGGCCCAGTCCTGCTTAGCTTCCAAGAGCAGACATGATTGTGCACAGTCAGGTGGTAAGGTTGTAGACAATATTTTGTCTTTCTTTTTTCATTTATTTATTTAGAAACAGGGCCTCACTATGTGGCCTAAGCCGGCCTTTAACTCACGGTGAACCACCTACGTTTGCTTCCTCCTGACTGCCGGAATGAAAGGCAAGAACCGTCACACCCTGCTTTTAGAAGATAACTAGAAATAACTCAATTATCTTCCTAATATGTACAGATCACTTCATTAATGAAGGTAATTGTATGAGGCACTTCTCTGTTACTGAGACAAACATGACCAAGGCAATTTAAGAAGGAAGGGTTTGCCAGGTGGTGGCCCAAGCCTTTGATCTGTAATGGGCATTCAATGCCCTCTTCTGGTGTGTCGGAAGACAGCTACAGCGTACTCATATACATTAAATAAATAAATCTTACATGAATACACTGTAGCTATCTTCCGACACACCAGAAGAGGGCATCAGATCCCATTACAGGTGGTTGTGAGCTACCATGTGGTTGCTGGGATTTGAACTCAGGACCTCTGGAAGATCAGTCATCATTCTTAACCATCAAGCGATCTCTCCAATCTGAGAAGATAGATTTTAATGTTAGAAATTTCATACTTCCAGTGTCAGAAACCATGTGGGAAAGGCTATGCCAAGTGAGTTTTCTGGAGACGGCCACCATTTTGCGTGGCTGTGGTGGGTGAGCTTTGAGATGCAGGTCCTCAGAGTCTTCATCCCAGGACTGCTCCTTGCTGCTCAGATGCCCTTCCTGTCACTGTTACACAGCCTGATGATTCTGGGCATCTGCCTACCCTACTGGGTGATCTGCAGAATCAATCATGTAGTGATGCTGTGAGGATAAATTGATGATTTCATAATTCCCAAGCTGATACAAGTAATTTTAAGCCCCCATAGATACAACTGCAGACAGAGCTCTGTAAACCTTCATGGGCCATGGGCTAATTGCACTGGGATAAGAAAGCAGGCTTGGAACAAATTTACAATTATGGAAAACATTCCTTCTAGGTTAGGAATGAGGCCACTATCTGGCAACTAAAGGTCATAAAACCGGGAATGGGCAGCTTATTGTAGGTGCAAGGATAGAAAATAAATGATGGACTATCTATCTATATAAGACTTCAAAATAATGAGATAAATAACAAAAGAACAAGGCAGAAGATTTGTCTCTTGACGAGCCGTGCTAACTTAAGACATAAACATTATTGCTTTAAACTTACAATGAATTTATGGAGCTAGAAAACAGACGGTGTCTAGTCAGGTACTTAGTGGAAAGGCATGTAAACAATTCTGCTGTAACTCTTTAAGCCTGGTTGGCCTATGACATGAACTATTACCTTAAACTCATGTGAACTCATGGAGTGTAAAATGCCTAGAGAGCCTTGTGACCAATTATCCCGAGAAGGTGCAGAAACCGAGAGCAACAACAAATTGGTGGTGTCGCCTTTTTCCACTTTGTCCAGGACGCATGTGTCTATGTGTGCCTGACTTCCTTCCCTCCCTCCTTCCTTCCTTCCTCTTTCTTTTCTCTCTTCTCCTCACCTCTCCTTTTCTTTTCTCTCTGACTCACAAAGAGGTAACAGTCTCTGAGCCTCTTGCCTGGCCAGTGAGGGGTCCCTGAGTCAAAGAGAAAAGAACCCAAGTGACTAAGTTTCTTTTCCCCTGATGCTTTCAGCAGGAGTTGATTGCCAGAAGCCATCAGCCTTCGCCCAGTTGCCGTACCCCTCATGACTGGGAACATGAACGTCTGCTGGCATCCCAGCATTCCAGGGAGCCTCGAGCATCAGTGGCTTTCTGACCCGGAGAGGTGACAGGATGGTGCAAACCTGTAACCCCTGACCTCCAAAGTGGAAGCAGGAGGCTAGCCTGTGCTACATGAAACCCTAACCAGAAAGAAAAGAATGGGGAAACTCAGAAAATGCTTTCAAAATCCATTTGTTTGATCTAGTTTTTAATCTATCTATCTATCCATTTTGGTTTTTCATTTTTTATTATTTATTTTTACTTATGAGTACATTATAGCTGTCTTCAGACACACCAGAAGAGGGCACCAGATTCCCATTCCAGATGGTTGTGAGCCACCATGTGGTTGCTGGGAATTGAACTCAGGACTAGAAGTGCTCTAAACCACTGAGTCATCTCTCCAGCACTATTTTGGTTTTTCAAGACAGGGTTTCTCTGTGTAGCCCTGGCTGTCCTGGAATTCACTCTTGTAGACCAGGGTAGCCTTTGAGATCTGCCTGTCTCTGCCTCCCAAGTACCAGAGTGCTAGAATTAAAGGTGTGCACCACCACCGTTCATGTTAAAAGACGTGTTTACTCATATATGTAAGAAAGTCTTGCTTGCCAGTGTGCCTGGTGCCCGGGGAAGTCGGAAGAGGGCATTGGATCACCTGGAACTGGAATTACAAGTGGTTGTGAACCATTGTGTGGGTTCAAGGAACTGTCCTTTGGAAGAACAGCCAGTGCTCTTAACTGCTGAGCAATCTCTCCAGCCCCTGGTTTTTTTTAAACAGGACTTTGGTATAAACTCCAGGCTCGCTGTGACCTAGAATCAATGCTTTTGCCTCGGCCTCCTGAATGCTGGTGTCATAGCCGACTATCAGCGTGCCTGACTCTTTTTGTTTCCTCTGACTGATTGGCTGCTAATCAACCGCGTGCAAGTTTTTTGATATTGTATCATCACCTTACATTTTAAATAACATTGGTGTGGTAGTTTGAATAGGTCTGCCCTCAACAGATTGGTGTGTTTGAATACTTGGCCATAGGGTGTTGGATTATTAGGAGGTGTGGCCTTGTTGGAGGAGGTGTGACCTTGGAGGAAGTGTGGCCTTGTTGGAGGAGGTGTGGCCTTGTTGGAGGAGGTGTGGCTTTGTTAGAGGAGGTGTGGCCTTACTGGAGGAGGTGTGACCTTGTTGGAGGAGGTGTGGCCTTGGAGGAGGTGGGGCCTTGTTGGAGGAGGTGTGGCCTTGTTGGAGGAGGTGTGGCCTTACTGGCAGAGGTTTGTCACTGTGTGGTGGGCTTTCAGGACTCCTATGCTCAAGCTCTGCCCTGTATGGAAGAGGGTCTCCTCCAGCACCGTGTCTGCCTTCGTACTTCCATGCTTCCCACCATGATGATAGTGGACTGAACCTCTGAGACTGTAAGCCAGCCCCAATTAAACATTGCCCTTTATAAGAGTTGCCTTGGTCACGGTGTCTCTTCACAGCGATAAAATCCTAAGACAATTGCTTTTAAAAAATCATATATCACATTATTTAGAGATTAATTGTATCTATATTTTATTTGTTTACATTCTGGAACTCGCTCTGTAGACCAGGGTGGCCTCAGACTTAGAGGTCCAGCTGCCTCTGCCTCCCAAATGCTGAGATTAAAGGTGTGAGCCTCCACCATTGGTCTTCAACTATTTTTTTAAAAGGACAGTTTTGCTGGGTGGGGGTGTACACCTTTGATCCCAGCACTTGGGAGGCAGAGGTGGAGAATCTGAGTTTGAGTCCAGCCAGGTCTACAGAGTGAGTTCCAGGACATCCAGAGCTACGCAGAGAAACCCTCTTGAAAACATGAATGAATAGGCAGTTTCGGAGGAGTCAGCTCTCCTAGCTCTACTGTGGATTCTGGGACTAGAACTCAGATCGTGATACTTGTGTGGCAACTGCTTTTACCACTGAGCCAGCTTTCTGGCTCTGTATATTTTTAAAAGTTTTATATCACATTTACTAACTTTAAGAAACCACAAGGGCAGGGCTGGAGAGATGGCTCAGAGGTTAAGAGCACTGACTGCCCTTCCAGAGGTCCTGAGTTCAATTCCCAGCAACCACATGGTGGCTCACAACCATCTGTAATGGGATCTGATGCTCTCTTCTGCTGTGTCTGAAGAGAGATACAGTGTACTTACATATAATAAATAAAGCTTTAAAAAAATTAAAAAGAGAAAAAGAAATCACAAGGGCTAGGTATAGTTTGGTGGTAGAGTGCTTGCCTCGGGTGAATAAGCTGCCAAATTTAGGCCCTAGCGTCACAAAAGCGGCAAGAATTGTGATTTTTTGACAGTGCCCTGCGCTGTAGCTCAGGGTAGTCTTGAACTCACGATGCTCTCATCTCAGCCCGTGGTGTTCCAGGACGTCAGGTGTGTACCGCTATGCCTGGCTGCCGCGGTTTCACTTTGATTACTCAATGTTTTCAGTCCTTAAAGTAAGTTGTGACCAACTGATATTTTTTGAGGAAAAGCAACCTGTTGAGCCCGGGTGTAGCTTGGCTGTCGAATGCTTGTCTCGCGTGCACCAAGCCCCAGGCTTGATAAAAGAAAACCCCTCCGCAGACAGCCACGATCCCATACACATTCGAATAAAAACACGATTAAGCGTTCGGGAGCTTTTCCTTTTGTTCTTCATTTATTTTACAGGTGTTTTTCTTGGATGCCTGTCTGTATACCATGTACACGCATTGGCCAAGGAAGCCAGAAGAAGGCATCCGATCCCCTGAAACCAGAGTTACAGACGGGTGTACTAGGAATCAAACACAGGTCCTTGGAGCAGGTAGTGCCCATTGGTATCACCAGCCGTGTCTGAAGGTTTGACTGTGCTTACCCAGATAAGAGCCAAGCCTGTTTGCAACATGGGCCTGATTCCTGCATCAAGTGCAGTAGCCTGGAACCGAATCTCGGGGATGGGTTTTCAGTGCCGCGCCCTCCAGGCAGCCATAACACCACCAATCCCCATTTCCGTCTAATTCCCCGGGACTCTGAATCCCCTGTAACCTTCCTGCAACCTTGAATACCACTTTCCTTTCCGGCATTACTGCTAAATGTCTGTCTTCTCTGATTTATGTGGAAACCTAAGACCTCTTAAGAAGGCATGTTCCTGCTCTATTACGTATTGGTTTTCTTTTTTTTTTTAAAAAAATATTTATTTATTTATTATATAAAAGTACACTGTAGCTGTCTTCAGACACACTGAAGAGGGCATCAGATCCTATTGCAGATGGTTGTGAGCCACCGTGTGGTTGCTGGGAATTGAACTCAGGACCTCTGGAAGAACAGTCAGTGCTCTTAACCACTGAGCCATCTCTCCAGCTCACGTATTGGTTTTCTTACTTGTTTGTGTCTGAACGAGCAGAAAATGAAGTGGAAATACGGCCCTCTGCAGCAGAGGCAGACAGGCTGGGAGGCAGTGGCCTTGGTCCATGCATGCCGGTGTGGCTGCCAGTTTTCTAAAATGACACCAAAATATCCCCTCAGTTCACTGCAGGGAGATAAGAGGGCAACTGTAGGCTAGTTGAGTGTGCAATACTTAGTCTAAGACACAGGAACGTCACGGAGCTGTTAGTGAACTGTACTTCTCAGTGTCTGAGGAGGAGTTTCTACACAAGGACTGACCGAAATGGGTTAAGGCTTGCTGTGAGTATGGGCAGCAAAACCCAGTAGGTCAGCAGCACCCGTGTAAAAGACCAGGCATGGTTACCCATGCCTGTGACCCAGCACAGTGGGCTTGAGGGACAAGAGAATCTCATGCTTGCTGCTTGTCAGCCAATCCCGGGTCAGTGAGGGGCTGTCTCTAGGAGGTAAGGCAAGAGGGCTATAGAGAGGACACCATATCTTCCTCCATTCTGTGCCTGTGTACATATGCATAGGCCACACAAACGCTCCTCCTCCCTTCCTCCCTCTGTCTTTTTCTCATACACACACACACACACACACACACACACACCACACACCTCACTCTGTCTCTCAAACACACACACAATACACATACACAGAACAGAGCACACACACACACACACACACACACACACACACACACACACACACACACACACACACACTCATACACACACACACTCAAACACACACACACACACACACACACACACACACACAGACACACAATACACATACACAGAACAGCACACACACACACACACACACACACACACACACACACATCTTCCTCTGTCTCTCAAACACACACACACACACACACACACACACACATCTCCCTCTGTCTCTCAAACACACACACACACACACACACACACACACACACCACACACCTCACTCTGTCTCTCAAACACACACACAATACACATACACAGAACAGAGCACACACACACACACACACACACACACACACACACACACACACACATGAGCAGCAGCTCCATTTGGGCCACTTATCAGCCTTCTTGTTGTTTAAGGTCGTGGCTCTGTGCGAGCCCCTTCCCCATCACGACTACAAGCTTTTCTTCTCAGACTAACCCATCTGGTCCAGGCTGTTGCTTGGAAGGGCTTTCAGAGGAGCAGAACAGGATGGGGAAACTGAACTGCCTTTGGATTAGCTGCGGTTGGGTTATGGATCTGATTAGGCTCAAAGGCATTTAGTGACTTTCTTTCCCCCAGTGATAAGGCGATTGCTGTCAGGATGCCGCTTGCCGTAGCGAAATGTTATCATCTGGAGATATGGTAATCAGGTAGATTGTGACTTTGGCCAAGTCACAGAGAGCCAGGTTTGTGGTAAGCAGGTATTTCCTGCCACAGAACATTTGTAAACAAGAAATATAAAGAGGTTCCACCCTTAAAGGGAAGAACCTGTTGCACGTGTACATATGGTATATAAATACACATAAAACATGTATGTACTTACACGTGTATTTACAGCTATATCTATGTAGATATACCCACAAACATGAGTCTTTTGTTTGTTTTGAATCGGTGCCACTCTGAATAGCCCCAGAAGCACAGTTTTTGCACTAACTTTCAGCATAAACACATTGTTACAAGCTTTAACCTCATTGTGGCAGTTTCAGGTCCACCTGGTGCAGTCAAGTCTCTGCGGGTCTTTGTGGCTTGTTGGTTTGAAGAGCGGTCTACACAATAGGAACATAAATCTCAATTTACCCCCTTGAAATAGAAATACAAATGCCAAGACTCTGGAAGCAGGTCTGGAAGCTGAAGGGCAGGGAACCGGTTGTTATTATTTAACCCTGTTGAAGTCAATAGCGAAGGGAGAAAGCGGGAGCCAGCTTCTAAGGCTGTAGCTTGCCTCATCTCACTCAGAGGTGTTCTCTGACTGGAGTGCATTCAGAATGCATTATGCTGGCCTCTGAAGCAAAGGATGTTCAGAAGGGGGTTCATTTAAAAGGTAAGAAATGATAATGGAGGTCTTGGGGAGGTTCCAGCACAGCCATCACAGGATACCTGGGAAATGGGGGTCCCCTCGTGGAGAGCATACTTGGGCTTTGGCAGTCGTTTGGATACAAACAGAAACTGTTACTCCTTTCTTAGGCCACGGAAAGGCAAAGAAGGGTGGACCCAGCCACATCTCATGGCAGCTCATCCTGAAAGAAAAGTGGAGTGAGGACTCTGGGAGGGGAAAGCACATTATCTTAAGGCGACCCCCTCACCTAGCCAGGTCCCTGACCTGCCCCATCGGTTTAACCCTTCAGAAAGGGCACAAGGAGGTGTCTCCACCCAGAGGTAGGCTCCCTTCTTCACCTTATGGTAGAGGAACCCAGCAGATGCTATACCATCTCAACCAAAAACGGTAAATGAAATGTTACCATTTGTTTTGATTGTGATCCTATTTTCTTTCTTTAAAAAAAAAAAAAGATTTATTTATTTATTTATTATAAGTACACTGTAGCCGTCTCCAGACACACCAGAAGAGGGCATCAGCTCTCATTACAGATGGTTGTGAGCCACCATGTGGTTGCTGGGAATTGAACTCAGGACCTCTAGGAAGAGCAGTCAGTGCTCTTAACCCCTGAGCCATCTCTCCAACCCAAATGTTACCAATTTTACAAATGTTACACCCCTGTTTTTTAGAGAATGAAATTGAATTCCTTGAATTTACTGAGTTGGGGGCTGGTGAAATGGTAAAATCACTTCCTGCTCCGAAAAAAGAACCAAAAAAAAAAAAAAATCACTTCCTGTCCGTCTGATGACCTGAGTTCAATTCCCAGGACTCACATGAATAGCTAATTCTTCGAGGTAATCTTTAGATGTCCACACTCATGCAGTGGCAGCTGCCCAGCACCCCGTCTTAGTTACTGTTCCATTGCTGTGAAGAGAGCCCATGACCAAGGCAATTTTGTTTTTTGAAACAGGGTTTCTCTGTATAACCCTGGCTGTCTTGGAACAGGCTGGCCTCAAACTCACACAAGTCCGCCTGCCTGTGGCCTTCTGAATGCTGGAACAAAAGGCCTACACCCTGCTAAGGCAACTCTTATAAAAGAAAGCGTGCCATTGGGAGCTTGCATAGAGTTTTAGAGGTTAGTCCAGGGCGCCATGGTGGGAAGCAGGCAGGCGTGGTGCTGGAGCAGTAGCTGAGGGCTTTACATCGTGATCCCCAGGGAGCTAGCAGAGACGCACAGGCCTGGTGTGGGATTCTGAAACCTCAAAGCCCAGCTCCCAGCAGTGCACCTCCTCCACCAAGGACACACCTACTCCAACAAGGCCAGACCTCCACAGTCCACTCCCTGGCCACCATAGGCTTGTAATCATCTCATGATGCAAAATGCATTTAATCTGATTTCAAAAGCTTTTCAGTCTCAGGACTGTTTAAAAGTCCAAAGTCTCCTCTGAGTCTGGTGGCTTCTGAGAGTCTTAACT
The DNA here is from genome assembly GCF_011064425.1 of Rattus rattus. Classification (NCBI taxonomy): domain Eukaryota; kingdom Metazoa; phylum Chordata; class Mammalia; order Rodentia; family Muridae; genus Rattus; species Rattus rattus. The sequence goes on from NC_046154.1 coordinate 262,648,648, forward strand.
GTAACCCCCTGTAAAATCAAAATTAGAGGGGTTGGGGATTTAGCTCGGTGGTAGAGCGCTTGCCTAGGAAGCGCAAGGCCCTGGGTTCGGTCCCCAGCTCCGAAAAAAAAAAAAAAAAAAAAAAAGGGGTTGGGGATTTAGCTCAGTGGTAGAGCGCTTGCCTAGCGAGCACAAGGCCCTGGGTTCGGTCCCCAGCTCCGAAAGAAGAACCAAAAAAAAAAAAAAAAAATCAAAATTAGAGAGCAAATCACATACTTCCAACATGCGAAAGACACAGAATATATTCAGGGGGGCACATCGAGGAAATACCGGACCAAAGCGAGACCAGCGTCTCTCTACATAGCCCTGGCAGTTCTGGATTGCTCTGTATAGACCAGGCTGGTCTTGAACTCACAGAGATGTGCCTGCCTCTGCCTCCCAAGTGCTGGGATTGAGGGCATGCACTGTTATATATCTGACCTGTAAGAAACTTACAAAGGTTACTAACTGGATCGCTCTAATTGTCATCTGATGTTGGGACATGGTCTGATTGCTACAGGAACAGCAGTTCAACTCAACCTTCGTTGTTCACCTGCTGTTCAGCAGTTCTCATGGTTGACAGTGTTAGTGGTGCTAAATATGAGTCCTTTCCGTCAAATATTATAAAACTTGTGTTTAGGGCACAGAGCGCAAACCTTCTTTCTTACCTCATAAGGCTTTTTTGTGCACATATTTTAATCCCTGTTACCTGGCAGAGTCTTTGTTTACACAGACCTTGCTGTGTTCGGGAACTTGATGACCTGGATCTGCAACCCCCTTTCTCCGTCTTGGATTTCTGTGCACCAGTTCTTTTAAGACTAGACTAATAAACAAGACTGTGAGGTCTTATCCTAGCCGCTGGGGAAAAGACACAGTCACCATGCGTTAGAATAAAAACGCATTTCCTGCCTCAGTGCCAACCCCCTAGATCCGCGGCTCTCAACCTCCCTAAAGCTGTTACCCCTTAATACACTTTCTCACGCAATGGTGACCCTAGCCGTAAAACTATTTTTGTTGCTACTTCGTAACAGGAATTTTGCTACCGTTATGAATTGTAATGTAAATTATTTGTGTTTTCCGATGGTCTTAGGCAACCCCTGTAAAAGGGTTATTGAACCCCCAAAGGGGTCATGACCCACAGGTTGAGAATTCCTGCCCTGGATCAACAGCGAAGTTCTGCCTGTTGCATGGTGGCCCTTAAATCCCAGAACTCAGGAGAACAGAAGGAGGCAGATCTCTGTGAGTTTGAGGCCAGCCTGGTCTACTTAGGAGTTTGAGGGCAGCCAGGGCTACGCAGAGAAACCCTGTCTCAACAAAACCGAAATAAGCGTGGCACCCTATGCAAATTCATAAAGTCTTATTTTATCTTTTTTAAAAATTACGTGTATAGGGGTTGGGGATTTAGCTCAGTGGTAGAGCGCTTGCCTAGCAAGCACAAGGCCCTGGGTTCGGTCCCCAGCTCGGAAAAAAAGAAAAGAAAAAAAATTACGTGTATAGTGTGTGTGCGCGTGCGCATGCACGTGTGCATGAGCATATGTTGTGTATTCATGTGTGTAAGGAAGCCAGAGAACAACCCCAGGTGTCGCTCCTCAAAAGCCATCTGTGGTGGTTTGAATACCTGGTCCCCAGCTGGCCAGGCACCGCTGAGGACTCTGAGGACGTTTGCCCAGAGCAGGTGTGGAACTAAACAGCTGGGATTACAGTCGAGGATGTGAGTGCCTAGCTCTCCGCCCTCTTACCCCTCATCACCATCCCTGAATCCCCAGCCCTGGATAAGAACCCCTCCTGCATGCCTGTGCTTTGGACAATTCAGGGGCAGGAGAAATGAGTGAGTAGTTTCAGAGCACTGTCTGTCGCTGTGGAGGACCTGGATTCAGTTCCCAGCACACATACGGTAGCTTAGAAACCTTGTAACTGTGGGGCCGTGCTATGTCTGATACAGTACCTGGGGCTTCACAGTGTCTTCTCTGCTTGGTCCTGCTGCCTGAAGGAGGTAATCACTGAGTGGTGAGAGTGAGTCTCCCCTCTCTCTGTGGCTCGGCAGTGTCTGGTACAGAGGAGAGGCCCAGTTATTTGGGGGGAGGGGCTGCACTTGGCTCACAACACATAACTTGTGGTTCATAGTCCTGCGCCTGTCACTCTGTGAACTACAGAAGGTTTAGCTTTAAAATAACCTAAAGAGCTAGTGATAACTTTACGCGTGTTCTGTGGATTTGACTGGACAGGTATTACCTAATTTATGTATTATTTTTTAAAAAAAATAAAAGATTTGTCTACTGATCAAACTTGGAATAAAGGGGGAGTGTGGCAGTTGATATATTTTTTTAAAGATTTATTTCTTTATTATATATAAGTACACTGTAGCTGTCTTCAACACACCAGAAGAGGGCATCAGATCTCATTACAGATGGTTGTGAGCCACCAGGTGGTTGCTGGGATTTGAACCCAGGACCTCTCGGAAGAGCAGTCAGTGCTCCTAACCACTGGGCCACTTCTCCAGCCCCAGTGGTTGATATCTGTGCTCTCTAAAAATATCTTTTGTAGGGCTGGGGGTGTAGTTCAGTTGGTAGTGTTTGACTAGCATGTGGGAGGCCCTGGGTTCATCCTAAACCCCTATAAACTGGGTGTGTAAGAACACACCTGTAATCCCAACAGTGGGCGGAGGAGGCGGGAGGATCAGAAATTCAAGGTTGTCACATCGTGACTTTGAGAACACTACGTGTTAAAAATACCTTTTTCTCAGGAACCCCGGAGCCTCAGTAGAGAGGGTGTGTCGGACAAGCTCTGGGACAGAGAACAGACAAAAATACAGTGTGACTTACAGGAAGGAGACCTAAGCAGTGGTCTGGTGGGGGTAGGGACTTCCAGGAGAAAGGGTCTCGGTTGGCAGCTCTGCCCAGTTTAAACTGGAGATTACCTGGCCCATCCAGGGGGGGCGGGGGTGGAACCTGGGGGAACTGTGAGCCTCTTTTCCTGTCGGAGCTAGTAACCTGTGATTTGCTGTGAACTCATTGAGTGTGACGAGCTAACGTGAGGCAGGCTGGTCTTCTGCCCAAGTGCGTGCTGTGTGTGTGTGTGTGTGTGTGTGTGTGTGTGTGTGTGTGTGTGTGTGCGCGTCTATAGAGGTCGGAGGTCAGTGTCCGGCCTCTTCCTCGGTTTCTTTCCACTTTATCTGTTTCATTTTGTTTTGTTTTCCAGACTGGGCGTCTCCGTGTAGTCCTGGCTGTCCAGGAACTCAATCTGTAGATCAGCTGCCCCCAGATTCGAAGAGATCCGCCTACCTCCGAGGCCATTAAAGGTGTGCCCCAAAGCGTGGCCGGAGTTTATTTTTGCCCGTCATTGTTGGGTGCTCTGCAACCTTCTGACTTCACAGAGTTTCTCTTTACTACATTTCCTATTCTAAGCCTTGTGGCTTCTGCCTGGGTCCTTGTGGAGGAAGAAAATAGGCCTGTGGGAGGCCGCAGGTTTGTCGCCTTCTGGAAAGAAGCGGGTGGAAAAGACGAGGTGAGGGAGAGTCACCAGAGCGTATCTGCCGAGGAATGAGGCCCAAGGCAACGGACACTCTGCCTTTAATTCCAAGCACCCACAGAGGCTGTCAGACACGGCTTGTTGGGAAACCGATATCCCAGAAGACTGCTTGCAGGTGGCTGCTGGAGTGACCACAGCCGACCTGGAGTTCGTTATCATTTGTACGCTACACTGCACACCCTCCAGGTGGTTAAGGCTAAAAGAACCATAAAAGTCATGAAGTGGCGGCGGCTGAATTCCCAGAAAAAAAAAAAAAGAAAAAAACACAAATATTCCTCCAGCCCTTCGTCCACCAACCTACCTTCATTCTTTTTTTTATTTTTATTTTTTTAAGATTTAGTTATATTATGTCTATGAGTACACTCACTGTCCTCAGACACACCAGACGAGGGCATCGGATCCCATTACAGATGGTCGTGAGCCACCATGTGGTTGCTGGGGATTGAACTCAGGACCTCTGGAAGAGCAGCCAGTGCTCTTAACCACCGAGCCGTCTCTCCAGTCTTCATTCTTTACTCTAAGAAACTTCAGACCCCAAGAGCTGAGACATGGACCTGAAGTCAAGTCCATTAGGCAAGAAAGGAAAAGTCCCCATCATCACTCAGTGGGTGGCGTTTAGCCTTGTTTCTGTTTCCACAATTCAAGGAAAGTGACGCCGCTTGAAGCAGACACCAGTAAGAAGACAGGATGAGGTTTGATTCTAGACGGCCAAAGCACAGGAAGCGGTCTTCAGCTTCAATCACCGTTTGTAAATGTTTTCCTTTTAGTGATACGTGTGTCTCTAGGCCACAAGGACACAGGAGTTACACATGGTTGCAAGCTGCCCGGCATGGGTGACAGGAACTGAACCAGGTTCTCTGGAAGGGCTGTAACTGCCACAAACCTGTAAGCGATCCCCGAAACTCCCGGTGTTTCTAATCTTTATCACCAAGAGCACCAAGCCTTTGTGATTTTTGTCTCTTTGTTTTCTTCTGGTGTTGAGGTCTGAACCTGAGACCTTTCGCTCAACGGCCAAACTGAATCTCCAGCCCATCACTAGGGTGATTTTTATTGACAGAACTTGCCTGGAGTAGGCGATTAAGACTAAGGTCATTGTTATTTTAGTACACACTGCTCTTAGACACGGTCTCAGTATTTACACTCTGAAAATTAACCGATACTCCTGGGATGGGTCCTGTGACAGTTAAGGTAGAGTAGTCCAGGACCGTTGAAGATGAAGAACTAACCGGGCCAATGATGGGGTGTTGACTAGTCTCTATGTCAGCTTGTTGGGAGCTAGTCATCTGAGAGGAGGGGATTCACTTGAGAGAAATGCCTTCGTTTTCTTCCTTCCTTCCTTCCTTTCTTTTTTTTTTTTCTTCTTTGTTTTGAGACAGGTGTTCCCTGGGTGGCCCTGGCTGTCCTGGAACTCATTCTGTAGACCAGGCTACCCTCGAAACTCAGAAATCTGTTGCCTCTGCCTCCTAAGTATTTGAACTAAAGGTGTGAGCTGCCACCCCCACCCAATGGTAGTTCTGAGTTAAAAAAAAAAAAAAAAAAAGCAGGCTCCATGAAGAGCGGAGCCACCAAGCGGCACCCTCCACAGCCTCCCTATCAGTCCCTGCCTCCAGTTTCCGGCCTGGATTGAGCTCATTGACTTTTCTCCATGGACCGATTCAGAATATGTAAGCCAAATAGACCATTTCCTCCCCCGAGTTGCTTTTGGTCACGGTGTTTCATGACAACAACTAGTAACCCTAACTAAGACAGACGCTCAGCAGGTAAGCATGTTTGCCACAAAGCTGCCAACCGGGGTTGTCTTCTGAATAAGGCATGTGCCATGGTGTATGCATGCAACGCACACACAAACAACAAACAGAAAAAGGGTATTGATTAAAAAATAATGACTCGGGCTGGAGAGATGGCTCAGTGGTTAAGAGCACCGACTGCTCTTCCAGAGGTCCTGAGTTCAAATCCCAGCAACCACATGGTGGCTCACGACCATCTGTAGTGGGATCCGATGTCCTCTTCTGGTGTGTCTGAAGACAGCTACACTGTACTCACATATAAATAAAATAAATAAATCTTTAAAGCAAATAATGACTCAACCCTCCAACACCAGCATTGCCACAGCGACGCGCCTGGCCTTGAAGAGGTCTTTCTTCTGCCCCACCAGTGCTACAGAAATTTAACGTCACAGGAATTGACATTGTGGTTGTGGGTGCAAGTTTCAGGGAAATAAAGTCTTTCTCCGCACCCAAAATGAAAGACCCAAACCTTTAGAAGTCAGTGTGTACGAAGGCTGAGTGTGTTATCAGGGAAGAGCCCCTGGTTCAGGTTAGTTACAGGAACTGTAACGATTCAGTTAGTGTCTCTCGCCTTCTCACTTCTCCCGCCTCTCCACCGCGCACACATGTGAGCCACCCTAAGCCTTTCCTCTCCCAGGCGGCATAACCTTTGCTAAGGCTTGAGATCAGAGGAATTTTTACTTTGTGTAGTCCTTGGCATTAAATAAGGGGACCTTTACCCAGCATCAGCAGGATCCACCCTCGGGAGCCACTTAGTGCTGCCTGGCACGTCCACGGCAGTCAGAACAAAGGGTCAGAGTTCAGGAACCTCTTTGAGGGACGTTCTCCTGAGTGAGCCCGTGTTGGCCCAATCCTCAGTCTTCTGGTGCATGGCAGGTTACCCTGAGCTGCTCTTGGGGATTTAGTTCCTGGAGGAGACCAGAAGCCCCCTGCCTCAAAGCACTCACAGAGGAACCTTTACATGTGGAGGAAGATTCCTAAACCTGGCTGAGGTGAATCAGGTTTTTTTTTCCTCCCCTGTGCTGAAGATTAAGTCCAAGGCCTTGCACGTCGAGCAACAACATTCTAAGCCTAAAAGTTACTCAAGGGTTTTACAGTTCCATACTGCCTTTGGGGGAAATGTCGCTTCATGTGGTGACAGTGGCTCATGCCTGTACTCCTAGCGCTTGGGAGGCAGAGGCAAAAGGAGGTTGGTAGTTCAAGGCCACACGCAGCCACATTGTAAGACTGCCTCAAAAACAAAATAATGCAAACATGCTGTCACCTCAGAGTAGGGAAATAGGTGTTAAAGTCTTCCCACCAAATGCCAATATGTGTGCTAACAGATGTGCACATCTGATTCCAGAAGCTGCCCACCCTGTCCTAGAGCGAGCCTGCCTGCCTTCCTTCCTTCCTTCCTTCCTTCCTTCCTTCCTTCCTTCCTTCCTTCCTTCCTTCCTTTTCTTTCTTTTTGTTTTCTGTGTTTTGAGACTGTGTTTGCTGGACGGTTTTGTGTCAACTTGACACAAGCTAGGGTCAAGGAGGAAGGAGCCTCCATTGAGGAAATGCCACCACGAGCGAGATCCAGCTGTAAGGAATGTTCTCAGTTAGCGATCAATATGGGAGAGCCCAACGCATTGTAGGTGGTGCCCTCCCTGGGCAGGTGGTCCTGTGTTCTAGAAGAAAGCAGGCTGAGCAGACCAGTAAGCAGCGCCTCTCCATGGCCTCTGTATCAGCTCCTGCCACCAACTTGCTTCTTTTTTGGAGGGGACTGGGTTCTCTGTGTAGCCCTGGCTGTCCTGGAATTCACTTGTAGACCAGGCTGGCCTCGAACTCAGAGATCCACCTGCCTCTGCCTCCCTTGTGCTGGGATCAAAGGTGTGCCCCACCGCTGCCCAGCTTGTCCTCAAGTTTTTCACTTGCTGTTCCTTCTAGCTACAGGTTCTCTCTGAGATGGGTGCTCATATCAGTTACTCCTGTACTTCAGCCAGACTTGTGCTTCCAAACCACTGACTGAGGCAGAGAGATGCTCGCCTCAACTGGAAGCAGAGCGTGATCACCCTGTAAGGGCCGGGCGTGGTGATTCATTCCGGTAAGCCCGGTGCTGTGGAATGAAGGCAGTCCGCTGGCCAGTCAGTCTAGCTGAACCAGTGAGCTCCAACTTCAGTGAGAGCTGCTGCTGCCTCACAAAATAACATAGTGAAGCCGGGCGTGGTGACGCATTCCTTTAGTTCCAGCGTTTGGGAGGCAGAGGCAGGTGGATCTCTGTGAGTTCACAGTGAGCCTAATCTAGGGAGTTCCAGGACAGCCAAGCCAGGGCTACACGGAGAAAACCTGCCTCCTCCCACCCCACACACACCCCACTTTTTAAACAGAAAAAATAAAAAAATATACACATATGTATGTATTCATGCACACACACACACTCACACACACACACACACACACACACACATTGGAACTTCATTGTGAAGAGTGATGCAGGAAGACATCAGCCCTTTGGCTTACACACGCACACATGTATACCACCCCCCCACACACACATGAACATATATGTACACACACAAGTTAGCAAGGTTTTCTGGAAACTACTATGTCCCTTCTAAAATACCCTTGTCTCTGTCCACAGCTTTTGCTGCCACTTGTGATGGCTGTTTCTTGGTTGTCAACTTGATTATACCTGGAATTAATTAAAATCCCAAAGTGGAGGGCAGACCAGCGAGGGGCCTTTGCCTAGTTTGAAGTAGGGAGATCTATGCACACGTGCCTATGCTCTGGGTCTTGAGACAGGAAGGCACACCTTTAATCTGTTGCTTTCCCCGCTGGCAAGTCCATTCCGTCACTGGGATGGTGCCTTCTTTGAGATCCCAGCGTACTCTGAAGACCAGCTGGGGCATCCAGCCGGAGGACAAAGCAGCTACTGGACTCTTGGACTTTTCCTTCACATCCAACCATTGTTGGATTAGCTGGACTGCAGCCAATGAGTAATTGTAGTGAATCCTCTTCCATATGGATAGAGGGATTCATTCATTCTATACATTCTGTTGTTCTAGAGAACCCTGCCTAGTACACCTCCCCTTTAAATTATTTTACATTGGTGTGTGTGTGTGTGTGCACTTGCACATGAGTGTGGGCATGTGTGTACATGTGTGCTCGTGCGTGTCACATGCCTTAGTGAGTATGGAGGACACCTTCTGAGAGTCAGTTCTCTCCTAGCATTGGGTCCTGAGGGTCCAACCTAGGCTATCAGGTCAGATGATGGGCACCTTTACCTGTTGGACATCTCACTGGTCCTGAGGGTCCAACCTAGGCTACGAGATCTGGCGATGCTTGCACCTTTACCTGCTGGACATTTCACTGGCCCCAGTTTCTTTTTGAAACTGTACCCTGGCTGGCCTAGAATTCCCCATGTAGCCCAGGCTAGCCTCAAACTCATAGGTATCCACCTGCCTCCGCCTCCCAAGTGCAGGGATTAAAGGTTATGACATCTTTCTAAAAGAGCCCTTTCCAGTGTTAGGCACCGTGACATTCTGAAGCTCTGCTCCTTTCTTTGAGAAGACTCTGTGGGTCTCTGTTCAGTCTGGGTGACTCCCCTGGTCCAGGGGTCACTTTGTGTCCCGAGTGCCCCTAGCAATTGTTTTTGGTTTTGGATTTGATTTGTGACCCAGGGGAGGCATCTGGAGAGCAGGGCTGGAGCTGTAGGAGTGAAACACTCTTTCTGTACTGTCCTGAGAGAAAGAGCCAGCCTAGAGCAGGTGGTGGTCTGTTTGCTCCACTATGGAAGCCGGCCTAAGAATAAAACCACGCTGGTTCTGAAGCAGAAATGAAAGCTGAGAGCCAGCCACAGGGAGAGTGGCTTTGGGATGGTGTCTAGGCTCCTAGAAAAGCCGTGCCCTAAACTCACTCTGTCTTTGTTTCCCAATCCCGTTCGTGACTCAGGTCCTTTCCAGCACAACCAGATTTCTGCTGCTGACAATCAAATCAGAAGTAAACAGTGAAGAGGTCCAGGCAGGAGAAACCAGCTTGGGTTCCACAGGGAGACCCTGCCTTTAAAACCCAAACTCACACACGTTTAGTCCCAGAACTCAGGAGGCAGATCTCTGAGTTCCAGGCCAGCCTGGTCTACAAAGCAAGTTTCAGGGCAGCCAGGGCTAGACAGAAACTCTGCCTTGAAAAACAAAAAACAGACAGACAGACCCCTCCAAAACATCTGTACCACTTGTAGCCACCAGTTTTTACCTGTTTGCTTGGTATCTGCAGGGTCTCAGTACTTCACAAAATAATCTTCCACACACAGAACTTATTTTGAACAAGGTTATGAGTAAGGTGAATGTTCTAGGGGTCTCGCTTGTTTGTTTTGGAACAGGTTCAAACTCACCATGTAGCTGAGGATGACTTTGAAGTCTGAATGTTCCTGCTTCTACCTCCCAAGTGCTGGGACGGCAGCCACTGTATCCTGTTCTCCCCCAACCCCTATCTTCTGTGAGGATGACATGGAACTCACTGTGTAGCCCAGGCTAACCCGACCTTAGGATCCTTCTGCCTCAGCCTCCCTTTGGATTACAAGTGTAAGGAATTATACCCAGCACACATATTTTCCCCTCATTAAACTAAAAGTTTAGAGAAATCAAGCATGTTCAAAAGCATAGAGCCAATAAACGACAGAGCAAGAGCTCTATGTGCTTCTGCTGAGTCTGAGTCAGGCCTGAGGCCGATGTGAGTCCATAGGCCTATGGTCCAAAGGCTGAGGCAGGAGGATCTAGAGTTCAAGGCCAACCTGGGCTGAACAGTGAAGCTATGCCTCACAAGTGGGTACTGCACTGCACCCCAGCACTGCCCCCTCAACACTGCCCCCAGCACTGCACCCAGCACTTGGGACAGCCAGAGCTGCATAGAGAAACTCTATCTTGAGAAAAAAAGAAAAGGAAAAGGAAAGAAAAGAAAGAGAAAGGTAGTTTAAATCAACTCCGTCTACATACACCCATAATTAACACAAGGTTCTGTAAGCAGCACCTTCCTTGCTCTCTGAGGTGTTTTCCGATGCTGTCTTTTTATGTATTCTATGAACTTATTTAGAGTTACAGGTCTCTTTATATAGCTCAGGCTGTTCTCAAAGGTGTCATCCTCCTGCCTCAGTTTCAAAAGTATTGTGGTTACTCTTTCTTGTTCTTGTTCTTGTTCTTGTTCTTTTTTTTTTTTTTTTTTTGCAGCTGCTCAGAGCATTTTGAATGGTAGGCAAGCTGTCTCATTGAGCAATAAACCCCCAGGACTCATAGAATTGATATCAGAACAAAATGATGCATTCATGGGCCCTTGAGATGGCCCAGCAGGTAAAGGTGCCTGCTACGTTAGCCTGAATACCTGCGTTTGATCCGTGGATCCCAGGGAGGGAGGCGAGAACTGGCTCCCTACACACCACGAGCTCCTACACACACACACACACACACACACACACACACACACACACACACACACACACACACGATACATAGTTTCTAAAAGGTAAAAAAAATAATAAGATAAAATAATTGTGTACACAGTTCTGAAGGAAACGATTGCAGTTCACTTACATACAGTGTCAAATCTCACCTAAAATTTGATGTCCTCGCCACTGAGTACAGGTGATATGCTGAGTATATTGTCAGGGATAATGAGTCACTTGTAACATCCAGTAACAGTCTTTTGGGGTGTTTTGGTTTGCTTTGTGTGTTGTGTTTTGTTTTGTTTGGAGATGGGGGTCTCTCTACAGAGCTCTGGCTGTCCTGGAACTCCCTATGTGGATTAGGCTACCTTCAAACTCACTGCCTGCTTCTGCCTCCCAAGTTCTGTACAGTAATCTTCACAATATAATGGTGTGTGTGTGTGTGTGTGTGAGAGAGAGAGAGAGAGAGAGAGAGAGAGAGAGAGAGAGAGAGAGAGATCACCAACATCAGGAGCACAGGAGCCTGAGGAGAGCCAGGTGTACTTAGAAAACAGAAAATAACGGAGCTCAACTTGAATAAAGGATTTGCATGGCGGGCACGTGGAGAGAAGGGTGTTGCTGTGTGGTGGGAGATGTGGAGAGGGTACGGCGGCACATGCCAGTAACTCCAACATTTAGGAAGGAGTCTGAGGTAGGAGGATTGCAAACTTGAAGATAGCCTGAGCGAAATATCGAGACCCTGTTCCCCAAAACTGTAAAATAACGCCCCCACAGTTTCGGGAAATCAGCATTCACCGTGAGCTCATGCCCCTCCTCCTCCTCCTCAAGCTATTTAGAAGCCACTAAACCTTTCTAAACGGTAAGGCAGATAAGTTGATCAGAGAGACTCTGCAGTCATTAAGAGCAGTGTCCTGGTTAGTTCTTTGTCAACTTGACACTAGTTAGAGTTATCTGGGAAGAGGGATCTCAGTTGAGAGGAGGCCTTCATCAGATTGCCCAGAGGCAAGTCTGTAGGGCATAAGGTTGCTTGTAAAGGACTGTTGAGCAAGCCATGAAGAGCAAGCCTACCAGGGCTCTTCCACAGCCTCTGCAGCAGCCGAGGCTTCCAAAAACCTGCTGGTTTGTGTGCACAGGACCATCTGGGACCTGCCAGTGTTGACTGCAGCTGGAGGTCTGGAGGGGGAATGATTGCCATAGGTGCTCGCATCCTCAAGAGAGCAGCTGCAGAGTGACATTCTGGTGTCACTAGACAGGTATGGAGCTGTGGTTAGGAACCGGGACCTTAGCTTTAAACCCAGACATGCAGCTGTACACAGAATAAAGGCCTGCTGTGGAGAGCCGAGCACGGATATCTACAGAAGCAATCAGTGGCCAGAGCTGTGCGGCAGGCAGGACGCAGTCCAGAGTTCCAAGGAGCACAGCTTTCTGCAGGTGTCGGGGTCACAGGAGGCCCTTCGGTAGGAGGGTTTAACATGAGACCTCAAGAACAAGGAGTTGGCCCAGTGAAGTCTGGCCAGAGCAACAATGTTCCAGTATAGACAACACTGGAACAGCAGGAAAACTAAAAGACCATTTCCCGGGGAGGGGAGGTATCCACTCAGTACAGACGGAGAAATGCAACAAACTAACCATGGTGGCACAAATATGCCTAGCACTGGGGAGGTAAAGGCTGGCCGATCAGGGGTTCAAGGCTAGCCTTGGCTATGCGGGGAGCCTCAGCTATGGGAACCTGCCTCAAAGAAAACAAAGAAGTGCAGATAAGAAATGAGTTGACTTGACCACATTAGTTTCCCAGCTGGAGGTGAGATTCTGTGCTATCCTATCTTACGATGTGTTCTTTCTACAGCTTTATCTATCCTTGAGAAACTGGATAATTAGAAGATTTAGGATTGAGTCTAAGGAATGCCTGGGTGGAGGAGGAAGAGGAGGAGGAGGAGGAGGAGGAGGAGGAGGAGGACTAGGGAACACAGTGGCACAGCTAGAGGCACAGGTATGGCAATATTGGCCATACATGTGGCAGAAGTCCGGTTCTGCTACAATTGGCCTCCACGATTCCTGTTGAGAAAAAGGGTGGAGAAAAGGTGAGGAGAGAAGCTGTAGAGTGAATGAGGTCACTTCTCCTGATAACTCTGACCTTGAGTTACTGAAGAAGGGAAGAAACCACCCCAAGGCTGTACCCGGGGGGAGTTTATCAGGACGCACACTTGGTATCGATATCGAGGGAATGGAAGCAAGCCAGGCTGGCAGGCTGGGCCGGAGCAGCTGAGCCGGGATGTTGGACCACTCCCACTGGATGTAGGCTCTGAGGAATGGGGAAGGACCAGATACCCAAGGCCGTCTGCCAGCAGCCTTTCATCTACCAACGGCTGGAACAGTAAATCCTTCATAGTCGTGTGTGTGTGTGTGTGTGTGTGTGTGTGTGTGTGTGTGTGTGTGTGTGTGACAGAACTTTAATCCCAGCACTCAGAAGACAAAGGCAAGTGGGTGGATCTCAGTGAGTTGGAGGCCAGCTGGGCCTATAAAGTGAGCTTCTACAAAGTGAGTGCAGATCCTGTCTGAAGGAAGATCACAAGGCCAATGTGGACTACATAGTGCGTTCATGGCCAGTCTGGGCTACCTAAGACCTTGTTTCAACTCTTCCCTAAACCGTTCTTTATTCTCAAAGGGCATAGGGCAGGAGCGGGGTAGAAGAGTTCGATCTCTCTCTCTCTCTCTCTCTCTCTCTCTCTCTCTCTCTCTCTCTCTCTCTCTCTCTGTGTGTGTGTGTGTGTGTGTGTGTGTGTGTGTGTGTGTGTATGGCTTCTAAGGCTAGCAGCATCTAGGGAAGAATCTTTCTGGTGTAAAGCCTAACTTTGAAAAGAGTACATAAATAGGAATATGCTACCATCCCTTACTGTTTAAGAGTTATAACATCCAGGGACTAAACTACCATCCCAAGAGAACACAGGGATGGACCTATGGTTCCATCTGCATATGTAGCAGAGGATGGCCTTATTGGGCATCAATGGGAGGAGAGGCCCTTGGTCCTACCAAGGCTCGATGCCCCAGTGTAGGGGAATGTCAGGATGGGGAGGTGGGAAGGAGTGGGTGGGTTGGCGGGGCAGCACCCTCATAGAAGTGCGGGGTGGGGTGGGATAGCATGTTTCTGGAGGGGAGACCGGGTTATACCATGAATTATACCATGTTTAACATGTTATAAAGCACCCCATCCATCTATCTATCCATCCATCTGTAGACCATTCATAGGACACTCCTGTACACCTCGTCTTTGCCAGCTACAACTGCACAAACACAGAACAGCCCCACACCCACACCCAGGTCTCAATACATATCCCTGGCTAGCCTGGAACTCACGAGATGCCCCTGCCCCTGCCCCTGCCCCTGCCCCCGCCCTGCCCCTCCCCCTCCCTCTCCAGGTGGAGATCAAAGGTGGCTACTGAACGCTCAATTTATTGGGAGAAAAGGCACAAAACCAACCATCAGTGATGGCTTGTGCTTCTCTTATTACTTCTACATGAAGCATCCAACTTGTGCTGGGAACATGGTAGGCTCTCAGTAAGTGTATATACAATGAGTTAATTTGTTAAGCAGAGAGAGAAGTGCTTGCAAGTCCCTGCAGGGCTTAGTCCTGGAAACCTGACGGGGCCACAGAGAAAACGAAGGACTGATACAGACACAGGTACAGACACAGACACAGACACAGACACAGACACAGACACAGACACAGGCACAGGCACAGGCACAGACACAGACACAGACACAGACACAGACACAGGCACAGACACAGAAAAGCAGGGTGGAGTGGACCTTGTTTATTATGGACAGGAAAGAAGGAAAGGTTAGCTCGCTTGGTGGGAGGTCTCTGCAGGGGAGCAGTCTCGGGCTACACATCCAGCAGGAAGCTCAGGGCTTGCTTTCTGATTTCTTTTTTTTTTTTTTTTTTTTTTTTTTTTTTTTTTTTTCCGTGCTGGGGACCGAACCCAGGGCCTTTCGCTTGCTTGGCCAGTGCTCTCCCCCTGCGCTAAATCCCCAACCCAGGGCTTGCTTTCTGTAAGTGTTCCCACAAGCACCCGAGGGAGCTTTGCCAATTCCCTTAGGTTTGAGGCCCTGCCGTCCTTGTCAAAGGAGTCAGAGGACAAGCACAGAGTTGCTTTTTAAGGTTGTGTATTAATATTGTTATCGGGTGGGTGTGTGATGTGCTTGAGTGGAAAGCAGAGGCTACTCTGAGGAACCCGCCCTTTCCTTCCACCTTTATGTGGCTTCCTCTGCTCCAAGTCAGGTCACTAGGCTTTCACTGCGAACACCTTTCTTGTGGACTGTTATCTCCTTGGCCCCAAAGGTATTTTGAGGAACCTGGAAGAATGGTTTTCCAGGAAAAGATTCCCAATAGCAATAGTAAATTTTAGGAAGTTCTTGAGGGAAAAAAAAACATGAAAAAGATACTTCCAGTGGGCAGATGGAACTCATAGGAAGAAGAAGAGGAGCTGTGTGTTGTGGGCTGGAGAGGTGGCTCAGCGGTTAGGAGCACTGGCTGCTCTTCCAGAGGTCCTGAGTTCAATTCCCAGCAACCACATGGTGGCTCACAACCATCTGTAAAGGGATCTGAGGCCCTCTTCTGGTGTGTCTGAAGACAGCTATATTCATATACCTAACAAAATTAAATAAATTTAAAAAAAAAGACAATTTATAAGAGGTATATGTTGTAAGATCCACACTGGGCTGGAGGATGGTTCAGGGGTGAAGAACAGGCACTGGTCTTCCAGAGGACCTAGATGTAGTTCCCAGCACCAATGCCGAGCAGCTCCTGACTTTCTATACCCCAGCCCCAGGTGTCAGGAGTCCTCTGTAGGCCCTGTGTTCACAGTACTTACATATATGGGATTTCTATACATTATACACATGATTAAACAAAATCTATTTAAAAAAAAAACCCTTATTATTCACCGGGCATGGTGCTGCACACCTTTACTCCAGCACTCAGGAGGCAGAGGCAGGCAGATCTCTGAGTTCAAGGCCAGGTGTACAGAAGAAGCCCCAGGAGAGCCAGAGCTACACAGAGAAACCTCGTATCTCCTGGGGGTTACAGGGAGAGCCACATTAACCAGTGCTATCCATAGGTACTGACATCTGTGCAGAAAGGTGCCGCCATTGCTGCAGTACGAACATTTCACGGTGTCTCTGAGCTAGATCTGAATGGAAGAGAATAGGTTTTAGTGTACAAGACACACTGTGTGCAGGCTGCCACGTCTAACGGAGCTGTGTCTGAATCTAGCTTTGCTGGCTAACTATCTATGCCTCTCCCTTCTTAAGATTTATTTTTATGTGTATTGATATTTTGCCTGCATGTTTGTCTGTGTGAGGGTGTCAGATCCCCTGGAACTGGAGTTACAGACAGTGGTGAGCTGCCATGTGGGTGCTGGGAATTGAACCCCAGTCCTCTTAAGAGCATCCAGGGCTTTTATAGCTGAGTCATTTCTGCATCCCCTACCTGTGTGTCTTTAGGCAAATTACCTACCCCTCGTAAATCACTGATTAATCTTCAAATGGAAGATGGTAGTTTCTGTCTCCTGAGTGTGAGGATGAACGGATGTCTGTGAAGTGTGAAACTCGGTGTGTATAGAAAAGAATTCAGTTCTGTTGGGGTGACTAGAAATGAGACCCGAGGAACAGAGCAACAAGAGTAGACTGGGTGTGCCGGAGAAACACTTGAAGACCGTACAAGACCATTTCCTGACTTTTTTTTTCTGCCCTGGCTGTCCTGGAATCACTCTGTAGACCAGACTGGCCTCAAACTCAGAGACCTACCTGCCTCTGCCTCCTGAGTACTGGGATTAAAGGTGTTTATCACCATAACCTACATGGTTTTTATTTCAGTTCATGTATATGTGGTGTGTGTGTATGTATGTATTTGGCATGTATGTATGGGTGTGGTACATGTGATGTGTGGTGTATGTGTGTGTGTATATATGTATTTGGTGTGTGGTGTGTGTGTGTATTTGATATGTGTGGTATATGTATGTATTTGGCATGTATGTATGTGTGGTGTCTGTGTGTATATGTATGTATTTGGTGTGTGGTGTGTGGTGTTATGTGTGTATTTGGTGTGTGTGGTATATGTGGTATATGTATGTGGTGTGTGTGTGGTGTATGTGTGGTGTGTGTGGTATGTGTGTATGTGGTATATATGGTGTGTGGTGTATGTATTTGATTTGTGGTGTGTGTGTGTGTGTTGTATGTGTGGTGTGTGTGTATGTGGTGTGTATGGTGTGTGGTGTATGTATTTGGTGTGTGGTGTGTGTGGTGTTTGTGTGTTTGTGTTTGTTGTGTGTGTGTATTGTGTGTGTATGTGTATGTGTGTGTGTGTGTGTGTGTGTGTGTGTGTGTGTATGTGTGTGTGTGGTGTGTGGTGTATGTATTTGGTGTGTGGTGTGTGTGGTGTTATGTGTGTATTTGGTGTGTGTGGCATATGTGGTATATGTGTGTGGTGTGTGCGGTATGTGTGTATGTGGTGTGTATGGTGTGTGGTGTATGTTTTTGATTTGTGGTGTGTGTGTGTGTGTGTTGTATGTGTGGTATGTGTGTATGTGGTACATGTGGTGTGTGGTGTGTGTGTAACAATGGAGCCCAGAGCCCCATGCTTTACCACTCAACTACATCCCCATCCCTGCTTCTCTTTGAGAATTCATGAATTCAAGTCTTTCCTCTGCCAGATTTGATTTTCACGGATGGTTTTCCGGGCAACTTCTATTTTCCGGGCAACTTCTATTTTCCGAGGACAAGTTGTCCTCAGCCTTCTCTGCAAAGGCAACTTTGCCTTAAGGCAACTGACAGCCACCAGAGCTGGGAGCAGATCACATCTTAACCTAGGACTTTCAGGGGCTGAGGGAGAGTGAGCAGGCACGGAGACTTTCTTCTGGGATACTGCTCAGGAAGCCCATGGTTCCCAGAACATGAAGCGTAGATGTGCAGCCTGCGCTGGCGATCAGAATCAGCTGCTCTTCTCTCCCTTCATTCTTAGATATGCCATTTGTTTCCAGGAGGCAAATTTCCCCCCACTCCGTAAGCTTCCTTCCCCCACTGAGAAATCCTTGCCCTGGGTTTCTGTTTCGCTGCCTCAGGACTTTTCCTTTTCCATCAGGTACTAAGTTCTGATTCTGCCTCACTTTGCTGCCCGCCTGGAGATCACTGATTGACCAGCCAACGCCCTCGGCTCCTTCAGATCCGAAGGACAGACCAGGTGGCAATTTTCACCTCTGCTTTGAAGTCTCCTAGTCCCTTCAGTGTGGCACGTACTGGGTGGAAAATGGATGTGGACTGTCAGGCTTCGGGTTAATTGGTTTCACCTCCCGTCTCACAGGGACAGAGTCCTCCGATAGCCCTCAGTGGAGTCCCTGAACCAGCTTCACTCCCAGGGGAGTGGCCTTCGGACGAAAGCCTTTACTACGACATCATCGGCACCCACTGCCCGCCTCCAGGTCCTGCCCTGCCGAATGGCATATAAATGAAATCTCAGAAGAAAACTTTTAACTCAATTAATTTTTATTAATAACCAGGAGTGGCAGGAATACAATGCCTCCTTCTCATGGCCGGTCAAAGATGAAATTTGATTATGCTTTGAAGGGTGTGGTTTGATTATTTTTTTCCCTCAGTCTTGACCTACCTTGAGTGTCCTCTCCAGCCAAGGGGAGGCGTACTCGGCTGCATATATAGAGGCTGCGCTGCTTTGGGAAAAGTCAAACCAGTTCTGCACCATGGGGAAGAAGCAGCCGAGGGCAGCAGCAACTGCTGCTCCAAATTGTGAGCTAAGTAAGTGGCCACAGCCCAGGGACGCTGGCCAGCCGAGCACACCTGGACGCTGACACAAACAACTCTCACCCTTTTCTTTTCTAGATGCAGTGGAGGGTCCCAGAAGAAAGGTTCTGGGCTCGGAGGCATTTGAGAAACCTTTCTCCAACGCCACGGATGAGCTGGAGAGACGGCTGGGATTAATTTTTAGTTTCTCTTCTTTCAGGAGACGGTTCTGTAAGGAGAGCGGTAACCCCTCGCAGGGTGTTTGGCTTTTCTGTTTGTCTGGAGTTTGCTTTTTGCTATTTTTTTTTTTTTAAGTTTCCATCTTTGGAGTTTACCCTTTCTTCCTATCTCCGTTCTTACCAAATAATGAACATTTCTCTCGGCAGTTTCTATAGGAAGAAAACAGGGCTGTCACCTCTACTGCTGTAGGGGAGATCGAGAACACCTTTTTGATGGCTCTTAAAAACTTCCTGGCAAGTTGTGGGGGATTGTCGGGCCATAAGCGAGGCCGAGGCTGGGGATGGAGAGGGACTGCTTTGGGGGCGGGCAGGATAAAATAAGTGGAGAAGAGACAGAGCCCGGTGGGATGGAGAACCGACTCACTGTGAAGATTGGAAGCAGGACGACCGGTGCGGCCGAACTGGCTCCACTGGTCGAAGTTTCTGGGTTCCTCCCAGACGTGGGGTGTTCTTGGCGCTGGGTCAGTGGGTCCCGTGCTGTGGCCCAAGAATCAAAAAGAAAAGGGACTGCCAGGGTGCCTTATTATCGGGTGTAGCCGTATCTCGGAGCCATCATCTCTTAGGAGGAAATAGGCATGTAGTTGCCTAAAAGGAAGTGGCGGGAACTATGACAAAAATGTATTTGTCCCGAGCATTCCGGGGGTGGGAGTTGCCAATTTGAGAACCCGGCAGGTTTGAACTACGAGGACCTTGGCGCGCCTGGCGGAGCCACGCCTCCCGATGGCCCCGCCCCAACTAGGCCTCGCCCCCACCAGGGCCCGCCCCCAGATCAGCCCGGGTGGGCGGAGCCTCTGGTTCTAGTTCACCGACCAAGCAGTACCCGCAGCTGTAGGGGTCCAGCCAATCAGAGAAGAGGGGCTCCCGCCCGCCGGGCCAATCACGGGAGGGCAGGAGGTGGACTGGGTCGGCGCTGGCTCCTGGGATATGGAGTCGCCGGCGCGGCGTGTCAGGAGGTGGTGGAGCCGGTAAGCCGAGGTGCTGGCGGGGTCAGGGGTTACGACGTTCCGCTGTGCGCGGGCGTACGAGGGGGCTCGGCCCGCGGCCTGCGCGGCGGGCGCAGCGGCGAACCCGGGGGAGGGAGCTCCATATCCCGAGGAGACCGGGAGGGCTCCGGGCTCAGCATTGGCACCGACCGTCACGGGCCTCGGTCCTTCGCGACCCCGGACACCCGAACACCCTTCCGCGGCCCGCTGACCGGCCCGGGGGCGCGACCGCAGTCCCCTTCCCGAGCCCCGGGCCTGCCAGGGCTTCCCGTAGCGCAGCTCCCTGTCAGTCCAGCGGCCGCCGGAGCTGCTCGGTCTGCCCGAAGGCCTCAGGCCTCCGGGTTGAGTGCTGCTCGGTCGCCGGGCTGTACGTGCAGCCTGGGTCCCTGCGCCTTCCAGGCCTCGTTCAGGGACACCTTGCACGCGGTGGATGCGCCCTTTCTCTGCGGCGTCCTAGGCCGGGTAGTTTGAAATCTCCCTTGTTTGGATTCCTTGTCAATTTCGGTTCCCCGGTCCACGACTTCTTTGGCACATCCTATTTGGAACGGTGTCTTCAGGACAGATGTTGAGTTTCCTCTGTATAAAATGGAGACACTCCGCTGTCCCTTGTTTCTCAACGGTGTGATTTAAGGCAGCAAAAGCACACATATGGAAGGAGAGCTGGCGAGGACTGGTGGGCATCTGGGATCGTCCATGTGACCCGTGGGGAAACCTCAGGAAGCTCTCCACCTTGTCCATCGCGGCATCTCCAGCCTGACGGAGTCCCATCACGTCTTGGTGTTAACTTTTTGTTCGGGCTCCTTAAGCTTCCCTGCGATCCACACACTTAAAGGTCTGACAGGGCTGCTGGTATTAAATTAGTTGATACACATAAAGTGCTTAGAGCACCCGGCATTTTTTTTTTTTTATTACTGCTTGTTTGTGCCTGCTGTTTCCTTAAAGACTTTAACCTTCTCAGTAGTCTTTGCCCAGAATCCCTTGGGCTGTTGCCAGCCGTCCCCCAGGCCAGGGCTTTCTAGCCATATTATTAGTCTGCAAGAGCAGCTAATTACAGGTGAAGAGGGACGCTGTGCTGACAGTTCCTTCTGACTCCTTGCCTTTTCAAGACTAGATCTGGCTACGTATCTTTAACTGGCCTCGAACTTGCTGTATAGACCACGTTGGGTCTCTAGCTTAAAGCGATCCTGAGATCACAAACATTTACCACTCCAGCTTGGCTTCTGTTGAGTTTATTAAAGGAGGTTGGAAAGTAACGTTTTTGGCTATTTCTTGTAGTAGTTCTGTTGTTGGTAAGTGTGTAACATTGAGATTTCTCTGATGCTTTTTATTGGCTATTTCCCTCTCAGTCTTGCTTGGGCTAAGAGTTTATTTTGGACACAGACCTAAAAGGCAGTGACTGCCACACACATGGTCTCTCATGTTCCGGAAAGGCTTGTGGGACTCAGAAGGGGAATTCCTGAACATTGTGCCAGCACCTCTTGCTGGGGAATAGGGAAGCTGGACGTGAATCTCAGAAACTCTACTCTTGGGAAAGCAGAACCCATGTCACTCAGCAGAGCTACTGAGCAGCTATGGCCCAGTTGTGACTCAGGGAATGACTGTAGAGAATTATCTCCACAAAATAGGATCTTTTTGTGTTTGACCTTGAAGCCAAGAGCTTGGTGGAGGTCTGTTGGTCAGATGGCTTCATTTCTGCTACAGCAAGCGCACCTGTGTGTGAGCCTCAGCCTTAATTCCTTTCCAGCCATTGGAGATGCTAGGAGTTCCAAGAAGCAGCTGTTGTTGTTCATTCTCTCAGCAACATTGTTAAGAACTAATCACTGAAGGAGAAACTGTGAAAAAGCTCAAGTCCACTGCTCAATGTGTTGCAGGGCAGGTGGCTTAAGTTTACTTGCTTTTCTTTGTATTACAACAGTTTAATACTCATTTAGATTGAAATGTATTAAAATTCATATGTAATGAGAAGGCTACAAGTTAATTATTAACATTTTATTGGGTTCCAAAGAGCAGAAGGAAAAAGCATCTATGGCTGGGAATCTTTTACTCTGTCTGTCTGACTTGACACATAGGTTTCCTTTTAAGACAAGAAGGTCATTTTCGAAGGTAATTCCTGTTAGAAAAAATGGGTTGGATATGATCTAATGAAAAACATCCTTCAGTTTTTCTGGAGAGAAAACACTTAAGTAGCAAAAGGTGGGCAAAGCGTCTTTGAGTGGGAGGGGAGGTAACATGCTTTGGTAGAGAGGGCCTTTGAAGTTGTTCACAGGATGGAGGTGTCAGGCCAGGTGACCAGACTGCCCCCTCCCCCAGGAAACACTGCTGTTCAGCTGTGGTTACAAGGAAGTTTGTAGGAAGCTTAGCTCTGTCAGAGTAAACCGTGAGGGAGCGGTCAGGAAGGTGTACCCTGACTGAGTAGAGAAAAGGTCTCAGTAGTGGGTACCAGGCCCGCCCACACCCGCCCTTTCTTCTTCTCGTAAGAGTTTTATTATTTTTAATTATCTGCGTGTATGTGTGTGCCCGCAGGGTAGGTGGCATGTGTGCAGGTACCCATCAAGGCTAGAGGTGTCCGATGTCCAGGACTTGGAGTTCAGGCAGTTGTAAGTGCTCTGGTTTACCTGCTTGGTCCTCTGAAGAGCAATGAGCGCTCTTAACCCCTAAGCCATCTCTCCAGCTCAGGCGTTATTACCAAAGTCGCCGCGGAGAAATACTAGTGTTGTCTGACAGATCAGTGCTTGAACAGCCACATTTCCCCTGTTCTTATCTTCTCTGACACCCCAGCAGGCAATTTCATTATCAACTGTATTCCTCTCCCAGATCTTTCTCCCCTCCCTTCCCCTCCCTCCTCTCTTTCCCTCCCTTCTTCTGTGTCTGGCTATGTGTTTGCAGACAGGATCTGGCTGGCTAGCTTACAGTGGCCTGCAGCTTCTCCCACACTGGCTGGGAACCCCTCTGCTTTAGTCTCCTGAAGGCCGGGGTTCTGTGAGTCAGTCACCATGCTGGGTTTTCCTTTTCTTGCTTCTTTGATGTTTGTTCATTTGAGGCAGAGTCTTTGTAGCCCTGGCTGTAGCTCACTGTAGGCCACACTGGCCTGCAACTCACAGAGCTGCCTTCACCTCCCACTAGAGCTGAGATTAAAGGCTGCCCATCCCCTCCTGTCTCAGAACTGAAAAAAAATCAGATGTTTGAAGCAGCACATGGGACGTTGAGCTGAAATTGCAGTTCTCAGGTGGGACAGGGAGGAGCAGAGGTTAGCAAAATGTCTGTGTCGGAGAGAGCTGGCCCTCTTTCAGGTACAGTGCATTGTGTAAGAAGAGCACCGTTTGTATTCATGAGCTCCGTGTGTTGTGTGGAATAAAGGCATCATGGTAACCCAGGCAAGCAGAATCGATTATAGTTTTAAGATCATTTTTAAAAGCAGGGCCTCAGGTAGCCAAGGATGACTTTGGATTCACATACTAAGTGCTGGGGTAAACCGACCTATGCTGCCACAGGTTGATCGGACGCTGAGGACAACACCAGGAAATGTACTCTACCACTGAGCTTCATCAGGAAGCCCTGAGGCTTTTTCCTAAACTCGCACAAGGTGCTTTTATTTTTTCTCTAGAAGTAGACAAAAACCATAGCCTGAGATGAAAACCACAACCTGCCATTTTCTTTCCCTTATCAGTTCTTTCTGTGTGTGTGCACGTGTATATATGTATGTGCATGTATATGTGCATATGTATGTGTGTCTGTGTGCGTGCACCTGTATATATGTATGTGCATGTGTATGTGCGTATGTGCACGTGTGTATATGTATATGTGTGCATGTGTGTGCATATGTATGTGCGTGTGTATGTGTGTGTGCACGTGTGTATATGTATATGTGTGCGTGTGTGTATTAGAGGCATTGTGATCAGACTTATGGGCTTGTACTCGCTAGGTAAGTGAGTTATTTCTCAGCCCTCAAATTCATTTTCATAAGATAAAATAGGATAAAACATTGTCATAATTTGTTTCTCTGCTGATACAGTGTACACCAGTCTGGCTAAAGGTGAACTTGAATGTCTAAATTTCTGATCTCCTGCCTCTATATCCTTGGTTCTTCTAGTGACAGGTTTACTTGTCTGTGTGTGAGAGTGTGTGTGTGTTAAGCCAGATCTCTATATACCACTGGTTGTGTAGACTGGACTGGTCTCTAATCCAGGTATGGGCCACCGTGCCCCCTTTAATTTAAATAGTAATCCTAACCTTAATACCCTCAGGGATCTGTTCTTTCCCCTCCCTCCCAGTAATTATAGACAGATATCTCGAGAGTGTCAGAAATCCTTGATGGGAAGTGTTGGAGAATGATTGCTACATTATTCTAGGGTTTTAACAGGAAAGTAGTGCTCTGTCCTTAAAGAGAGGAGGAAAGTCTGTTGCCCAAGGCCTGGCATGCATGTGCCTTACCAGGTCAAAGCTCTGGAGAGGGCGGAGTGAGAGACACCAGAAGCCTTAATTGACTCTGTCTGGAACATCAAACAACAGCAGTTTGGTTCCCAGTCATTCGCATGGAAAGAAAGCTCAGTGTATGAAAGTCACCTCGTGGGAAGTGGTGTGAGAGAAGCAGCTGGGGGTTTCTTGGGACCGACTGTTGACTCTAGCTGACTCAGGGAAATGAGAATCAGGTAAGGTTTGAAAATCTTTTCCTGTTAGTCCCTACTTCACCCTTTTGAGATAGTATCTTACTAAGCAGCTGCAGGCTGGCCTTGAACTTGTGACTTCTATACCTCAGCCTCCTACATGCTAGGGCTACAGGCTCTTACTGGCTTCTACGTACTCGAGCTAGAGAGATGCCAGGCTGACTCTGTCTCCAAAGCCCCCAAGGCAGGACAGAAGACACCCTGAAGTTGTCCTCTGGCTTGTGCTCACTACCACCACACACACGTAAGTAAACGTGGAGAGGTTTTAAACACTGAAGTGCCATTTCTGGCTGATTACTACTTGGTATTTTGTAGTTTGTGATCACTGTGTTTCTGGAACTGACTTGTGTCTGAGGAAGGAATCCAGAAAAAGAAGTGGCTTTGCGGTTTACCCGGAGCGTTCAGAGTTAAGACTTAGGGATCTCACCGTCAAGGGTTTCACACAGTGGTTTGGTTTGCTTATATGTAAATCCTAGAGGTGGTGTACAAACCACCCCACCCTCCTCTCCAGGATGAGGACAGGAATGACAGAACTTTCTTCTCCATACCTTCAAATTACTCAAGTGGCCGTAAATGTCCCCTTTAAGAAACAAATATAGGGGTTGGGAATTTAGCTCAGTGGTAGAGCCCTTGCCTAGAAAGCGCAAGGCCCTGGGGTCGGTCCCAACTCCCAAAAAAAAAAACAAAAAAAAAAAAATAAAAAAAAAAAAAAAAGAAACAAATATAAGAGGTCATTATTTTAATCTTAAGCCTTTGTCAGCATAAGAAAATAGATTAAGTCAGAGTGTGCATGTATTCAGTATTTCTTCCCTTGTCTTGTTTCTTTAAGCTAGGGTATCACCGTGTGGCCCTGGCTGGCTGGGATTTGCTAGGTAGACCAGCTTGGCCTCAAACTTTTGGCCTCCGCCTCTGGAATGCTGGGGTTATAGGCATGCACCACCACACCTGACCGAATGTGATTGTTAATGTAATGAAATTTTCTTGAGGAAGTTGCAGAAGAGTTGCTGGAGAGCACAGGGAGGAGCTGTTCTTAGGACGGCTGGTGGGGCAGGCTAGTTAGTGCTCAGCAGTTTGTACTGAGGGGTGGGTGAACAGACACTTACCCCAAAGTTAGAGTCAGCAATGACTCAGTGGAAAGGAGACGTCTGTTCTCTGTATTTGAGTGGAAAATCATCGTTTCACAGTCTGAACTACTATGTGACAAAGGAGGAAGGAGTAAATTAAGCTTTAGGCTGTCAGTGCCCATCCACCCTGCTGTCTGCCCGCTGCCCGTCAGTGCCTGCCTACTGCCCACTGCCCACCAAGAGCTTGGTATCCCTGTGGAAGCCTCTATCAGGCAGTTTGGCAGAATGTCCATGTGAGAGACTTTCTGACAAGCAGTGATCATCTATAGAAGATTTGAGTTTTGAAAAAATCAAATGGGACCTGGCCTGGTGTCTTGGAACACCTGCCTTTGGGCATCAGTGCTACATAAAACAACAAAAATAATACAAGGACCTGGTGAAGCATTTTTATTGCCAGAAAGAGTGAGTGAACCCAGCTTCTGTCCCACCTGTGCTCTACTCTCCTGGGCCGCCTCATCTCCTACCCTTTCTAGCCTCAAAGTCATGATCTTCCTGCCTTCCTTCCAAGTACTGGAATTATGGGTGTGAACCTCCAAACCTGGTCCCAACACACACACACACACACACACACACACACACACACACGTGCACACACGCGCACACACACACACACACGTGCACACACGCGCACGCACACACACTCACACACTCCCTCCCCCTACCTCCACCCTCCTCTCTCTCTGTCCCCCTCCCTCTCTCTGACAAGGTTTCTCTCTGTAACCCTGGCTATCCTAGAAAAGATCTGCCTGCCTCTGCCTCCAGAATGCTGGGATTAAAGGTGCATGTCACCAACACTGGACTCCTAAATCCTTTACTTAAACTGTGTGTGTGTGCGCACGCACACACACACACACTTGGCCACTTGTAGGAATCAGTTCTATTTCTTCACTGTCCTGAGGATGGAACCTGGGTTGGCCTTGGTGGCAGCACCTTTACGAGCTGAGCCTCTCACTGGCTCCGCCAGCCTTGCCTTGTCTACGCACAGGCATGGAGGCCATGTCTTTTCCCTCTGCAAATGGCAGCACACTGTTGAGTGCGTTGGCGTTCTCACCTGGCTTGTTCCATGGTCGGTATGCATGCGTCTGCTCTGCTTACCCCGGCTGCATGGTATTCTGCCTGCTGTGTGCATGGCTCCTTATCCTGGTCCAGGTGTTCTCAGCCTTCGGCGTGAAGCACGGTTGCTTACGTGTGTCTCCCTCAGGTACATTGTTAGGGTCCATCGCTGTATCCAAGGATATGCAAACTTGAATTTTTAAATAAAAGTGTAATCCAATCGTCATTTTTACTTGTAAAGCAGCCTTACAACTTACATTTACTTCTAGGCAGGGCCTCACTGTGAGCCGTAGTTGGCCTGGCACTCGATATGTAGACACGGCTGGCCCTGAGCTCACGATCGGCCTGCCTGCCTCATGGCATCTGCAGTAATCAAGCTTTGGTGGTTGGTCCTATGTCCTGCATCCTAAGGCAGCATCTTTCCATGATGCAGAGGGAGGGGTGACTGAAGCAAGGTGGGGGAATGTACTGGAGGGCAAAGCCACTGACGGCACAAGTGCCACCCAGTGTCCCCTCCCGCCCTGTCTTCTGCGTAGTGGATCCTGCAGGCGGTGTAGACCATGGAGCTTGTGGCTTGTTTACTAAAAGCTGCCACAAGTAAACTGTACTGTGACAGTATGCTCTTGGGACTTCAGAAGAGGCCACGTGCCTTGGGTTTTGCTGGCCTTCTGTGAACTTGGGGTAGGGATGCCACTTAGTAACTAATGCTACTAGTAACTGCAGAGCTTTAACTTAGTAACTAATGCTACTAGTAACTGCAGAGCTTTAACTTAGTAACTAATGCTACTAGTGACTGCAGAGCTTTAACTTAGTAACTAATGCTACTAGTGACTGCAGAGCTTTAACTTAGTAACTAATGCTACTAGTAACTGCAGAGCTTTAACTTAGTAACTAATGCTACTAGTAACTGTAGAGCTTTAACTTGTTGGGTCGGGAGGCTGAGGTGTGATCATGGCCTCAGGTTTCAGGGCATCTTGGTCCACAGTGTAAAGCCCTATCTGGAAAAAGTCCCCAAAACATAAAACAAATTTATCCTAAAATATTTACAATTTAATTACCTGCAAACTTGTGCTAGGCAGCTATACACAATGACCTCAGGTGTCTGACTTTTATTTTACTTTAGGGGTGTGTGTGCGTCTGGCGCATTGAGTGTGGAGAGATCAGAGGATAGTACTAGCTTGTGGGAGTGGAGAGTAGGTTCTTTCCTTTGACCATGTACATTCTGGGATTGAACATGGGTTGTCAGGCTTGGTAGCAAGCACCTTGGCCCACTGAGCCCTGTTGGTGGCCCATTTTTCTTTTTAAGTAAAACCTATTTTGATTTTTTTAAAAAAGTCTCTTTCGGGGTTGGGGATTTAGCTTAGTGGTAGAGTGCTTGCCTAGCAAGCGCAAGGCCCTGAGTTCGGTTCCCAGCTCCGAAAAAAAGAAAAAAGAAAAGAAAAGAAAAGTCTCTTTCAAGTAAATTGCATATACTGAATATTCTTAAACAAGATATCAGCCCTCTTTAAACAAAAAAGATATCAGCCCTCATTCTGATTTAATCAGTCTTGGTGACAATTCTCGAAATTGATAAAGACTATGGAAGGACTCATATCCCACGGCCCAAAGCTCACCTGGGCACTGCCTGCCTGATGGTTGCTGGTTCCTTGGGGCCCACGTTCCTTTGTCTTGTGAGAACCACACTCAGGACCCAATCTCGTTCGTTGTTTCTAATCTCTTGTGTGCTAGGATTACTGGTGTCTAGCCTTACACAGAAAGATGCAGATGGCCCTCCCAGCTGTGCTGTGATCTGAAGCGCCGTGAGGGGTCAGAGGTGGGAATGCACTGTATGTGGAAGGAAAAGGCTGGATTGATGAATGCTACCGGCGTCTGTTGGCTGACAGGGTCAGTTGTCTGCTGCAGTAAAATGCTGGGCCCTGGTGACTACTGAGGGAAGAAAGATGGTGTTAACAAGTGATGGTGTGCTTTATACCCCAGAAGTGGCGTATGTCTCTAATCCCAGCACCTGTGAGCCAGAGGCAGGAGACTGAGTTTGAGGCTAGCCTGGCCTACAGAGTGAACCAGGACAGCCAGGGAGGAAACCCTGTCTTGAAAAACAAAAGAACAAAAAACAATAAAAAATAAGGTACAGGGTTGAGATAGGAACGGTCCACTGGGCAAGAGGAGACAGATTATTTCATCAGGGAGGAGGGGGCGGAGGGCTCTCTCCCTTTCTCGGTAGGGTAAGTACTTTGGGAGTCATGGGATTAGGTATCAGTAACGACATTCCCTTCCAATGTATCTGGAGCCAACCGAGACAAAGATGACATAAGAAGGTCCAGCATTTATAAGCTCAGCCTTCTTAGAGGTAGTGAGATGGCTCTACGAAGGCAGACACCTACCTGTTCCTAAGCCTAAAGGCCTGGCCGAGTCCCACCTTAGGGACCCACATAGTGGAGAAGAGAACCAACTCTGGCAAGTTAGGTCACACCCACGCCCTTGTTCCTGCAAATAAATAATAAATAAATGTAAAAAATTAGTTCAGCCTGTTTGGTAAAACCAAGTTGAGGGTGTGTTGCATGGCTGTGTCAGCTTCCTGACACCCTCCAGTCCAGCTGGTGGGAACAGAGCACCTTCATGTGCCCCCGGCACCCCAGAAGCATCACTTCCCATAGATAGAGCGCAGAGAATCCCATAGATAGGGCCTGACAGTTCCTCACCATTCTTGGGGACCTGTGGACAGGCTAGCCTGTGGGGCTGGCTTCTCCCAACTTCCAGGGGTTGGGGTGAGACTGGGAGTGGCTGTAGCTCTCCCTCTGGGGAATAGTGGCCTCCTTGAGAGGCCTGCATGCTCTTGCAGAAAACTGAACCATGCACTGCAGCTGTTAGATAGGCCCGAGAGTTCCAGACGTTTATTTTTTATCCATTGCTGAGCTGGTTGGTTTGTTTTGAGACAGGATCTCATCTACCCAGGATGACCTAACCCTGGCCTCAGAGTCGATCTCCCTGTCTGCCCTCATGCTTCCATCTCCCAAATGTTGCCACTACAAAGCTGGCCGCTCTCTGCTCAGCCCACGGAGACTATTGAGGTGTTAGATATTTGGAGTGCGGGGCTGGAGAGATGGCTCAGTGGTTAAGAGCACTGACTGCTCTTCCAGAGGTCCTGATTTCAAATCCCAGCGACCACGTGGTGGCTCACAACCATCTGTAATGGGATCTGGTGCCCTCTTCTGGTGTGTCTGGAGACAGCTACAGTGTACTCATATAGAATAAATAAATCTTTAAAAGAAAAAAAAGATATTTGGGGTGATACTGAGGCAAAGTCAACCACGTGTGGTTCTGGTGCTGTCTGGACCCCAGCACTAAGACAAGTGCACACACCTAAGGCTGGTTGGGGCTCCTGGCTCCCAGCCTCCCCATCTTTCTGGCCTCCCCTTTCATGTTTCTGTGATTGTCTGCAATCCTGAACGCTGATTATTTTCAGGGTTAGATGATCGAGTAGAGGGATCATTTCTTTCAGACATACCCTGACAAAGTGTTAGTTCTATCCTCCCTAATTTTCACCCTCTTTTCTCTTACAGAATCCTATTCTAAGAGCACAGACCCTCAGGTATCTACCATGGTGTTGGATCCTGAAGAAAAGATTCCAGACGGTAACTCACATCTCTGTGCCATTGTCTACATGGGGTTGGGCTTTAGGCAGTGACAGGCTGTCCCTCTTGCTGTCTGTCCTAAGAGGTCCAAGCAGAAGTCTTATCTGGTGGCAGGGTAGGAATGAAAAGGAATCTATACTCATAGAACTCTGCTTCCTGCCTTATTTCTAATTGCCACTGCGTCGTGATGAGCGGATTTGGTTGCAATAATGATTGCAAGGACCAGGCCGTTCCCAAACTCGGCAGTGACCTCTCTCATGCTTACTGCGTCTGCCAGTGTCGCAGTGTGTGGGGCAGAAGCTGTGGCTCACAGGGTGGGTTCCCCATGCTCTGCTGAGCCCTTTCTGAATCTGAGTTCCCCTCTAGAGCCCGCCTTCTTTCTGATTGGGGAAGATAGTGTAGACCTGCTCCCTCGTCTGAGCTCTGATTTTTTGGGTTGGTTGAGGGATTTATGGGAAAGAGAAGAAAGCTTTGTTTTTTGGTTCAACCGAGCCTGTGATGCCTGCAGCTCAGTGGACTTTGTTGCTTCTGATAGATCAGCCTTTTCTGCTGGGCTGGCCTTCCCTCCTCGCATTTAAGATTAGCTGTGAGATGCAGGCCTTGGGGAAACACTGCTATCAGGCTTCTCTGAGCCCTGCTGTCACAAGGGTGCCAGCACCCGTGACTATTAGCCCTTCAGCCCTGAGCGTAGGCCTTAGTCAGGACTCCGTTCTTCCTGCTTGCAAGTGTCAGCCTGAGCCTGAACTCTGTCGGAGTTTTCCAGTTCTCTTTTGTTGTGTGGCATATCCAAGAATGATTCTGAGAGTGGGTCCTATCCACTCTGGGGGTAGAGGCTGTCCTCGATGACGAGCTTAGTTTCTCTTAAAAACTAGATTCTAGGTTACGAGTGGGCCTCATGTGTCAATGCTGAGTCCTAGGTGTGAGTTGTTTTAAGTCAAAATCTTGTTAAGTTGTAGCCCAGGCTGACCTCAGACTTATGATCCTTTTGATTTAGTCTCTCAATCATGACAGCATTTTTAGAGAAAAGCGAAGTGATTCTGAAAGGTACCAAGTGGGCATAGAAGTGTAGAATAAGAAAAGTACTGTGACGTTTGTATTAAAACTGATCAGAGAGAACAAGAGTTGGGAGGGGTAGGGCAGGGTCTGACAGGAGATGAAGGGAGGCGTAGGCATGAGTGTGCCCAGTGCACTGTGTGGGAGTCTCAAAGGACTAATACAATGTTGTATCAAACTGACCTAAGACCGAGAGAGTGCTCCTGCCAGCTTTCAAACTTTTTCTTTCCTTTGAGATAGGGTCTAGGTATAGCCCAGGCTGACCCTGCAATCTCAGTTTTCTTTCCGTACCTCCTGCGTGACAGGATAACAGGCTTATACCACAGTCCACTTGTCCATCCGTTTTCAACCATGTGCACGTATCATCTTGTAAAAAATTAATTTATTGGGCTGGGGAACATAACTTAGTTACAGAGGTCTTGCTTAGCAAGCATGATGCCCTGGGCTTAGTCATCAGTGCTACTTGGGGCCTGGAAGTGAGAGAGGGTCACGTTCAGAGTCATCCTGGGCTTCAGGCTGGTCTTTCTTATTAGATCTGTCTTTAAGGAAATATATTATATATAGTTTCCATACTTACATCTACTTAAGGTGTTGGTTAATAAACTTAGGACACGCTGTTCTAAAACCAAGCTGCTCTCTTATGCACTGAGCTGTAGGATGTCTTAGCTTTGGGTCCAAGGTTGCTGTCCATCAGGGTGGGGCTTGATTTCAGCATCACTGAGAGTAAGTATTCCTTAGTGGGTTTGCTATGTTGACTCAGATGGTGCTTCTGGGGACCATGGAGACTCTGCCAGCCTCGGTGCCATCAATCCTGCCTACAGCAACTCTTCCCTCCCACATTCCACCGGGGATTCTGAGGAGCCCTTCACCACCTACTTTGACGAGAAAATCCCCATTCCTGAGGAGGAGGTCAGTGACAGTCTGTGCAGGGGACCCTGTGTCTTGGGGATAGCCTGCTCCCCTGGGGAAGGGGAATATTCTGTTCACCACTCACGCTCAATAGCTGCAGGTCTCACTGTGAGACCAGAGTCATCCAGACGCTGACAGGTACTCTTTTTTTTGGCATCAGAATAATCAGCCAGGCATTATGGGAAGGCTTCAAACATGGATGCTGAGTGACTTTTAGTGAACACTGTTTTAAAATTATGAAAGTATGGATTTTGTGTTTTTCTTTTTCAAATGTGATTCTGCTCTTGTGTGGGGAGTGGGTGGGCTCAAGGATGCCGTGTTACTTCAGCTTGGACCGAGTTTTGGTGAGCAGGTAACAAGAACTGCCACTGAGAGAAGGGGCCGTCTTACTGGTAAAAGTGGCAGGTGTGGGCTCCCACAGTGTCCACGCTGACCCTGTACGGCTGCTGTTGCTGCTTGACGTGTGGTAATAGTAGAGATGTTAGAACGAGCGACACTCAGACAGCTTTCCCCTCTCTTTCACAGTACTCTTGTTTTAGTTTCCGTAAACTCTGGGCCTTCACAGGACCTGGTTTTCTTATGAGCATTGCCTACCTGGATCCAGGAAACATCGAATCTGATTTACAGTCTGGAGCAGTGGCTGGATTTAAGGTGAGCTCCAGTTTTACCTGGCTGAAAAGACAAATTTGCATTATTATTGTTACTGCCATTTTCGTGTGCTGCAGATGGACTTGAGCCTCGTGGACTATCTTAGGTGGGCTTGCAGGGCCCTCCCTGTCAGGGCCTTGCTGGGCTGTCCCCGTCCTTCTGAGCACTCATTACGCTCTTAGTCCCTTCTCTTGCTCTTCATGAGCAGCCTCACGCTGTGCCTTCAGGGAGAGCTGACCCCTTGAGAAACACAGGTTTGAGCTGTGCATGACTACTCATGTGCACTTACGTGCAGGTTCTCTGTAGATCAGTAACACTGATGAAAACACTGAAAATGTAAGTTAGGTATGCCCTGAATGAATAAAGTATGTGCAGGTAATAATCTAGTCTATTCTGTCCTATTCGTTTATTTAGTTATTTAGTTAGTTAGGTTTTTTTTTTTTTTTTTTTTTTTTTGTTCTTTTTTTCCAGAGCTGGGGACCGAACCCAGGGCCTTGCGCTTCCTAGGCAAGCGCTCTACCACTGAGCTAAATCCCCAACCCGTTAGTTAGGTTTTTTTTGAGACAGAGTCTCTCTACATAGCTCACTCTGGAGACCAGGCTGGCTTCTGCTTTCCAAATACTGTAATAAAAGGTGTGCACAAGCGTGCCTGGCTCAGATAATAATGTGTTATATAGTTTATGACCCAAGGGCAAAGATCTACCACAAGGCATGTGGTTCACTGCAGGCAAATGCAGCGTACACATTAGTGTGTATACAAACATACACACAGATGTCAAAGGCTCGTGTGCGGTAACTCCTGAATCCAGAGTTAGCTGTAGAGTGCGCCACGGCCGCGTTGCCAGCTGAGCTCCAGCGTGGCTGCTTAGATGCTGGCTGGTTGTTTCTGTGTGAGCGGTTTTTCTCTCAGTAAGTGATATATTCGTGTGGTTCATGGGTTGTCATGGAGCAGAGAGCTTGGTGTCTTCAACCTCCTGTCTTAGTTACTTTTCTAATCCTGTGACAAAATGCCATGACCAAGACAGCTTATAAAACAAAACAAAACAACTTAATTGGGCTTACGGTTTCAGAGGGTTACAGTCCATGATGTTTGCAGCAGGAGCAGCTGAGAGCTCATCTTGAGCCCAGACAGGAAGGACACTGGAAATGGCCCTCAAGCCCTCCCCTGTGCACATCTCCCCAACAAGAGCACCCTTTCTGGTCCTTCCAGACAGTTCCACCCACCGTATCAGACATGCCATGGCTGTTCTTAGTCCAGCCAGCATGCCTCCCTCACTGTCCCCATGGGCACAGGTCTGCATTGGTAGTGACATCTGTGTGGCCTTTTGTTTATCCATGTAATTTCCTTAGGAGAGACACTGAGAGATGCACTTGCCTCATGGGTCATGTGTAGAAGCTGATACAGAGCTTGGGCCCATGTTGCTGACCTGGCTTTGTCCTCACTGAGCTGTCTCTCAGCCGCCTGATGAGCCTTGGCTGTTTCTCTCCTTAGTTGCTCTGGGTGCTCCTGCTGGCCACCATTGTGGGGCTGCTGCTCCAGCGTCTCGCGGCTCGACTGGGAGTCGTCACCGGCTTGCACCTTGCTGAAGTGTGTCACCGTCAGTATCCCAAGGTGAGCAGCATGCGGTCCTGCTTGTCTGCTACCTTAGAGCAGTCTGTGTGTCTGGCATCATGTGCTGGCCCCGTCTGGATTGAGCTGTGGAGGGCTTGGGGTCAGTGTCCCTGAGACTGGAAGTGCTGAAGGAACCCTACCGCCATCTGTCTCTCTGTCAACCCATCTCCTCTCCTACCCCATCTGTCTCAGTCAACCCATCTCCTCTCCTACCACCATCTGTCTCTCTGTCAACCCATCTCCTCTCCTACCCCATCTGTCTCTCTGTCAACCCATCTCCTCTCCTACCCCATCTGTCTCAGTCAACCCATCTCCTCTCCTACCCCATCTGTCTCAGTCAACCCATCTCCTCTCCTACCCCATCTGTCTCTCTGTCAACCCATCTCCTCTCCTACCCCATCTGTCTCTCTGTCAACCCCTCTCCTCTCCTACCCCCTCTGTCTCTCTGTCAACCCATCTCCTCTCCTACCGCCATCTGTCTCTCTGTCAACCCATCTCCTCTCCTACCTCATCTGTCTCTCTCCTACCGCCATCTGTCCCATCCATCCCTCTCCTACCCCATCTGTCTCAGTCAACCCCTCTCCTACCTCTGTCCTCTGTCCCCATCTGTCTCCCCATCTGTCTCAACCCATCCCTCTCCTACCCCATCTGTCTCACAACCCATCCCTCTCCTACCCCATCTGTCTCAGTCAACCCATCTCCTCTCCTACCCCATCTGTCTCTGTCAACCCATCCCCTCTCCTACCGCCATCTGTCTCTCTGTCAACCCATCTCCTCTCCTACCCCATCTGTCTCAGTCAACCCATCTCCTCTCCTACCACCATCTGTCTCTGTCCACCCATCCCCTCTCCTACCCCATCTGTCTCAGTCAACCCATCTCCTCTCCTACCCCATCTGTCTCTGTCAACCCATCCCCTCTCCTACCCCATCTGTCTCAGTCAACCCATCTTCTCTCCTACCCCATCTGTCTCAGTCAACCCATCCTCTCCTACCCCATCTGTCTCAGTCAACCCATCCCCTCTCCTACCACCATCTGTCTCTGTCAACCCCCCTCCCCTACCCCATCTGTCTCCAGTCAACCCATCCCCTCCATCTGTCTCAGTCCCCCTCTCCCCTACCCCATCTGTCTCCAGTCAACCCATCTCCTCTCCTACCCCATCTGTCTCTGTCAACCCATCCCCTCTCCTACCCCATCTGTCTCTGTCAACCCATCCCCTCTCCTACCCCATCTGTCTCAGTCAACCCATCTCCTCTCCTACCCCATCTGTCTCAGTCAACCCATCTCCTCTCCTACCCCATCTGTCTCAGTCAACCCATCTCCTCTCCTACCCCATCTGTCTCAGTCAACCCATCTCCTCTCCTACCCCATCCATCTGTCTCAGTCCACCCATCCCCTCTCCTACCCCATCTGTCTCTCTCTTCTACACATCTAGATGTGTATAAGAGACAGCTCCTACCCCATCTGTCTCAGTCAACCCATCCCCATCTCCTCTCCCTACCCCATCTGTCTCCCCCATCCCCTGTCTCAGTCAATCTCCTCTCCTACCCCATCTGTCTCAGTCAACCCATCCCCTCTCCTACCCCATCTGTCTCAGTCAACCCATCCCCTCTCCTACCCCATCTGTCTCAGTCAACCCATCCTCTCCTACCCCCTCTGTCTCTGTCAACCCATCCCCTCTCCTACCCCATCTGTCTTGTCAGTCTCAACCCATCCCTGTCCACCCATCCCCTCTCCCCCCATCTGTCTCAGTCAACCATCTCCTCTCCTACCCCATCTGTCTCAGTCAACCCATCCCTCTCCTACCCCATCTGTCTCAGTCAGCCCATCCCCTCTCCTACCCCATCTGTCTCCGTCATCTCCTCTCCCCCCATCTGTCTCAGTCAACCCCATCTCCTCTCCTACCACCATCTGTCTCTCTGTCAACCCATCTCCTCTCCTACCCCATCTGTCAACCCATCTCCTCTCCCCTACCCCATCTGTCTCTGTCAACCCATCCCTCTCCTACCCCATCTGTCTCCATCCCTCTCCCTACCCCATCTGTCTCAGTCAACCCATCCCCTCCTCCTCCCCCTACCCCATCTGTCTCTCTGTCAACCCCATCTCCTCTCTCCCCATCATGTCTCTCTGTCAACCCATCTCCTCCCCCCATCTGTCTCAGTCAACCCATCTCCTCTCCTCCCCATCTGTCTCAGTCCATCTGTCTCAGTCAACCCATCCCCTCTCCTACCCCATCTCTCTCAGTCAACCCATCCTCACCTACCCCATCTGTCTCAGTCAACCCATCCCCTCTCCTTCCGCCATCTGTCTCTGTCAACCCATCCCTCTCCTCCCCATCTGTCTCAGTCAACCCATCCCTCTCTGTCTGTCTCAGTCAACCCATCCCCTCTCCCCCATCTGTCTCAGTCCCCATCCCTCTCCTACCCCATCTGTCCTACCCCATCTGTCTCAGTCAACCCATCCCCTCTCCTACCCCATCTGTCTCAGTCAACCCATCCCCTCTCCTACCCCATCTGTCTCTGTCAACCCATCCCCTCTCCTACCCCATCTGTCTCAGTCAACCCATCCCTCTCCTACCCCCCATCTGTCTCAGTCCTACCCCATCTGTCTCTGTCACCCATCCCCTCTCCTACCCCATCTGTCTCAGTCAACCCCATCCCCTCCTACCCCATCTGTCTCTGTCAACCCATCCCCTCCTCCCCATCTGTCTCTGTCAACCCATCCCCTCTCCTACCCCATCTGTCTCTGTCAACCCATCCTCTCCTACCCCATCTGTCTCAGTCAACCCATCCCCTCTCCTACCCCATCTGTCTCTGTCAACCCATCCCCTCTCCTATCCCATCTGTCTCAGTCAACCCATCCTCTCCTACCCCATCTGTCTCAGTCAACCCATCCTCTCCTACCCCATCTGTCTCAGTCAACCCATCTCCTCTCCTACCCCATCTGTCTCTGTCAACCCATCCCCTCTCCTACCCCATCTGTCTCAGTCAACCCATCCCCTCTCCTACCCCATCTGTCTCTGTCAACCCATCCCCTCTCCTACCACCATCTGTCTCTGTCAACCCATCTCCTCCCCTACCACCATCTGTCTCTGTCAACCCATCTCCTCTCCTTCAGAGTCAGCGAGGGGCTCAATGTTTTGTTGTTTTGAGATAGACTCATGTAGACCAGGCTGGCTTTGAACCCTGCACTTAGCTCAGGATGACCTAGAGCACCTAATGTCTGTCTCTGCCTCTTAGAGTTACAGGCACACCAGTTTCCTTAGTAAATTCATCTACCGGTCACTCTTGTTTTTCTAAAAATATATTTTCTTTTAATAAGGTATATGTTATAGGGGCTTTGGATTTGCTGAATTTTATTATCAATTTGCTCTGTCCTAAAGCTTCCTTCTGAGTACCTTATTACCACCTAAAATGTGAGTGATGGTACTGGAAGGCCCTGGGGGGCGGGCGGTGCTGCAGACAAAGTCAGGCCTTAAGGTAGTTCCGTCTTAGATATGACTTGGGCCTCCCTTGAGTGTGCCCTAAATGTTTAGTCTCGTTTCTCACTGAGCATGGAGGTTTTGTGTTGTGATTTTTCTTTTCTATTCTCCTAGGCTGGTCAGTCTGTCAGTCATCAGTCAGTCAGTAAGTCAGTCTGTGTGTCTATCTGTCTGACTGACTGTCATGGTCTCTGTAGCTTAGGATGTTCTTGAACTCTTGAGCATCCTGCTGGAATTCCTGAGTGCTAGTGTTACAGGTGTGGGCCACCATGTCATAAATATAAATTATTTTTACCAACTTTTAAGAAAATTATGCTGTTTTACAGTTCCCTTTAGTTTTACAGTTCCCTTTAGTTTCTTCTTGTTTGTGCACATTAATAGGTATTTGCGACAGAAAACTTTTTGTATATTAAGTGTCTACAGGCTTTCTAGCACCAGTAAACCAGCATTAAGTCAGTTTGTCTTTCACTCATCTGTTGGTCCAGACAGTTTCCTTGTTTGCTGTTTTCTGTCTATTCTGAATGTTTACTTTGAACACTTTTAAAAAGCTTTATTTTTATTTTTAAGGTATTATGTATTTGGGTGTGTGTATGTGAGTGTGAGTGTGACTGTCTACAGAGGCTTCAGAGGCTGGGGTGGGGTGGGTAGAGGCTGGAGCCCTGGCGGTGCTGGGAGCTGGTTCATCTCTCGTCTGCAGGAGCTGTGCTTTTACCTCAGAGCCATCTTTCTAAGCTCCTCACCTTGAATACTTTTGCATATATCTTTTTTACTTCTTGAATATTATTATTAAATTCAAGATGATAAAGTCTGTCCCATGTTTGTTTTGTAACCTTAGTTATGAGCAAGTTAGAGGTTTGAATTTCTCATTTCTCGCTCTCTCTTGACTCCCATTTTGAGCATATTTGTATATTTATCTTCCTCTGTAACTTTTTAGATTGTTTCTAAGAGAGTAGTGGAAGTAATGAATAGAATGCGTTCTAGTCTTCTCCTGAGAAGAATGAAGGAGAGCCAAGGGCGCTGGGCTGCACCCCGACCTTGGCTCAGGCTCCACAGGAAGTGCTTTTCTACTCTGTAGCGCTGTGTAGGGCTGAGTTCTGACTTCTCCAGCCAGGAGGCTTCTGCGCAGCCGTCTATGGGTCTGTGACAAAATCTGAAATCTGAATGAAGGAAGTTCTTAAAATGAGTCATCAGAACCACTCTTGTTTTGTAGGTCCCACGGATCATCCTGTGGCTAATGGTGGAGTTGGCAATCATTGGTTCTGATATGCAGGAAGTCATTGGCTCAGCCATCGCCATCAATCTCCTGTCTGCAGGAAGGTGGGAGTGGGACTTCCCTCCAGAACACTGTCAATCTCCTGTCTGCAGGAAGGTGGGGGTGGGGCTTCCCTCCAGAACACTGTCAATCTCCTGTCTGCAGGAAGGTGGGAGTGGGCTTCCCTCCAGAACACTGTCAGTACTAAGCTGGGTTCCAAAGCCAGAGTGGAAATGAAAAGCCCCACATTTCAGTGTTCAAGATCCAACCAGTCTGCAGCCGCCTTATCTCCCAGCAGGCGGAGCCATGCATCTTCCATTCCCACGATGGGCTGTATGCACTTCTATTTAAATGGAGTGTGTGGCATTTTGTGGCACAGTTACTGATTTGCAAGGCTGCTTATCCCACTGCACAGTGAGGTCCTTCTGCATACGACCCATGCTTTTCAGCGGTGGTCCCACACGTCTGACACAGAAAGCTCTCTGGAACAGGAGAGTTCCAGTGGACGGGCTTCGCTGGTGCTGCATCTCAGCACCCATTGCCACTGTTGCTCCTCCATAGGACCTAGCTTTTCCGGGTGTTTGTGATTGGACAAGACGTGGTCTTTCATCACTCTTCTTGTTTCTAATCTAGGGTTCCCCTATATGGTGGAGTCCTCATCACCATCGCAGATACTTTCGTATTTCTCTTTTTGGACAAATATGGTAAGGACTGGAGCAGGTGGGTGAGTCCCAGCTGCCAGCTCCCGGCACACGGCTGTGGGGACGGCTGTGGGGACGGCTGACCCGGTGCTCACTGCTGCGTTCCCCTTCAGGCTTGCGGAAGCTGGAAGCATTTTTTGGCTTTCTCATCACTATCATGGCCCTCACATTTGGATATGAGGCAAGTGTTGCAGGCTGTTAATTATTTAAAACCAAGTTTCATTTGTCTTGTTTGTAATCTTTTACTATAAAACACTAATAGCAGAGCAGTTTAACTGTAGCGATATGCGGGGGCTGCTCTGGAAGGGATATAGTCTGTGGCAAGGGTTCTTGTGCAGGAAGGCCTGAAGAGATTTGGGCGGCAGTGTGGGGGGTGGGGAGGTGGGGGGGGCTGAGTCGTCAAAAATGACTCCACAGGACCTTTGAGGACCATCATTTTTGGTCCCAGATGAGCCACCCTGACACAGATAGTGAGGAGGCTGTGTGTTGTTGTTGACCCAACTCAAAGACGCTCTGTTTGTGGTTGTCATGGCTGAATTAATCAGTTGCAGCCTGACTGTTTCCTGTATTAAACGGTTGGCAGTGAGCTGGACGAGGTGGTGTGCACCTTTACCAGCTGCTAAGGAGATGGGGCAGGCTGCTTTCTGGGTGGGAGGCCAGCTTGATCCTCCTGGGAGTCCAGGGCAGCCAGGGCTGCAGAGGAGGACAAGAAATGTCGATGAGTTGTGGGTGGCTGTGATGAGTGACGAGCTGTTCCAGGTTTGTTCTTTCCCGTCCCTGGGGGTCAGTGCTATTATTTGCACCGAACCCAGGGCCTTGCGCTTGCTAGGCAAGCGCTCTACCACTGAGCTAAATCCCCAACCCCTTATTTGCACTTTTTTTTAATGTTCTACTTACAGGCCTGCTTAAACATTAAAAAGATGTCTAGTCTGTGAGTCGATTTTTAGGTTGTCCCAAGAGAAATTCCATGTTGTCTTTCAAAAGAAATCTGACCCAAGAGGAAGTTGGAGTGAGCAGTGCTCAGACAACCCACTCCCTGCACACTCGTGTGCTCAGACAACCCACTCCCTGCACACTCGTGTGCTCGGGACGACCCACTCCCTGCACACTCGTGTGCTGGGGACGACATTCCCCACACTTGTGGAAGCCTTGCTGGTTTCCGGTGAACTAATGAAGAGAGCTTACAGAGCAGGTTCTAATGGACTAATGTCAGTGCAGATAACAACAGTGAGATCTTCAGCTGCTTCCTCAACTCAGAACACTGTGTTCTCTGCATATCTGGACTGTACTGTGAGATATTCAGAGTATACAGTCCTGAGTCCTCTGAGCCCTGCCAACAAGCCCTGGTATTAGTAATCTTTGTGTAATTGTAACCAAAATACTGTGGAAGATGGCAGGAGGTAGAAAGGTCTATGTAGCTAGGGTCTCAGAGAGCTGGTTCTGGCCTGTAGTTCCCTGGGCAGGAGACGTGTGGGGGAGACTCTTTACCTCAGTGCAGACAGAAGGCAGGGCACGTTTGTCCCCCTTGACCTACTTCTGGGTGGGCTCCACCTGCCAATGTCTCTACCACCTCTCCAGATAGTACAACCAGATAGGGCCCGAGTCAGGCTATGGCCTGCGACAGGCAGGTCATACTCAGACCACGTCAGCCCTCTCTTCCTTTTCCTTTTTGATGCTGGGGTCAAACTCAGGTCCTTGCGCATTCTGGGCGAGTATTTGCTGACTTCATGTTCTTCATCCTCCTGCAGTTGTTATAGAGGGTGGGAGGGGGTAAAAGACACCAGAGATTCTACCTGGTGCTCTTCCCCCGTTGCGTGCTGCAGTAAGGCTAATGGGCGTTGTGTTGCTGTGTAGTATGTTACAGTGAAACCCAGCCAAAGCCAAGTACTCAGGGGCATGTTCGTGCCATCCTGTTCAGGCTGCCGCACCCCTCAGGTGGAGCAGGCGGTGGGCATCGTGGGAGCTGTGATCATGCCACACAACATGTACCTGC
Organism: Rattus rattus; assembly: GCF_011064425.1. Lineage (NCBI taxonomy): Eukaryota > Metazoa > Chordata > Mammalia > Rodentia > Muridae > Rattus > Rattus rattus. Next base: position 262,690,515 of record NC_046154.1, read on the forward strand.
ACTCTGCCTTAGTCAAGGTGAGCAACGCCTCTCTGTATGGTACTCTGAGAGCTCTGAAGGAGCAGTCTTTCAAAGGCTGGCCTCTCAGTGTTTATCACCCAATTGATCAGAAAAAATGACCCACAAAATGCTGGGCTAGTTTTCTTCAGGAAAGCCTGGAGTCTTGAGGTTGGGAGAAAGGAGGGCTTTACTAGTAAGTCAGGTGTTCCTGACTGAAATAGTTCAGAGACTTGATGATTAGCCCAGTAGCCTTAGGACCGAGGTTAGTCTGTGGCCCTTGCACAGCCTCTGGGAGCTCCGGAGTCACCTGGGCTCTCTCTCCCTGATGTGGGGGTTGTGTAATGAATGTCAAAGGTCGTGCAGTCCTCGTGGCTTAGGGAGCTGAGGCCTCCCACTCATCCTGTCAGCTGTTTGCTCAGTCTTTCAGCTGACTGCAGACTTCTGAGCTGTTACAAAGAGACTCTGTACCTGGTGGGAAGTGAGTGCCGTTGTTCTCTCTCTAGTCTAGACAAGTGAACCGGGCCAATAAGCAGGAAGTGCGAGAAGCCAATAAGTACTTCTTCATCGAGTCCTGCATTGCACTCTTTGTTTCCTTCATCATCAATGTCTTTGTCGTCTCCGTCTTTGCTGAAGCGTTTTTTGAGAAAACCAATGAGCAGGTGGTGAGTACTAGGGTCATGGGTGGTGAGCACCAGGGTTGTGGGTGGTTAGCACCAGGGTGGGCTGCATGCTGGGTGGGACAGACAAGAGCAATGACTTGGAACCCAAGGACATGGGTCTGAGGCTTAGGTGTCCCCACTCAGTTGTTGCCCTGCAGCCAGTCTGTGGTGTAGGGCCGGGGCACCTGTTGGGGGTGGGGAGGAGCTGGCCTTGGATTCCTACTCGCCTGGTGTTCTCACCTTGGCATTTCTGTTCCTTTGTGTTAACTTCTGCTATCTGCTATCTCCTATCTGCTCATCCTGATGGTTGAGCTGAGTCCAGGTTAGAGGAAGTCCCCCAAAACGGCAGCACACATTGTACAGGACAAGACTGTGTCATTTTGAATTCTGTGTCCTCTTAATTCTTGCTGCCCATGTATTTTGTTAGTTTGATTTTTCCTAAGTTTTTTGTTTGTTTGTTTGGGGTTGAACCCAGGGCCCTGTGCATGCTCGGTGCTAAGCAGGCATCCACCACAGCTGCTCACCCAGATTCCTGCCGAGTCTTACCACGTTGATTCTACAGGACCTTTGACCCCTGGCTGGGTCTGACTCCTGACGTCCTCTCACATTGGAAGCCTTTTGCTTTGTCTTATCTTTTTTGTTTTGATTTGAGTTTTGGCTTTTGAAAAAGGGTCTCACTGTGTAGCTCTGGCTGGAGATTTGAAACTCACTATATAGACTAGATTGATCTAGAATTCGCAGAGATCTGCCTGCCTCTGCCTCTCAAGTACTGGGATTAAAGGTGTGCACCACCATACTGGGCATTTCTTTTAGTTATTTTTATGTAGGTTCTCCCTATATAGCCCAGGCTGGCTCAACTTGGTATTCTTCTATCTCAGCCTCCTGAGTGCTGCCATAGAAGCCTCCTAGAACGCTCTCTCCCCTTGTTTTAATTTATGATGCTCCAGCATTTGTATGTTGCCATGCAAACTCTCAGCAGACATTTCGATGCTGTGGGAGGTTAAAGCCTGGGGCGTGAGGGGTTGGAGATATCAGTGTACTGGCTGACCCACCTGGAGTACATCCTCCAGCTTCTCTCACAAGGAGGAGTTTGGTGAGATGGATAAGGGAGCTCTTACTGGTTCTTATTTCTAAGATAAATTGTTCTTAAACTGCTTTGGGTCTTAGGTTGAGGTCTGCAGAAATAGCAGCAGCCCCCATGCTGACCTCTTTCCTAACGACAACTCTACCCTGGCTGTGGACATCTACAAAGGGGTAAGCACGCCGCTGTTTGCACTTTGTACCTCGGGGAGATGTTAGCATAATCTCTGGTCTGAGTTCATTTCAGATCTGAGATCTGAGCATAGCTCCTGAGTATCTTTTATTTTTGAGGCCCATATGCCAGGAACACATTCGGGGTTCAGTGGGGGCAGGGAGCAGGTGGTGGTAGAAAATGGGCTGAGAGTTTGCACAGCAGTGACTCCTAAACTCAGGAGGACACTGAGTTCTTCGGGTGTTGATTGGAATGGCAGAGGAGGAGCTCCGTGAAGTTGGGTTACCAATCTGCTGGGCCCTGCACAGATCCGCTGTGACCCCAGGAACAGTGTACAGCACTGTCTGCACTCATCCATCCATTTCCCAGAAACGGGCATCAAGGCACATGTTTGGGAAGAGTGGGCTCTGCCCATGAGTGTTTGAGGTAGAGGTTAGAGATAAAGAAGGCCCAGGAGCACAGAGAGGAGGAAGGGCTGGGCCGAGGGATGCAGGGCCCCAGCAGAGCGAGGTTGGAAGCCTCCAAGGCAGATCCGAGCTCAGCAATCAGTTCTGTGCAGTTCCCAGCATGACCCTTGGTGTGATGGTGTTTCTGAGCAGGGGGAGGTGCTGTAGAGGGCTGCTGCTCTGAGCAGGTCACTGACAACCTGTCCCTCCCCTGTCCCAGGGTGTTGTGCTTGGATGTTACTTCGGGCCTGCGGCTCTCTACATCTGGGCGGTGGGGATCCTGGCTGCTGGACAGAGCTCCACCATGACTGGAACCTATTCTGGCCAGTTTGTCATGGAGGTATGTGCCGGGCTGGAGTAGAGGGAGCTAGCACACCCTGGAGTGGCTAACCCTGTACTCCTACCCTGGCATCCCCCTCCTGTCACGTACGGGTGACTAGCTTCCATGCTCCCTCCCAGGGATTCCTGAACCTAAAATGGTCGCGCTTTGCCCGCGTGATCCTGACCAGGTCTATTGCCATCATCCCTACCCTGCTTGTTGCTGTCTTCCAAGATGTGGAGCATCTGACAGGGATGAATGATTTCCTGAATGTTCTGCAGAGCCTACAGGTGAGCAGGGAACTGGGGAAGCTCATGCTGCATTTAGTCAGCATCCACTTATGCTTGGGTGCCAATCCTCACGCTGGAACCTGAGACCAGGGGTGACTGAGGAAAAGGAAGAGGTGTGGCTTCATTAGTGGAGATTACGAGCTGTGTTTAACATGCACAGCACAAGCTGAGACCTCCAAGATGGCTCAGTGGATAAAGTGCAGTTGTACAAGCTTAAAGACCTAGGTGTGATCCCCTGAAGACACAGTAGAAGGAGAGACACTGGCTCCACAGGGTTGACCTCTGACCTCTGCATTCAGCCATGGCATGAGCATGTCCATCCATCCCTGTCTGTCTGTCACTCAGTCTCTGCCCATCTCCCTCTCACACACACAGATTAGTAAATTAGTGATACTAAAAGTTCACTAATTAATGAGCATTGTAGTTCATTAATGCAGGAGGGCAAATCATTAAATGAGTTCTAAGAACACTGCTAATGTCTATGGAGCTTACAAGGCAAGTCACATCCGGTATGCTATTTATTCTTACTTGTGTTGCCACCCTGCCTAAGCGCTGGGAATGGACCGCACTACCAGCCCCCACCCAGAGAATATCGATCGGATCCACAGATGAAAAACAGGCGCACACATAGCTTGGTTTCAACTTGCCTTTTCGGCACAGTTGCTGGAGTTATTTATCTCCGGCCTGCAGAAGCCTGCCCTTCTCCGTACTCTTAGCTCCAAATCTCCCCACCTGCCCCCACTTTAGTTGCTTGGTTACGTGTAGTTTCAGCTCAATATCCAGCCTCCTGCCTGTAGAAGTGGCTGTGGCTACTCTGCCCAAGATCTCACATGGCTTCTTGGCTTTTCTCCAAAGCATGACAAACTCTCCTTCCTCTCTCTCTGCTTCTGGAGACTTGGAAGTCTCGACTGTTCATCATCCCAGCAATCGGCCCATGGCTTCCTTACTGATAGATCAAGAACCAATTGGGGAGGGGTTGGGGATTTAGCCCAGGGGTAGAGCGCTTGCCTAGGAAGCGCAAGGCCCTGGGTTCGACCCCCAGCCCCGAAAAAAAAAAAAAAAAAAAAAAAAAAAAAAAAAAAAGAACCAATTGGGGAACAGGACCACCCTACGCATATATGTGTGTCACTGTTTTATCTTTATATATATGTGTGTGTACTCTGTGTGTGTGTGTGTGTGTGTGTGTGTGTGTGTGTGTTCGTGTTCAGAATCAGAAGAGTTCAGAAGAAGGCATCAGATGCCCTGGAACTAGAGTTACAGACAGTTGTGAGCTGCCATGTGGATGCTGGGAACTGAGCCTGGGTCCTCTGCAAGAACAGCCAAGCACTTTTCTTAGCCATCTCTAGCCCCTGGTGTGTTGTTTTTTGTGTAAACAAAGGCACTTGAGAGCATGATTAATTCTAGATCAAATACTGTTTGTCCAAGGCAAGGTGATTGGAGTGACTGTTACCTATGCTATAGGTAAGAGAGGCTTCATGACTCCTTTCTGCGAGCCATGCATAGTAACCACACATGCTCTGGGAATGAAGAAGCTTCCATGATAGATATGGAGGGAGTAGTGGGCCAGAGCCAGCCAGTGCCAATAAGCAGCATTCCTGCAGGTTCTGCTCAGGCCCTGCCCCACCTTCTCAGCGGTACCCTGTGACCTGGAATTGTAGGCCAGATAATCCCTCCCGATGACCCCCAACACTCATCATAGTGTCTTACCACACCTTCAGAGATGAAACCCATGCGCCCACGTAAGCAAGCTCCTCTGGTGGACGGACGCGCCCACGTAACCCTGTGCTTCTGCCTTTCAGCTCCCCTTTGCCCTCATCCCTATCCTCACCTTCACAAGCCTGCGGCCAGTGATGAGTGAGTTCTCCAACGGAATGTGAGTACATTTGTGTCTCCAGAAGGACATGGGAGGGGCTTTACCCAGCAGGCAGTGGGGATATCCAGGAGCAGTCGCTCGCCGCTTCCTCTTTGGCTTAGAAAGAAAACAGGGAGTGTGAGCTGCAGATATAGGGATTGTTAGCATTCGTAATACGAGCAGCTTCAGGCTTCTGATTTCGTTTCTTTTTGTGTGTGTTTTTGTTTGTTTGTTTTTTGTTCTTGAATTTTGGTGATTGAAAATTATATCCAATAAACCAGAATTAGCACAAAGCATAGAAAGGGTCAGAAACTTGAAACAGGAGACGGAGACATTCCTTGTTTCCCCCAAAGCTCTTAGGTTCTCTTATACACACTGGACTGCAGAAAAGTTTGGTTACCGTTTGACTCTTGAATACAACTGCTGAAACCGATCCGTGAAACCTACACACTAGCTTAGCTGCAGTTAACTGAGTGAAAAACAAGTCATTTCGGATTCCTCCTCAGCTCCCGGACGCACGTGCAAATCTATTCACACTTGAACTACCCTCTCGCTGTCTGGATTTAACGCCATTCTCAGATGCCTGAGGTTGAAGCTGACATATTTGGGGGTTTATATACACAACCACACACAGTCCAAACACAACCACACACACACAGCCACACACAGTCCACACACACACAGTCCAAACAGCACCCGTTGGCCACAGAGACTTGTGGTGCAGGTTAAGCCTGAGTTTCATAAAGATAGTAAAACTAGGGAAGCCATGAAGCCTGTAGACAGATTCAAGACAGGGAAGGGCACAACAGGGACCCTGGCTTTCTTGCTCTCTCTAATTTCATCTCTGCTGCAGTAACAGACAGTCTGCCAACAAGCAGCACAGGGAAGGTTTGTGTGGTTTGCCTGCCATTCGGGGAAAAGCTGAAGCAGACGCAGACGGCTAGTCACGTGACACCCACCATTGAGAGCACAGGGGATGAACACGCCCTTGCTTGTGTGTTTGCTCTGAGCTACATTCTCTGTCTTGTCATGTTGAGCATGCACTGGCTAGGTAGTGGAGCCTCCCAGCACAGGCTGCTGCTCCCACATCAGTCCCTACAGATGTGCCTTCCACAAGCTGGCCTGGCCTTCCCAAGTGGTTGTTGGCTGTGAAAAGCTGGCAGTTAAAGTCTGTACCAATCAGTACAGATGTCCATGTGGCTGATGACAAATGCATGCTTTGCCGTAGAGAAGCATGAAGGGGAATGTAAACATTTAGATTGAAGCTTGAGTGACCAGCAGCAGGCAGTAGGGAGCGTCGATCTGACGGAAGCTCACTCCTACCCAGTACACAGGGAGGAGCACACGCACATGGTCGGTGTTCACAAGAACCGTTCCGTGTTAAAGATCAGGCCACAGGACTCTTGTTTCCTTGGACCGTCCTCTCTACTCTCAGACCTCTCCTCAGGGCACTCCATTCCTGGACCACGTTCCAACGTATATGAAATGGCTCAGTGCATGTCTGGGGCCTGCTGACTTCCAGAGTCTTAAATGCTGGGCTTTTGTGCCACAGAGATGGCTCAGCAGATAAACATGTTTGCAGCCCAAGCCTGGCAAATGGAGCTCCCTCCATGGAACTCACAAGGGAGGAAGGAGAGGACTGACCACATAGAAGTGCTCTTCAGACCTCCACATGTGTTCTGTGGCACACGTGTGCCATCTGTCACGTGTGTACACACTGACAGTTAGAGACTAAGTTCCGTTTGCTCTGACCCCTTCCCTCTGCTTCATCACTAATTCTGGCCTCTCTACATTTCGCTCAGCATGGGACACAGATTTCTGTCTGTGCCGGCTGGACTGCCAGGCACTTACTGTGCTCTTGTCTTGCAGAGGCTGGAGGATCGCAGGCGGCATCTTGGTCCTTCTCGTCTGCTCCATCAACATGTACTTTGTCGTGGTCTACGTCCAGGAGCTAGGGCATGTGGCACTGTATGTGGTGGCTGCAGTGGTTAGCGTGGCTTATCTGGGCTTTGTGTTCTACTTGGTAAGTCCGGTGTGAAGGCAGCAGGGGCACCTGTGGCGTCTGGGATGGTCCAGGTGGGACTAACTGTCCTTCAGAGACAAACAGTCCCCAAGCACTCATGCTTTACTGAGGCCGTCTATACGGCATCGTCGGATCAGCAGCTTCTCAAATTTCATTTCTTTTTGTTGTTGTTGGTACTAGAGATTAAACATAAGACTTATACAGTGCCGGGTGTCTTAGGGTTCACTGCTGTGAGCAGACACCATGACCAAGGCAACTCTTATAAGAATAACATTTAATTTAATTGGGGCTGGCTTACAGGTTCAGAGGTTCAGTCCATTATCATCAAGGCGGGAACAGGGCAGTATCCAGGCAGACATGGTGCAGGAGGAGCTGAGAGTTCTACATCTTCATCTGAAGGCTGCTAGTGGAAGACTGACTTCCACACAGCTAGGATGAGGGTCTTAAGCCCTCACCCACAGTGACACACCCACTCCAACAAGGCCACACCTCCTAATAGTGCCACTCCCTGGCCCAAGCCTGTACAAACCATCACATCGGGTAACCATTCCAATACTGCACTCTGTTCTCAACCAGATATTCTTATTTGAATCATCAAATATATTTAAGGGGTTTTTTTTGTGTGTGTTGGGGTGGGAGGAGATGAGTGGCATTTCTCAAGACAGGGTTTCTCTCTTGTCCTGGCTGGCCTGGAACTTGACTTGTAGATCACAGTGGCCTCAAACTCACAGAGCTCCTCCTCTTGCCTCTGCCCCGAGTGCTGGGGTTAAAGGCCTGGCTCACCAAGCCTGGCCTAATTTTGTTTTTTCTTCCCCACCCACCCCACTCCCTTGTTTTTTGAGACAGGATTTCTCTGTGTAGTCCTGGATGTCCTAGAACTCATTCCAATAGACCAGGCTGGCCTTGAACTCAGAGATCTGCCTGCTTCTGCCTCCCAGATGCTGGGATTAAAGCTGTGCCCTACCACACCCGGCTCCTATCTTAGTTTTTAATCCCTAGTATTTTTCTATTTATGTTGTTTTTTTATACGGGTCCAGTGCTTAATTTCTAAAGAGAATATTACGATGTGTTTGAGAAACAGGATGGCTCAGTGGTTACACAGCAAGCGTAAGCACGTGAGCTCAGGTCCAGGACTGACACAGAAACACTGCAGTGGTTCTGTGCGCCTGTGAGGCAGCAGTGAGAGAATCGCTGAGGCCTGCCGGCCTAGCTCCAGGTCAGCAGTGGGCCCTGTGACAGCAGGAAACGTGCCTAAGCCACGTGCGCACATCCAGACGCCAAATACAGATGCGTGTACTTCCCAGTCTTCCCCAGACTCTGCAAGTGCAATAGGAGCAGATTCTGCTGCTCTTCAGCAGCCCTGAGTTCAATTCCCAGCAGCCACATGGTGGCTCTCAACCATCTGTAATGAGATCTGGCGCCCTCTTCTGGTGTGTAGGCAGACATGTAGGCAGGACACTGTATACATAGTAAATACATAAATCTGAAAAAGTTCCCTTAGGGGTTTGGCCAACTGTTTCTTCACTAAAATTGGGTGCGAAGGTGCTGGGTTGAGTCAGGACTCTAGGACTGGTGAGATTGGGTAAGCCCCTGTTCTGGAGATGGGACCAAGCCTAGATCTTAGGTACTGCTGCTCAGCTCAGTGCCAAGAGCCTCACAGGGCAGCTGTCCCCTGCATCCTGGGAAACTGGTGAGAAATGGCCCCACGAGTGTCTGCATCATAAAGCACAGGGTGCTTGGATGCTTTGAGAGGGTCTCGGGGCCTGCCTGGACAGACAGCCTTGGAGGAAAGAGGTGGGCAACGCTGGGTGTTCGGACAGGAAGCAGACATGCCTCTGCGTAGCACTGGGCGAGCCTTGCTGGCGGGCGAGTGACGCTGTGTTCTGTATTCCAGGGTTGGCAGTGTTTGATTGCGTTGGGCCTGTCGTTCCTGGACTGTGGGCGCTCGGTAAGCATCTCTAAAGTCCTGCTGAGCGAAGATACCAGCGGTGGCAATACTAAGTAAACACTGGGTCAGCCTGTCTGTCTGTCTTTGCAGGGAGCCATCAGAGCCAGTGTGTTTCTATGGTTTACTGTGTGAACATAGCCACAAGTATGTGCCGTTGCACAGACTGCATTTAGGGCCCAACTGTTAGTTGGGAAACACTGGGGTGGGTGTGTGGTGTGTGTGTGTGTGTTGTTTCCTTCTGTTTTTGTCAAATAGCATCCTGCTATTAAATGCTTGGTGGCCTAAAACTCTGTGTAGCCTAGGCTGCCCTCAAACTTACAGCAATCCTCCTGGCTCAGCCTCCTGAGTGCTGGGATTCCAGGCATGTCTACCGCTCCTGGCTGTCACGAGTGCTTACAAGATGACTGGTTTTGTCAGGGGAGGTCTTACCCTGTAGCATTAGGCAGCACCTTGAAAAGGTGAGCCTTGGGCTGTTTTGAACACTAAATTCCTAAATAGCCGTCCAAGGCCGTGGCTCGGTTTTAGTCCTGAGAAACCCAACCAGACTGTTGTCATCGTTTGAATTGCAGAATTAGAGACCGCTGTTTTTGAGTTCAGGATTTCTGTTTGTTTCGTGCATTTTGTTTTGTTTTTCAAGACAAGGGTTTCTTCCTGGTTGTCCTGGAACTCACTCTGTAGACCAGGCTGGCTTTGAACTCACAGAGATCCTCCTGTCTCTGCCTCTGTTTCCCAAGTGTTAGGATTAGAGGCATACACCACCACTGCCCTGCTAAGCTGAGAGTTTTTATTTCTACTTTGGAATTCCTCAGTGGAAAGAAAGGTAGACAGGAGAAGGGGTGTGGTCAAGTGATGGCTCCCCTGCAGGTCCTTGCAGGTTTACCTTAAGGAGTGGAGCTTAGCAGGGCTTCATCTGTAGTCCTGAGGCTAGTGACTTCCCTGTTAATAGCAAGCGTCCCAATAGTGTTTCATCTCGAGTACACACAGTCCTGGAATCTCCGCCTTCCTCTCCTGAGAGAGTGCGGACGGCAGAAGACTGTAGCACTTGTGAACTGGCTCACAGCAAATCCCAGAGCTGACCGCACTACTCCCGAAAGTACCCTTCACCAAGTCTTGGCTCTGACACACCGCTGTTTCACGCCCAAGATAATCTCAGGAGCTCTGGACCCAAACCTTGCAAAGTCAGTAGTTGTCACTGTGATGCAAAGTCCTCTCCCTGCAAGGTGGGACTAGGCTGGCTTCCCTCGGAGAGAAAGCCTGTTGAGACCAGGCTGCGGAGCTCTGGAGTCTTCAGCACGGGACTACGGAACTGCTGCTCTCAGTTCAGCTACTTCTGTCCTGGCACGTGGGAGACATGATTCTGTCACATCAAGTCCTGTCTGTTTGCTGGAAAGGAATAATACAAGTGTGTATAATCATTGCCTTGGTGGCAACAGGAGCTACAGTGACTTCGAAGGATGTCGTCCTCTTTGCCGCTTTCCCAGTGCGACTGTCCCGACAAATGACCTTCGTTGTGGTGCCACTGTGGCATTACTGCTAGCATTTCACACAGTCAGAAGCTCAGCCTGCATAGAGTCCTATGAGGCATGAAGGATAAATGCAGTTTCACTCAGCCTGGTTGACCTCAGCCCCACAGCTAATACAACACAGTCAGGCCGCAGGTCCCTCACTGCGGCATTCTCAACCCCTGGGTTGCCACCCATTTGCAGACCCTATATCCAAAACCATTTACATTATGATTTATAACAGTAGCAGCATTAGTTATGAAATAGCAAACATTTTATGGTTGGGGGTCACCACCACATGGAGCTGTATTAAAGGGTTGCAGCAGCGGGAAGTTTGAGAACCCTGCACCACAGGGTCCATCGCACACCTGCCTCTGCCACCATTGTTCCCAAAACTGACTGGAAACTGAGCTTTTGAAACTGTCTCGCTGTGGTGCTTGAGGGCCAGACTGACAGTAGCAGAATTACTGGAATGGATGCTCTAGTGACATCTGCGTTTGTACGGGGCGGGGCGGGGCGGGGTTGGGCAGGGTGTGTTCAAAGTCACTGTACTTACAGTCCAGCCCAGAGCTGCTAGCAGTCATGCCCAGAGGTCTGCCTCATGTGAGCTAGCAAGGCTGTGCTTCAGATCTCACTTCCTGCCCCAGAGTTCTGCTGTAGTATGTTCGTTTACAGTGATAGACGGTTCCATTGTGTACGACGGTCTCTGACTCTATGCCTACAGTATTTACAGTGTCAAAGATCAAAAGTGTCCATTTGGCCGTCACTGGGAAACGGTGCTTCCAACAGTCTCTGTAGGTAACCTGTAAGCATTTCAACCCCGCCACGCCAGTGTGGCCTGGCGTCACGTTGGCGAGCTATCTTGTACGTTCTCAGTTGGTCCTCGTTCTTCTGCGACCTGAAATAGTTGTTCCCTCTGCTCTGGGAGCTGGCGGCTGGGGAGCAGCAGCAGCCTGTCTTGTAAGGTCCTGCCAGGAGGGCAACAAGTGACTCCAAGGAGGCTGTTAGCGAGCCTCTGACAGCTTGTGAACTTGCTGTAATTAAAACAAAAACTTCCCTGTTTCCTGTTTGGTTTTCTATTTTTTTTTTTTTTTTAATGCTGAAAACACTTTATAATAGGGTCTCAACCACTGAAATACCGACCCTCCAGTTGCCATCAGGAGTGATGCACTTTAAGGCCCCTGCATCAGTGTTTGGCTCCTAAAGGGACAGAGAAGGAAATGGATCCAGTGCCCTGGAAGGTCTGGATTAGCTGTAGACAGCAAGAGGGGCCCAGATAGCTTCAAATGTACGGTGGCCACCAAGCCCCACAACTGGGCTCTGGGGCTTGGAGCCCACATGGTGGGAGGAGAGAACCAGCTCCCACAGTTATCTCTGACCTCCACATGTGCGCCATGGCTTTTGCATGCCTGCCCCACACAGCAAATACATTAATTTTTTTTTCAGTCTAAATGAAAATTTAATTTACCCACTTAGTTAAATATTTTGTTGTCTTTAAGGCCATAACTACCATTTTGCAAGATGAAGTTTGTTCTAACTTCCTCTATCTCGGCTGAGTATTTGCCTTTCTGTAGTCTTGTCTCACTGTCTGGGAAGGATTTTACAATAATAAAAATTTAAAGAGAGAAACTGAAGTCACTTAGCTTAAAGCCAGATACACTTTTTGGCTGACCCAATGTAAATGCAGGTACCGGCCTTGTTACCATATGGAATGTGGTTTAAGTTCAGAACTAATCTAGAATGCAGAGCAATTCCAAAACCTTACGCTAGCCTTTCTTGTTACCTCACCTATGCGTACAAGAGGCAAAGCTGTTGAAAGAAAGTCCCTGAAACAGTGGGACTAGGAGTTCTTACTGCACTGCAGGGAACCCAAGCTCAGTTCCAGCATCTATACCAGATGGTTCACAGCCACTTACATACCTCCTGCCTCAGGTCGGTCGCTCACTCTCTCTCTCTCTCTCTCTCTCTCTCTCTCTCTCTCTCTCTCTCTCTCTCTCTCCTCCCCCTCCCTCCCTCCCTCCCTCCTCCCCCCCATCCCCCCCCCACATTTGGTTTTTCAAGATAGGGTTTCTCTGTGTAATCCTGGTTATCCTGAAACTCTGTAGAACAGGCTGGCCCCAAACTTAAAGATCCTCCTGCCTCTTCGTCTCAGGTATTGAGTAAAAGGCATACTCAATCACCTCCCGGCTTAAAGTTCATACAACAAGGAACTCACTCTCTACAGTTGAGAGGTGGCTGAACAGCCTGAAGGCTTATCCAAGTCACATTGCCTGTGTGTGTCGTCCATAGAACCTCACTAGTTTAAGCCAGAAGACTCGAGTTCACTCCAAACCACCTTGTGTAATTAATATACAACACGCCCTTCAAGCTGTACTGAGACTCCAAACTTTCTCCAGGAGCACCAAGGCATCAAAACATTTAATCAGATGCAGTGACACATTTATAACCTCCACACTTGAGAGGCATGGCAGACAGAAGGCCAGCCACAGCTACACAGTCAGCTCCGGGTCAGAGTGGGCTACACAGGAAGACCCGTCCTAGCAGTTGTCAGTAATTCTGAATGCTCATGGCAGGCCTAAACAACAGACAGGGCACTCTGTGGCTAAGAACAGTAATAGATACACTTGTTTATCACCTCAGTGCACCTCAGGAGTGTGGTAATCTGTGGCCACATTTCTCAATGTCTCAGAACCAGGCAACGAAATTCTCCACATTACCTAAGTGAAAATACTCTAAATGCCATGGACGAGAAAGTCCATCCATCATCTCTGCTCACTTGGGGCAGGTTTCCATGAATTAATTATCCATGAGTCTGGAAGTACGTATTAGTTCCTCAGGCCTGGAAGTCAGACCTGCAGGTGAAATGTGTGAAATGTCAGTGTCTCCCTAGCACACTGGACCCGGGGCACCACGTGTCTGTGTCTCTGTCACACAGCCGCACAGCGTTCCAGTGTGATGACACAGGGCTACGTGCGATGTGCTCACGATGAACAGGTAACTCGGCGACCTGTGTCAGTGTGCCTGGCATACCTAGACAGAGCTTACCTCCACGTTGCGCGCAAGATCAGGTTCAGAAAGTACACACACAGTTCGTGTGGTGGCGCGTGGCTTACTATCCTAGCACTTGTGAGGCAGGACGATCACTGCAAGTTCCAGGCCAGCCAGAACTCCAGACTGAGACCCTGAACAAAGGACTGGGATTTAGCTCAGTGGTAGAGCACTTGCCTAGCCCTGGGTTTGGTCCTCAGTTCTGAAAATAAAACCCAAAGAACACATTGGAAGGGCTAAGCTGGGCCCTGAACCCACACGCACACTCCAGTCTTTTCCACCACAGTATATGCAGTAGCGTGTATGCTGTATGTATGCAGTAGCCCCTTCATACATATTTATAGTCTACACTCCACATTAGCACACGGACTGTTGGTGTCAAGGGTGGTGGTACCACTAATATCCTCACTGACATGAAAGCCAGTCATGGTTCCAAAGTGTATCGCTGGGCAGTTAAGGACAGCAGAGCACACCTTTAGTCCCAGTACTTGGGAGGTAGAGGTGGACAAATCTCTAAGCTTGAGGCCAGCTTGATTTATATAACAAGTTCGAGGCTAGCCAGGGTTGCTTAGTGAGGCCCTAACTTTAAAAAACAAAGAACAAACCAAAACAAAAGACCCAACCAAAACAAAAACAAACAAAAAAGCACTTTTTTCCACAGATTCCTGCAAACCATCTGCATTAGATTCACAGGAAAGGAGTCTAGAAATAACTAGTTTTTAAAACTGTTGGGGGCGGGGCAAGGTTATAAATAGCTATAATCCCAGCACCTGGGAGGTGGGGGCTGGTTTAAGTCAAGCTCATAATACCTTTGAGGGCACCTGAACAACAGTCCTTCAAGAACTCAAAAGGTATAGGGCATGAAGACAGCTGATGTTCCTGATCCAGCCTGCAAACACTGGGACCCACACCTCACAGCTTCTCAGTCTAACAAACACTGGGACCCACACCTCACTGCTTCTCAGTCTAACAAACACTGGGACCTGCAGGTCACTGCTTCTCTGCGCACTGTTCCCTTAACAACTCAGGAATGGACTTTTCTCAAGTGTCAAAGGACAATAGGACCAGAATTACCGGACTCGGGGATTAGATCGCTTGAAATCTGATTTCCAGTACACAGTGTTAGGACACAAAAGCGTTCTCATGTGTTTGGTCATATTATCCTAAAGTTCCACCTCAGCATGTTCCCGTCGAGACAGTCGAAATGCAATTAGCATCCATCCTTAACTCTTTCCGCTCTGCCATTCAGTATTAGAAACTCCCCAGGCAGCCACAAAGCACATGCCGGGAAGGTTTTCACCCTCCACCCTGCGTTCTGAGCATGCTTTCTCTGACACTCCGGCTGCAACCTTTCTCTAGAGTGCAGTCTGCCTCAGGGTTGCTAGGCTGCTGTGTGGCTGACCTCCACACACCATCTACAACTCCAGTTCCTCTGACCGCTGTGGACAGCAGACAAGTACGCACTACATACACGAAGGCAAAACACTGGTTTACTTAAAATAAAAATCAAAAAAAAAATGTCCTTGATCTTAAACAAATAGAACCTCTCACACACATAAGGCATTTTCTATTGTGCAGAAGTACTGGGAAAAGAGGGCAAAATAATACATTATTTCACCGTGCAATTCCTCGAAAGTTACACTAACTCTCTCCCGTGCTTTTATCCTCAGTACCACCTCGGACTGACCGCTCAGCCTGAACTCTACCTCCTGAACACCGTGGACGCCGTCTCGCTGGTATCTAGATGACCAACAGCCCAGAAGACTTTAAGAACACTTTCTCTAAGCCGTTTTGTGCCAAGTGTCTGTTAGCAAATCCCTTAGTTCAGAGGTGAACTCGTTCAAATGTTTTGAACCAAGGTGAAGAAGATCTGGAGGAGTTGGGTAAAGCTAACGGCTGTGAATGGGTCAGAGACCCCCTCACCTGCAGCAGTCATTATCGTAGTGGGAGGCAAACAGCGGGCCTGTGGCAGCCCTGCAGTCCCGCACGCAGTCTTGTGTCTGCACCTCTGGGGTTTAAAATGTATGGATAGATATATTTATGTGGACCCAAACGTGCCAGTTTGGGTAAGATTTTCAAGTTATAAAACTTGATAGATTTTTACAAATATCGTTCAGGTGAATTGTGAATTAGGTCTTTCTTCTCTCTGGAACCTAAATGAGAAGGGGAAAGAGCCCTTCTGACGGCGAACTAAACAAGAATAACTGTTTTAAAGCATCGCTTTGCTCCGGAGTGTGTGTGTGCGTGTCTGTCTGTCTGTCTGCTTGTGGAAGTCGCGGGTTGACACCAGGTGTCCCCTCAGTCTCTCTTTGAACACAGGGCTCAGTGTTTGGCTGCGCTAGCCAACCGATAAGTCCAGGGACCCTCCTGGCCCTGCGCCCCAACACAGATCCGGGGTCACAGAGCTGCTGCCACGCCCAATTTTACACAGTTCTGGGGACCCAAACTCAGGCCTTCTTGGACAGCAGGTTCTTTAGCAACTGACGTTTCTTTCCCCCTTCGTTTTCAATGTGTCTGTGGCCTGTGGCCGTTGTTCTTGTGTTGGTGTCTGTCCACCCGCCCTTCCTTCCCATTCTAAGCACTAATACTCCACACACCGTCCCAACCCTGTTTCTAAGGGCCACCCATATTTATACAGTTGAGTGTCCTGAGGAATTGCGAGCATTTTAAGGTGTCTGTAGCAGGTCTGAGGCTCACACTAGATGGGAACACCGGCCAGCAGTTCCGCTCTGAGCGCTGACACTCCACACAACATGCGTGTGCAGGCTGCTGAGCTTTTGTTTTGTTTTTAATCCGGATTGCCACCCAGAAATTCTCCTCCTTTTTATAATCAAGTCCATACTTAGTAACTAAAAGCTTTCGTCTAGGGGTACTGCTCACTTGTAGAGTTCTAGGTGGGGCAAGGCCTAGGGCGTGGGCCCCACCACGCACATGCACATGCACATCAACACTCACACTCGAATGAACACGTGTGCAGACGCATGTGCACACTTGCACATAAACACAGACATGTGGGCACAGGTGTGCATACACTCAAACAAGAACACTCACATGTAAGCACACACACATTTGCACTGTAACTATCTTAGTGAATCGGTTACGGACCTGACCCACATCCCTGCCTGACAGTACAGTAGGCTAGAACTGAGTCGTAGCTACCCGCCGTCATTGCCCCGTGTGCCCCAGGGGTGCACAGCCTCTCAGGCATGGAGCCTTCACAGTGTTTGCTGTTGTGCTCTCCAGGTTCTGAGTCCACAAACCCCACAGACCTTTCGTGACTTTCAGCATTAAATGGAGAAGCAGAGAGATCAGACATTACAATTTTTGTTTTCCCGGACAGGGTTTCTCTGTGTAGCCCTGGCTGCCCTGGAACTCGCTCTGTAGACCAGGCTGACCTTAGACTGAGAGACCCACCTGCCTCTGCCTCCTGTGCTGGATTTGAGGGTGTGTGCCACCACCGCCCGGCTTGCCAGGGAGTTTTCTAAATAGACAATTTATAGCTTCTTCACTTCCCCCTCCGGGCCCTTTTTTTATTTTTTCTTTCTTTCTTTTTTTCGTTTGAAGACAGTCTCCCTATGTAGCTCTGGCTGGCCTAGAACCTGTTATATAGACTAGGCTAGCCTCAAACTCATAGAGACCCTCCTGCCTCAGCCCCCAAATGCTGGGATTAAAATCGAACTCAATTCTGCTTGGCCAAAGGCCACTGAAGACTTTCGAGAACAACCCTAAAACCTAGGTCACAGTTCTGATCTTAACAGAGACAGAAGCAGCAGCAGCTATTGATAACGTAGGTGGCTCTGAAAGGTGAACACCGATCGCCATCCTGGATGAACCCATTTCTTGTACACCCACCGGACCCTCCAGTTCCGTTTCTCAGTACTTCCTTCCCTGGGAGACAGATAATGTGGGAGTAGAAAGGCCAAAGACAGAAGCATCCTGTTTTGCGATTCATACAAAGGTGAGGCAGGTGACAGAGGTCAGGAACTCTGAGGATTTTGCCTGTAGCTCTCTGTGCTTTGGATGTGTGTTAGCAGGAACAGCGATGAGTTGCCACACATTCACGGGCATCACCCTGAGGCCGCACCGCTCTTTGTCAGCAGTGTATAATGCACCCCAAATCCTTCGGAGGACTGGCGTCTAGAGTGAGCCTCGGTTAAGCTTTATACAATTAAGAACAGGTACGAACTTTGATGAGCGTTCACGAAGCCCTTGATTCACCCCAGCACTGGAGATGGAGGTAAGAGATCAGGTCAGGCTCACCCTAGGCTCTGAATCCAGTTCAAAATCCTGGGGTTCCCAGGGGATCTGACGCCCTCTTCTGAACTCTTCAGGTACCAGAGGTATGTGATTCACAAACATACACATAACAAACAAACAAAAACAAACAAAAAGCCAACTAAAAACAAAGTAAAGAACGCAGCGATGCTGATAGCCAGGAGGTAATTAAAGGCACCCGCACCCAGGCCTGACGACCTGAGTTCCATCTCAGAGACCCACTTAGTGGAAGAAAGCAACTCACAAAATGTCTGATCTCTGTACCTGTGCCGTGGCTCCTGCCACACCGGCACATATACACAGAAGCAGTTAAAAGTATAACTTTAGGGGCTGGAGGGATGGCTCAGCAGTTAAGAGCACCGACTACTCTTCCAGAGGACCTGAGTTCAATTCCCAGCAACCACATGGTGGCTCACAACCATCTGTAATGGGATCTGATGCCCTCTTCTGGTGTGTGTGAAGACAGTGACAGTGTAGTCACATAAAAAAATAAATCTTAAAAAAAAAAGTATAACTTTTTTTTTTCTTTTTCCTTTTTTTCGGAGCTGGGGACCGAACCCAGGGCCTCGTGCTTGCTAGGCAAGCGCTCTACCACTGAGCTAAATCCCCAACCCCAAAAGTATAACTTTAACAGCGCGCGCACACATACACACACACACACACACACAAGCAAAACACCCTAGACACAAAACAAATGAACCAGTAACAATCATCATTTACTACTGCATGGTAACATGGCTGGGTTTCTGTATGTACTAGATTATAGAGCAGTATTGATCTTTTTCTTATAAGCAGAGTACTTTATCAGGAAAGTTTATCTAGCTCGCAGTCTAGTTCAAAGACATGGGACTAGCTAGCACTTCTACTGAGGGACTCTTGTCCCATGGTGGATGGCACCAAGTGGGGCGCTGACAAGAGGAAGAGAACACCCCAGACGACCAAGAGCCAGAGGATTGCTGGCTCACTCATTAGTTCACTCATTCATTCGTTCATTCTTCATTCATTCATTCGTTGTCTCCCCCCCCCCACCATGACCTAAAACCCATGACTATCCTACTGTAGGTCCCTAGAGGGGCTGCCCTTGATTACAGCTAGCCCTCATGGAAACATAGTTCCATGAGAGTGACCACTCCCTCCCCTTGGCCTGACTGGCTCTCCCTAGACTCCACCTCTCCAGAGACTCCCCCCACCACCTCAACCCTGCACATGGGGACCAGGCCTCACACACAAGGACACTTTCCATGTTACAGTGTGCAAGCATTAGCACAGCCAATGTATGGATAAAGCTATGCGTGTTTCCCAGGATTACACGCCGTGAGGTTTAATTAAGAAAGGCTGTTCCCCCGGTGTACACCGGATCAGCGGCCATGCAGTTCATTAGTACTGAGTGCCTGCTACACGGTTGTGTCACCTCGCTGTGAAGGAAGGAAGGAGAACACGCAGGCTTGTGGTGTGGAAGCCAAGGAAGGTGCTGTGTTTCAGACACGGCATTAGGTCAGTGAGGCAGTCTACAGATTCGGGTGTTAGGTTCAGTAGTGTCCGTGTAGAAGGACCACTTAGGAGCGCTTGCCTAGGAAGCGCAAGGCCCTGGGTTCGGTCCAAAAAAAGAACCCAAAAAAAAAAAAAAAAGAAGGACCACTTAGCAACCTCCTGCAGCGGAGCCCCCGCTCTACCTAGCCAAGGGGAACGCAGGAGCATCCTGCATCTTCCCTTGTTACAAGTGGGCGTCATCCGAGTTTGTAAGTTTCCCTGGATTGTCATTATTGGATTCCTATTTGGCATGGCTTCCCCCCCCCCCCGAAGCTGGGGACCGAACCCAGGGCCTTGCGCTTCCTAGGCAAGCGCCCTACCACTGAGCTAAATCCCCAACCCCTTGGCATGGCTTTTTAAGCAACAAATACATTCTTGTCCTTCACTCGGTAACGTTACAGAGCAGACCCTTCCAGAGGGGCCTTCCATGCAGAAGGGATGAGGCAGAAGGATTGCAGTTTTGAGCACAGACACCGCTGCATAGTAAGATCCTGCCCCACCCCCCAGAAAGGGTTTCACAGTGTACCCCAGACTAGCCTGGAACGTGGGGTCCTCCTGCCTCCGCCTCCTCGAGTTTTAGGCTGGCATCATGCCCTACTTTTTTTTTTTTTTTTTTTTTTTTTTTTTTTTTTCGAGCTGGGGACCGAACCCAGGGCCTTGCGCTTGCTAGGCAAGCGCCCTACCACTGAGCTAAATCCCCAACCCCCATGCCCTACTTATTAAAAGGTCATTTTCTTTCTTTTTAAAAAGGTTTATTTGCTTTGATGCGTATGAGTGTTTGCTCACGTGTATGCACAGGCACTGTATGCGTACTCCATACAGAGTTGCCATGTGGGGGTTAGAAAGCCCCGTCCTCTGCAAGAGCCGGTCCCACCCTCTTTCTACAGCTATTTGCTTGTTTGTATCGGTGCACACACTTGTGGGGAACAGAGGAGTTCCCTCTCTTCCTCCACTGTTTGGGTTCGAGGGTTCGAGCTGAGGTCAGTTGGCAGCCAGCGCCTCCACCCCTGAGCCATCCGGCCTCCTCCAGATCCTTTTTCTAAGGAAACACATGTGGTCCGCGCCACTCTCTGAGAGACGGTGGCCACGTTCTTGCCCAGAGCCTGGTTAGGATTCTGTCAGAGCCTGTTGGTGCAGGCACGGCTGCTGCCTGGGTGCACAAGGTCCAGAGCTCCAGGGGGATTAAGTCAGAAGAAGACAGCAGCAGGGTAATTTTCAGCTAATGGTGTGGATTTAGAAAGCGACTACTTAACAACACAAGATACGGACTCTGCGAGGCTTCTGTGCGAGTTACGCTGTGCAGCCTGATCCGGGACACAGCGAGAAATTCCTTTTTCTGACGATCAGCACCGAGAAGGACGGCGCTGGTCTTCCTCGAGTCCAGCCTCTGGCTTTATTTTTTCGGTGCATCGAAGAACCGAGGTCTGATGTAATCCTTATACATAGAGTAGAGGACACCTGGAAAAGAAAGCCATCCCCACATCAGTAGTGTCCGTGAGAAGCAAAGGCTGACATTTTCCCACATGCTTTCCCAAAACTAGCACAACATTGCAAAAGAAAGGGACAAACAAGACCCTCTCAGTAAGCTTCCGCTTGGCTCACGTAGTGGCTGCAGAATCACATAACACAGGCATTGACACAGGCCTTCCTACATGTGCACACACAAACCCAAACTCATAAAAATGCAAGTTCTGTAAAAATACTTTTTTAATTTAAAAGATGATAATACTTTGAATTTAAGCTGTCATAACACTATCCCCAAGTTTAAGTTTTGTTTTGCTTGTTTTTTTGAGTCAAGTGTTTCTCTGCTGTAGCCCTGGATCCCCCTAGAACTCACCTCGTAGCACAGGCCGGCTTTGAATTACAGAGATCTGCCTGCCTCTGCTCCCCCAGTGCTGGAATTAAAGGTATGTGCCACCACGGCCGGCTGAAGTCGGTGACACGTGCCAGCAGCTTAGCAGTTGGAAAGCAGAGGCAGGAGGATCAGAAGGTCAGCGTGGCGTTTGGCTTCACCCTGCCTGAGCTGCATGGAATCCTGTCTTAACAACAGGACAAATCTTGGGGAAAGCTAGGCAAGTCCAGACACAGATGTCTTAGTTAGCCAGCCACGTAGTCAGCATCCACCAGTGCTCAGTATTCACGGAATGTGCGTGACTGATGGAACCCCTGCTCTGGGGTTAGGACCAGTGGGTGAATTAGCTGTGAGATGAGGCAGGTGATTCTAGCAGTCGGACGGCCGGTGTATTGAGAAAGAGAAGCAGACGGGAGGGGGTGGGGAGGGACTTCCGAGAATCCTTGGCAAGGAATTCCAAAAGAAAGAGGAGTCAGGACTCAGGTGTGGGGCTGGAGAGATGGCTCAGTGGTTAAGAGCTCCAACTGCTCTTCCAGAGGTCCCGAGTTCAAATCCCAGCAACCACACGGTGGCTCACAACCGTCCATAATGGGATCCAATGCCCTCTTCTGGTGTGTCTGGAGGCAGTGACAGTGTGCTCACATACATGAAATAAATAAATACTTTTAAAAGAGACGTGGGGTTGGATTTGGCTCAGTGAAGGCGCTTGCCTAGGAAGAAGGTCCTGGGTTCGGGTCCTCAGTCTCGAAAAAAAAAAAAAAAAAAAAAAAAGACTCAGACGTAAGGCACAGGGTAGATAGTTGTCTAAATCCTTCACGCCCCCCAAGACTGCCTGCTCTCCCTCCTGGGGTGCACAGAAGACAAAGGTCTGTGAATTCTTTTTTTTTTTTTTTTTTTTTTTTTTTTTTTCGAGCTGGGGATCGAACCCAGGGCCTTGCGCTTCTAGGCACACCACTGAGCTAAATCCCAACCCGCCCGTGAATTTTGTGGCTCCACGTGACAGCACACTGAGGCAGACGCCGCAAACGTTTTAGAGTGAAATGCTAAAATTGCTAGAATTGATACTGCACAGAATTCAAGCCGAAATGTCTTCTTTTTAGCCGAACTCACTGTAACTGAAATGGCATTCTCGGGGCTGGAGAGGTGGCTCAGTTGGTAAGAGTGTCTGCCTAGCACGACAAAGCCCTGGCTTGGTCCCCAGTACCACATAAACCAGGCATGGTGGCACACACACACTTGTGATCTCAGCAGTCAGATGGCAGAGTCATCCTTGGCTACACAGGGGGTCTGAGGCTAGCATTGGACCGTGAGACCCTGTCTCAACACACGGTGAAGAAAATCTCAGGTTCAGAGAGAATTCTGGACTCATTTCTTTTCTCGTCTTGTCAACCGTCTGACAACCTTAGTTCACTGACACTTACTTCTCTGGTGATCCAGCTAGAACTCTAAGCGGGATCTCGTAGTGTGCCGTCCATATCTGTACTGTTATAACTCCATACACTAGCAGTGGACCCCCCTCCAGCTTTTTGTCTAGTTTTGGTTTGTGAGCTCATGTGTGAGCGTGAGCGTGCCGTCCCACAGCCTGTGTGCGGAACTCCTGGACTCCCGTGATCTTCATCATTCTCTGACAGCTGGAACTACAGGTGGGAGCTACCACATCTGGCTAGCTTTTGTCTTCCCATATTCCTCAGGACCCCCTTATACATAAGATGTGAGGTCTATAATTCAAAGAGTTTGTTGGGGGCGGGGGTCTCACGTAGCCCAGGCCAGCCTTGAACCTGCTTGTAGCTGAAAATGACCATGAACATCTGATGGACCTGCCTCTGCCCAGGGAGTCCTCGAGTCACAGGTATGTGTCCCCCTGCCTGGGTTTTATGCCATGTTAGGGTTGAAACCCAGGGCTTCCGACATCCTAGGCAAGCACTCTACCAGCTGGGCTCTATCCCTAGTCACGGAGACATTTGAATGGGGACTTCTGTCGGTCTAATGTGAGGTCAACAGTTTGAGGCTAGAGTGATGGGCCCGTTTCTCTCTGAGCCTCAAGTCACAGTCTGTAGGGTAAGATAACAGCTCCATCATAGACACCAGATCTGCTGGGCTACTGTGTCATGGGGATTGGTCTGGTCCTTGCCCCAGGAATGGACAGAGCTGTAAAAAGCTTGCAACTGAAGGAGAAATAGCAGCCCTGTTGCGGATAAGCCTCCTGGGTCACAGCGGAAGCTCACGCAGTGAGAATCCAGCTGGCGTCGGAGGCAGCTCTGTGAGGGGCCACACCCTAAACTCAGGGAACCTGGGTCCTCAGCGCCAGGTGCTGGGGTAACCTCAGATTGTATCCCAACACAGCAGGTGGATTAAACTGTTAGCGACAGCAAACGGACAGGTGAGGGAAATGTGTGTATTTACACAGTATGGGGTGGGGTTCCGTTGTTGTTGTTTTTTTGTTCAGCCAAGAGAATGTTCTGTTGTTTGCAGCTGGAGGTGGCCATGTTAAACAGATTGTGATTACACACACACACACACACACACACACACACACACACACACACACACACAGTTGAAGTAAAACCGTGAAGGAAAAGGGGGACTAAGGGAGAGAAGGTGAGGTTAGGGAGGGCATAGAGAGCACATGCTCGGCCCACGGTAAATACACGTATGGGAACATGTCAATGAACAGGGGTAAGGAGCTGTAAGTCAGGTGACTGGCGTTGGGAACTCCTTAGTGCTGGCTGTTCTGTCTACTGAGCTCTCTCTCTCTCCCTCAGCCTTGACCTCTGTCCTCCATCCTCCGTACCAGTGGGAGACACGCCAAGAACTCAGGAATCATTGCTTATTGTGTGTCCGTGTGTATGCCACAAGACCAGTGCAGGGGTCCGGGAACAGTGGGTCTCTCCTTCCAACACGTGGGCCTCGGGAATCGAACTCGAGTTGCCGAGTAATCCCGCCTGCTTGGGAATCGCATTGGATTCCTATTTTCTTTTCCTAGCCCTTTGGTGACTAAATGCTGCAGCTTTTAACTAAGTCCTGCAGGAGTCCAGCTGCATGCTCCAAGTGATCTGTCTTCTACCAAAAAAGCTGTGTGGGGACACTGAGAAACATTGCTGGTGTCCCCAAAGCCCGGTGAAGGCCTTCATGTCCACAGTCCCCCTAGAAACGGAACACGTGGCTCACCCTTGTGGTAGAAGCAGACAGTTAGGATGGCATCCACTTGGCCCTCTACCACAGGGCCCTTGCTTCACAGGCCAGAGGACCAGTGTGGCCCTCCTGACAGGCGCTGGCGAGCGGCTCAGTGCAGAGGACATCGGGTTCCTCAGCTGGTGCGATCCTCAGCCACTGTGAAAGGTAGACAGAGGGAACCGCTCCACAAGGTTGTCCTCTACCTCCACTCCAGTGCCCTGCATACGCCCACGTCACACACGATAACAATGTGTCTTGAAAGAACTCCGACGGCCGCCAAGTATATACATTCCAGTGACTCTTTCCAGAATTAGAGAACACCAGGTTTGGGGCAGGCTGTGTGTGAAGCAGGCCCTCTGCAAAACACACTGACCTCCACCAGCTCGGAACCTGAGCGGCCCTGTAAACTGTGCCAGGGCAGGAATCAGCCGGCTTATCACCGGTACTTCAAAACCCCCACAAACGTGCTTATCTTCTTTATGGTGCACAGAATTCCTGGTAAATGGCTACAGGCCTCTCCCGGGAAAAGCTGGAGAGATGCTTACAATATGTTTGTTTATGTATAGCTGTATATGTACACTCGTGTTACATGGGTTCACATGCATGTATATTTACATACACATATATGGTGTGCATGTGTGTGTGGTGTGTGTGAGTGTGTGTGTGGTGTGTGGTGTGTGTGTGTGTGGTATATGTGGTATATGTGTGTGTGTGTGGTGTGGTATGTGGTGTGTGTGTGTATATATGTGGTATATGTGTGTGTGTGAATGTGGTGTGTGTGGTATGTGTGTGTGAATGTGGTGTGTGTGTGTGTGTGTGTGTGTGTATGTTTGTGTGTTTTGTGTATGGTGTGTGTGTGTGTGTGTGTGGTATATGTGTATGTGTGTGTATGTGTGTGTGTGTGTGTGAGTGTATTTGGTGTTGTGTGTGTGTGTGTGGTGTGTGTGTGTGTGTGTGTGGTGTGTGTGGTGTGTGTGTGTGTGTGTGGTGTGTGTGTATGTGTGTGTGTGGTGTGTGTGTATGTGTGTGTGTGTGTGTGTGTGTGTGTGTGTGGTGTGTGTGTGGTTGTGTTTGTGTTGGTGGTTGTGTTGTTGGTTTGTTTTGTGTTTGTGTTTGTTGTGTTGTGTATGTGAGTGTGTGTGTGTGTGTGTGTGTGTGGTGTGTACGTGTAGAGGGTGTGTGTGGTGTATGTATGTGTGTGTGTGTGTGTGAGTGTGGTATGTGTGTATATGTGGTATGTGTGTATGAGTGGTGTGTGTGTGTGTGTGTATGCGTGTGTAACAGACATGTTTTGGGAGGAAGTCTTGGGATGTGAGCTAATACAAGTACAGGAGTGGGCTGCCAGGCCAGAGCTCACTGCTGTGTGCTTTAAGTTTAAGCCTAGCCTTTTGCCCTTCTGTGCTGCCCCCACTGTCAGTTCTAGGGCCACCAGAACTGGGTAACCAGGGCCTGGGATCCGTGGCTTAGCCTATGCTGTCACTGTTTGAACAGATGCTGTCACGGCAATCAAGCTTGCCTTTGCCAATCAGATGTTACCAGTGACCTCCTTAAGATCAGGATCTCCCCGTCCCTGTTGACTCCAGGGAGGCCGGCAGCTCACTGCAGCATTCTCAGACTAAAGAGAGCGCTATCAGAACTCCTGTGGAGTAGCCAGGGCTACCTGTCCGTGGGCATTTCCTCCTCCCTGATACAGGGAGCGGATATGCTGGGAAAGGCAGGATGAAGTCACCCTATCTCCCTCATCCTTTGGCTGTCGGCCTCTATGGCGGTTTCCCAGCCTCACTGCTGCCAGCCAGGGCTAGATTACCTCGCTGTCGGATGCTCTGTACACCGCGGGCCATTTGGCAACCTCCCTGATTGCTAGAGTTACCTCACTGCCTCCCACTCCCAACAGGACAGACAAAAAAATGTCCCCATATGATACCAGATTAGATTTTCCTGAGGGAACAAACTGCTTGTCGCTTCCTGAAAGCCCACGGGGGCTGCCACACTGTGAACCTTTGGAGAACCAAACAGCGAAATCCCCAAAGCTTTGGGTTCCTCACTTCTGAGGCTCTGCAGCGGCTGGATGCCAGGAACATGTGGGCACACAAGGTGGACGGAAGAATGGCTGAGCCAAAGCGTGCTCAGAGGGCTCTCGGGAGACCAGGTGTCCGCTGAACTGTGAGAAAGAACTTGGTTGGAGACCCTGAGACCCTGAAGACTGACCCAGGCAGTGGTAAGGACAGAGGCTTTGCTTATGTGTCTTTTTTTTTTTTCTTTTCTTTTCTTTTTTTCGGAGCTGGGGACCGAACCCAGGGCCTTGCGCTTGCTAGGCAAGCGCTCTACCGCTGAGCTAAATCCCCAACCCTGCTTATGTGCCATGATGGTGGATCCCTTTGGCTGTGACCGGCCAGGAGTGCTGGCTCCGTGTAGCCGAGGTAACTCTGGAAACTGCATGTCGCCCTTGAAGTTGGGTCTGTGGGTGATGACAGCTTTGGCCGTGCGGCTTTGGAGGAATGGTTTAATAAAGGAGACAGGTTTGGAGGTAGGGAACTACAATGACTTTGGGAACTACAACAATTACATCTTCAGATTTGGGGCCCACAAAGACAGGAAACTAAAGCGGGAACCCGTCCTGTGGTGTGGAGGAAGGCCAGTAATTTATCAAACTCCAGACACCGGTGACCAGCTGCTCTCTTGGCAGGAGAAACACCTGCGACTGTGCCAGGGGCCTCATTGCTGCAGGAAACAAAGTTTAGCCCGAGAGCCAGAAAGAGAGTCTTAGTGAACTGAGAAGCACAGACCATGTGAATGGGGCCTAGCTGCTGCACAGGCAAGCATTAGCCCGTCACTCATGGGAAAAAGTCCTCAGGAACTGGGCTATGACTGACTGTGGTCTGATAAGGGCACCAAGTCCATGTGGCTTTGGTTTGGTTTGGTTCTATTTATTTGGTTGTTTTGGGTTTTTTGAGACAGGGTTTCCCTTTGAAGCCCCAGCTATCCTGGAATTCACTCGGTAGACCAGGGTGGCCTCGAACCCAGAGATCCACCTGCCTCTGCCTCCCTGAGCCACCACTGCCAGGCTGAGTCAATGTTTTTAATGTGCCTGTCTAGGCCTGACTGTGTAAAGTTCCTGTCCTGGAAAGACAGCTCCCTTCTCCAGCAGTGAGA
This sequence comes from Rattus rattus, assembly GCF_011064425.1. Lineage (NCBI taxonomy): Eukaryota > Metazoa > Chordata > Mammalia > Rodentia > Muridae > Rattus > Rattus rattus. The sequence continues at coordinate 262,717,838 of NC_046154.1, forward strand.
TTAGGGTCCCCTTGGAGTCCTGCCAGGTTGGATTGGGAACTTTGTAACAGTTTCTTGGGTGAAATGACCTTGCCTCCAGAAACGCTGGTGTAGTTGAACTGACAGTTCTTATTGTCAAGTTAGAAAGCTCACATTGATTCGGCCAGTTAAGCGTAATCTATGGAGCAAGGCATGGGGCACACATACTCCCTGCACCAGGAAGCCTGAAGCAGGAGGATTTTAAAGGGTTTCGGTACCACCTGTGCAATACATTAGCTTAATAAAGGTCCACAGGGAAACAGCTAACCAGAACCACTGTAGGAATCCAGTCTGTCCTGTGTATTCTAGCTCCAGTTTGAAAGTTCTGAATTGTCCCTGCTTGTCCTGTCTCACAGCCACCTTAGCCAGGCATGTGCCTGAAGTCTCAGAACCAAGGAGGATTGTTATTTTAAGTCTGGCCTGGACTAAGTGATTTCTGAGGCCAGCCCAGACTGCCTGTCCCAAGCAAACAAACCTCGAAAACTGCGGGCCACGCGTAACGGTGCGTAACTGTGATCCCAGCACTTGAGAGGCAACGATAGGAAGACGGCCATAAGCTCTCGGCCAGCCAGGGCTACGTAGAAAGCCAACCAAAGCCTAAGTGGTCGGTGCTGGACAGTTTCATGTCAACTTGGCACAAGCTAAAGTCATCTGAGAAGAGGAAGCCGCAGTTGAGAAAAAGCCTGCAGAAGATCAGGTAGGCAAACCTGTAGGGTGTTTTCTTAGTGATTGATGGGGGAGGGCCCAGCCCATTGTAAGCGGTGCCATCCCTGGGCAGGCCATGAGGAACAAGCCCAGTACACAGCCCTCCATGGCCTCTGCATCAGCTCCTGCCTCCAGGTTCCTGCCCTGTTTAAGCTCCTGCCCTGACTTTCTTCATTGATGGGCTACAATGTGGAAGTGTAAGTCATATAAACCATTTCTTTCCTCCCCAACTTACCTTTTTGGTCATGGTGTTTCATCGCAGCAATAGAAAACCTAACTAAGCCACTAGTCGTTTCTTTGTAACTAGTCTTTCTAATCGAGGCTAATCTTTCCTTGCTAAATACATTGGCCACTGGGCAAAGCTTCAAACCTGGGATGGAAGTAAAAAGGCTGTTTAGATCTCTGTCCTCTAAGAAACTTCCTCCCAAGTAAAGTAGTAACTACGCCTGCTCATGAGATAGGCTGGGGGCTGGGGGACACGGTCACTGCTGTTAGTGGAGCTGTGTAGGGTCACTGCTTCATCTAGAGCAGCGGTTCTCAACCTGTGGGGTTCCACCCTTGGAATGACCCTCTCTCAGGAGTCACATACATTTCTCCTGCATATCAAATATTTACAACTCATAACAGTAGCGAAGCTACAGTTACAAAGTAACAACAAACAGGGTTTTATAGTTGGGGGTCACTACAACACAAGGTCACAACATTAAGAAGGTTGAAAACTGGGCTGAGGAGATGGCTCAGTGGTTAAGAGCACTGACTGCTCTTCCAGAGGTCCTGAGTTCAATTCCCAGCAACACATGGTGGCTCACAAACATCTGTAATGGGATCCGATGCCCTCTTCTGGTGTGTCTGAAGATAGCTACAGTGTACTCACATACATACAATAAATAAATCTTAAAAACAAAACAGAACAACAGAAAAAAGAAGGTTGAGAACTGCTGTCCTAGCAGATGGCCACCATCCCTTTAAGGCCTGGCGGTTTCGTTGGGTTTTATCAGGCAAAAATCCTAAGAAATTGAGAGGCCTCATCTCTGTTGGCTCGCTTCGTTTAAGATTTGTTTTTATTTTCTGTATCTGGGTACCTGAATGTGTGGAGGCACACTTCAAGTATGCCTGACCCCCAAAGGAGCCGGAAGAGGGCGCCAGAACCCCCAGAATTAGAGTTACAGATGAGCGTGAGCTTCCAAATGGATGCTGGGCTGAATCCTCTGCATGGGCAGCCAGTGCCCTTAACTGCCCCCTCTCCCCAGCCAGTGCCCTTAACTGCCCCCTCTCCCCAGCCAGTGCCCTTAACTGCCCCATATCCCCAGCCAGTGCCCTTAACTGCCCCATATCCCCAGCCAGTGCCCTTAACTGCCCCCTCTCCCCAGCCAGTGCCCTTAACTGCCCCCTCTCCCAGCCCCCAAGGAAATCTGTTTATCTCCTCCTCGTATCATTTCAACCCAATATTTATCTTCTACCAAGAATATATAGAATAAGTAAAACAAAACGCACATACACACACACACACACACACACACACACACACACACACACACACACACACGCCCCCATCGAGGACAGTCAGACCTAAGAAAAGAGGCAGGCAGCTTACCCAGAGTCACGGCCCCCACGGCGCATCCTTGGGCAGCCACCCGCACGTGGATTAAATGAAGGGACATCTTCTGATCTCTTCTGGAATTTAGCTTGTAAAGACCATAGGACAGCACAGCCACAAAGCCCGCCATGCCTGTGGATTTAAAGAGGAATTAGGGAGCTAGAGAGGTGGCTCAGTGGTTAAGAGCACTGGCTGCTCTTCCAGAGGTCCTGAGTTCAATTCCCAGCACCTGCATGGCAGCTCATACCCATCTGTAAGTCCAGTTCCAGCGGATCTGATGCCCTCACACAAACAGACATGCAGGTAAAATACCAGTGAACATAAGATAAAACGAATTATATATTTTTAAAGAAGAAACCCATTTGTTAAAAATCTATAGCACAGCTTATGGGCTAAATTTAAAATGACATGAATTAGATTAACAAGAGGCAAGAATTCCCCTCAGCCAAATGAAAGGCTGTGTATAGGATAACTACCTGCACGACAGACAAGATGTAGGTTCAGTAGCCCTCATCTGACATGCTTGGGTCAGAGGTGAGAGTTGTGGGTGTTTTAGATTTTGAAACATCTGCATTACGAGATGTCAGAAGCCATCTAGGAAAGGCTATGCCAAGGGAGTTTTCGGGAGATGGCCACCATTTTGCATGGCTGTGACAGGTGTGCTCTGGGATGCAGGTCCCCAGAGATGTCATCTAGGACTGCTCCTTGATAGTCAGATGCCCTTCCTGTCACTGTTACACAGCCTCGTGAGTCCCGGCCATCAGCCCACCCTACTGGGTGATCTCCTGCAGAATCAATGTGAAGATGGACTTTCATGTAGTAATGCTGTGAGGACAAATCAATGATTTCATAATTCCCAAGTTGATACAAGTAATTTCAGGCCCCCCATAGATGGAGCTGCAGACAGAGCTCTGTAAACCTTCATGTGCCATGGGCTAATCGCACTGGGAAAAGAAAGCAGGCTTGGAACAAATTTACGATTATGGAAAACATTCCTTCTAGGTTAGGAACGAGGCCACTATCTGGTAACTAAAGGCCATAAAACCAGGAATGGGCAACTTATTGTAGGTGCAAGGACAGAAAATAAATGATAGACTAATCTATCTGTACAAGACTTCAAAATAATGAGACACAAGGCAGATGGTTTGTCTCTTGACAAAACTGTGCTAACTTGTGACATAAAAATTATCGCTTTAAACTTACAATGAACTTACAGAGCTAGAAAAAGACAACGTTTAGTTGGGTACCAGTCTTAGTGGAAAAACGTGAAAACAGTTCTGACGTAACCCCTTAAGTCTTGCTGATGTATAACATGAATTATTGCCTTAAACTTACTACGAACTTACGGAATGACAAAGTATCCATAAAATCATGTGATCAGCTATCCTGTTGTAAGGGTTCTGCCAGATATAAGTGGTTTCCCCCACTTTGTGCCCGACTCTTTTCCTTTCTCTCTGACTCACAAGAGTTAAAAAAAAAACTCTTACCGATTAGTAAAAGGTCCTGCAAGTCAAAGAGAAAATGACCCAAGCAGCTAACTTCTTAATTCCCTGTTGCTATCTGCAGGAATTAATCACCAGAAACCAGCAGCTTTTAGCCACAGAACAGCAAGAGGAAGCTAAATTTCCAGAGGCCATCACATCAGCTTCTGGTCCCCGGCACAGTCAGGGAGAGTCATGAGGCCAGAGATCATCTCTTCATCTTCTCTGTGTCCCACTGTTTCCCAGCAGGTCCACTATTCGAGCCCCTCTCCCAGAGTTACAAGTCTCACCTCCGTCTAGAGACCTCCTTTTCTTCGTGAGACACACTGGAGTCCATTCTGTTACCTGATCCTGTGCACGAGTATAAGGGTAGTTACAGTTTGATTCCTTGACAGATCTGTTGCTTTTTCAATGGAGGCAGCTCAGCAGAGCTGCGTCTTAGACCATCCAGTCACTGCCGGGCTCTGCACAGCTGGCCTTGCAGCCCTGCAGAACTGTGTAACATGCCCTGCCCCCAAGCATGCTCTCCATGGGAACTGACCCCCGATGGGCCTGCGTCCTTGTGATTGATGCCGATAGATGGAGGCAGGCATCACACACGTCTTATCTTTTTGGAAAATTAGCCACTGCTCACCTACATGTGGATACTTACTCTTGTGTTGTTCATGCCTCTGCCCGACCTGGGCAGGCTTTCAAAGATACGGCATTTGTTTTACTGTTTAATAATCTCAGGAATGCCGGGGACTTGGAAGCAGACAATGCTCCTGCCTGTACACCAGAAGCTTTTAAAGACTGGAGTTTGACTTTTGATATCCACCCTCCACTGACATCCCCTATAGCTCACAGGGACCGGTTATTATGGGATGAGCCCATCAGACCTTGAAGGCACAGATATCTAAATTACAAAACAGAGATTATATACATGCTCACCTCTTTATCATATTTTATAAAACAAAGTATTAGTCCCTATTAAAAAAAACATTTGAAAATAAAATTTACTCCGAATCTTTAATAAGATAAAAAGACCTACTATGTGGATAATAAAAAATAATAAAAAAGACTGGATGTGTTAACTCCAGGGGAAGCTGTGTGTATTTTCACACAGACTAATTGATTGTCCTAGGCTCCCCCTCTGACTCTGAGGTGGAGACTTCTACCCCTCCCACTTCCTCCTCTCCACCTCAGTTATCAAGCAGACTCCCAAGGACGTGGTTCCTGGTGCACCATTGTTAGATGAACAATTCTAATTCTGTGTTGTTTCACCTTTGCCAATCGAGATACCCAGGGGATACAGGGGCTATAAGAATTGCTAGTATGGGGGTTGGGGATTTAGCTCAGTGGTAGAGCGCTTGCCTAGCAAGCACAAGGCCCTGGGTTCGGTCCCCAGCTCTGGAAAAAAAAAAAAAAAAAAAAAAAAAAAGAATTGCTAGTGTGGGTCCTGTATAGCATTTCCTATGGGATTGTTGTTTGATTAATTGGATAAATTCCACCATGTGTCCTAACTTTTTTTTCTCATTGTATGTTAGCCACCTTACGTTGTGCTACCTGTTCATTCCTCACAGTCCTGGTGTGAAGTTCCTATCATGCACGCACTAAAGCAAGCCACTGATTTCCTTTTGTGGCCTACAAGACGCGTAGGTGACCTCGGCCTAGGCATCTCAGCCTTAACTGCTGTTAAGGGTCTGGTGCCTAATTCAGCAGGTACACACTACTGACCATGTAAACTCCTTGACCCAGAGTGTTTTCTTAGCATTGATTACTCAGGATAGGACTGATCCGAGAGACGGACAGGAAGCAGAAAGGGACTTGAGCAAGTGGGCAGACGCAGCCACGTGGTGGTGCTCAGATTGTAGGCATTTGTGTGGGCTCCCGGGATTGAACTCAGGGCACTGGGCTTGTGTGGTCAGCACTGTTACCCCGCTGGGCCAACTGCACAGACAGAGTGGCTCTTAACTGGGATCCTTAAGGTAGGTAAGGGAGCCCATGCCTCTGTTTCCAGTATGGGAGGTAGGGACAGGGGTTCAAGGTTTGTGTGGGCTGCTTGGGCACCCTGGGCTACGTGAAACTCTGTCTCAAAACCCTAAGCCAGATTATTTTAAACTAAACTAAAAATAAGAGTATTTTTGGGGTCAGCATTTCAGTTTGGGCTTTTACTGGAAAGCCCTGAGCCCGGCTAGGGATAGCTGTGTTTGTGATTTTCCTGAGCCAGGTGTTGAACGGTGTAAAGCTTTGAGGCTCTCATCTTGGTCAGGCCTCATGCTATTGATTGGCCCAGCCCAGCATCCAAGCACAAGTAGCTTTGGCCTTATCTCTCCCATCACCAGATAAGGACTAGATCAGAGAGGAATAAAAATGTCGTTCTTGTTAAAAAGGGACAGAGATGAGTATCATGGCAGAAGCCTGTTAACCTGTAAGCAGAGGCAGAGGGATTGCTGCAAGTTTCAGACCACCCAAGACTATATAACTATATATAACTATATATTACTATATATATAACTATATATGTGTATATATAGTTATATATATACATATATACATACACACACACACATATATATATATATATATATATATATATATATATATATATATATATATAGTGTAAACTTTAGTACGAACTGAACACACCTGGACTTGTGAGCAGGAAGTGCGTGGCTCTGGGAAGAGCTGTGAGTCTCCAGAGGTTCAAGAGGTCAAACCCTTCTCTATCCCCATATCAAAGGGTGTTTGACTGCTGTATGCTGTGACAACCTGGGCAAGCACCTTTAAAACAGAGCTCAAGTGAATGGGAAAGACACCGGGTCTTAAGAGATTTTAAAAACTAGGAGGATTTAATGTACAGCAGGCCAAAACAACTATGTAACAGGCAAAGGAATGATTATTTGCTATAGATCGTATAAATTCTTGGTATGAAGAGCTACCTTGAATTTGTATATCACACGTCACACCAGATGTATTCATTCCTCTCTCTGTAGATAAGTGAGAGTTGAATGAAAAACAAAGCAAAAATACAGAGGAAGAAGAGGAAGAAGAAGAAGAGGAGGAGGAGGAGGAGGAAGAAGAGGAGGAGGAGGAGAAGGAGGAAGAGAAGGAGGAGGAAGAGGAAGAAGAAGAGGAGGAGGAGGAGGAGGAGGAGGAGGAGGAGGAGGAGGTGGTGGTGGTGGTGGTGGTGGCTGGAGAGATGGCTCTGTGGTTAAGAGTACTAACTGCTCTTCCAGAGGTCCTGAGTTCAAATCCCAGCAACCACATGGTGGCTCACAATCATCTGTAATGGGATCTGGTGCCCTCTTCTGGTGTCTGAAGAGAGTGATGGTGTACTCATCTATATAAAATAAATAAATTTTTTGAAGAAGAAGAAGAAGAAGAAGAAGAAGAAGAAGAAGAAGAAGAAGAAGAAGAAGAAGAAAGAAGAAGAAGAAGAAGAAGAAAGAGAGACAGAAAGAAAGAGAGACAGAAAGAAAGAAAGAAAGAAAGAAAGAAAGAAAGAAAGAAGGAAGAAACAGCATATTCCTAGCACAAGAAGGCTAAGGTGGACAGTAGCCTGACAAGGACAGGAAACTGTGGTGACAGGAGAATGGGAGGCTCTTGACTGTCGATTGTGTGGGTCTTCTTCTGAGGAGCCCACAGGGTCGAGTGGACTGCTCTAAACCCACGGTCACACAGATGAACCTGACTAAACTCAGTGGCTCTCAAAACAAAGCAAGGGGGTTAAAGAGAAGGCTCAGCAGGTAACAGCACGGGCCTAACCTGAGTTTGGCCCTCAGACACACATGGTGGAAGGAGAGACCTCACTCCTGAAAGTGGCCCTCTGACCAACCCATGTGCTGTTGTATGTCTGTGCACACACATGTAACACACATGTAACACACATGTAACACACACACACACATGCTCTGAGTAGAGGAGGTGGCTCTGGGAAAGGAGGCCCTTGCTGCCACAGTGGAGTTGCATCGCCAGGGCCCAGAAGGAAGCAGGGGACAAATACTTGCACTCCGTGTCTGACCTTCGCCCACTTGCAGTGGTGTCAACGTGCCTACACTGAGGAATTTAAACTATGACAAACGTTGTTTTATAAACTACAATGACAGTCATGAACGTGGGAAGAGGTCTTTGTGGGGAGAGAGGGTAATGAATGGGAGAAAGATGGGAAGGAGTGGTGTAGTGATCGGAATGTGCCGTGTCCATATACGAACCTGCCAAAACCAAACTCAGCGGAAGTTATTAGAAATAGAACTTTAAAGAAAGACAGAAACCACTGAGAGCGGAAGACAGGGCTCCAGCGTCAGGAGTTCTCGCTGCTCTTGCAGAGGACTTGGGTTCAGTTCCCAGCACCCACACGATGACTCAACCCTGAAACACCAGTTCCAGAGGCTCCCAACACCCTTTTGTGACCTCCAGGGGCACCTGGCACATACATGATGCACAGACAGACAGACGGAAACACCCACACATATAAAAATTTAAAACCAGATCTAAAAATATTTAAGTAAAAATCATCTTTAAAACAGTGTTGCTCTCCTTTGGGGTCTCTGATCATCCCAGTGATTTCTGTGTCCCTCTGTCTGCAGCAAGAGTCTGGGTTACTGTAGCTAGGCCTCATAGTGCCTCCTTCCACCTTACCTTAAACGAACAGGAAAAACCCAGGACAGACATGGTGTCCTTGCCTGTATTCCAGCACTTGGAAGGTTGAAGCAGCAGGATCAAGGACTTAGAGGCCAGCATGAGCAAGACATGGAGACTACTCCAAAAGGCAAAAACAAGTCTTGGTGTTAGCATTTGCTTAGCATGAGCAAGGCCTCTGGACTGGTCACAAGCACTGAAAAGAAACACTGTTTCAGCTGCTGGAGAATTCATGATTTCCATATATCTTAGGATAAGCACATCTTTTGTGCCCATGTGCGTGTGTACAAGTATGCATATACCTCTGCATACACACATAGTGGTCAGAGGACAGCCTTGAACCTCTGCACACACATATAGTGGCCAGAGGACAGCCTAAGGGGGTCACTCCTCACGTGCTGTTTACCGTGCCCTGGAACTCACCAAGTAGACTAGCCTTGGCCAGTGAGCCATGCAGATCTGCCCGGCTCCACCTCCCCAGAACTGGGGTTCCAAGAGAGTTGTCTCGACAACTTTTTATCTAATTCAAGCCTTCACATTTGCAGGGCAAGTTCTGTATCCACAAAATCCTTGTTGGGATTGTAATGGAATTACATTAACCCTATGGATCCATTGGGGAGAAGTGACCTCTGCAGTGAGAGCTTTGCTTTCTTTATAAACCCAGCTGTTTTACATGAATGGGGTTTTGTTTTAACCCCAGGTGTGAGTAAAAGGCTGCTTCAGAGCAGGTGACTATGATTTGTCTCGTGCCCCAGGAGGGGGGTGATTTGAGCTGCAGAGAGCTTATGTTTGGAATTCTAGGAACTTTCCAGAGGGTATAAATGCCAGAGCTCCTAGAGGCATGGGCGCATTCCTGCCGCTGCTGCTCCTGACTCCTGCTCCTGTGGTTTTTCAAGTGTCTGTGAGCTATGAAGAAGAAATTGATATCCCAGTGACGATGATCAACACTGCCCACAAGGAACTCGATGCCCCTGATCAGCAGGAAGCAGTCGAACACCATCAGTGTCCCCTTTCCCCTCAACCTTCTTTCTCTCCTACCTAGTGCTGGGGGATTTGAAGGGATTAGGGTAGAATAGGGGTTGGAAGGGAGCAGAGATACAAGAATATAAGACCATAGCCAAAAAAGCACACCTGCAGACCTCCTTACTATATTAATGTGTGTATGTATATAGTATGTATGCATATATGTATATATTACTAATTACTAATCAATGAACACAGTAAGTAGTGTACCCATTCAGGTCATTTGATTCATTTCATTAGCATTTTGTAATTGTCAGCATAAAAGCGCTAGTTTATAGCTAAGTATTTTCTTTTTTTTTTAAGATTTATTCATTTATTGGGGTTGGGGATTTAGCTCAGTGGTAGAGCGCTTGCCTAGGAAGCGCAAGGCCCTGGGTTCGGTCCCCAGCTCCGGAAAAAAAAAAAAGATTTATTCATTTATTATATATATAAGTACACTGTAGCTGTCTTCAGACACACCAGAAGAGGGCATCGGATCTCATTACAGATGGTTGTGAGCCACCATGTGGCTGCTAGGATTTGAACTCAGGACCTCTGGATTAGCAGTCAGTGCTCTTAACCACTAAGCCATCTCTCCAGTCCAAGTATTTTCTTTATAATGTCTATAAATGGATTTCCCACCCTCCCGAAACTGCGGGTTCTGTGTGTTTGTTCACAGTTTAAGGAATGCAGCTAATTTTTGCATGGTATAAGAAACCACACTGGGACAGGTGTTTCTAGGGCTAGTTGATATCTGTATCCTTCATGGTCTGTTGGGCCAGCGGGGAGAAGACCCATAGCAAATGATCACAATTCTGTGCGTGCCTTATAGGCTCGTTAGTAAATGCAGCTGAGTAGAGTGATTGGCGTGCAGGATGTACAAACAGCAGTAAGCAAGCCAATAAGGTAACGGTGGCAGGGCCAGTGAGAGGACTTGGTGGGTAACAGCCTTTGCTGTGCGAGCCTGCGGCCAGAGTTCAATTCCTGGCTCCTACGCAAGGGTGGAAGACGACAGCTGACTCAGCAAAGTTGTATCATGACCTCCACACACGCCCCTTCCAGATCTCTCTGTCTCTCTGTCTCTCTCTGTCTCTGTCTCTGTCTGTCTCTGTCTGTCTCTGTCTGTCTCTGTGTCTCTGTCTCTCTCTCTGTCTCTCTGGCTCTCTCTGGCTCTCTCTCTCTCTCTCTCTCTCTTTCTCTCTCTCTCTCTCTCTCTCTCTCTCACACACACACACACACCACGAGCATGCCAGGTAAGCACACTCGTTCAGAGTCCCAACCCAGTAAGTCAGATTTGTAATAATGGAAGTGATTTCAGATCATCAATAGAAGTATTGGTACATTGTCCACGAGACAGTCAGTCCTGTGGCAGAATAACCTGTATCGTTTAAATTACGAAACTTCAACAATACGTACAAATTTTATCTTTATTTGTTTTCTAATAAAAACCCGAGTCTCTTTCCCTGGCCAAGCCCAGGTTCTATGCTCACTGAGAAGCTCTGTCTGTCCCTTTGGAGATGAAAGTCAGCTCGCCCTCCTGTTTTTCCGTGTCTCTCTGGCTGCAGGTAATTGGGTTTGTCGGGAACACTTTCATCTTTCTACGCTAATCACTGGCTCTCCAGGAACACTAACTTAATGTGTAGCAGACCAGCAGCTAATCTGTTCATTACCGGGGTCTGTTCACATAGCACGGAGGGGCTTGGTTTGTCTTTGTTCCCCTCTTTTGAGGCAGGAGCTTACGTGGCTAGCTCATGCTGGCCTTGAGCTTACTCCTCGGTGGTGATGACCTTGAGGCTTGGATCTCCCTGGGTGCTGTCGTGATCTGCCACACTGCTTTATTCCATATGGAGATTTGAACCTGCAGCTCTGCACGTGCTAGGCTAACTCTACCAAGCGAGCTGCATCCCAGCCCCCAAGAGCTAAAAGTTTCCATTATACCTGACAGCGACGGAAGGAAGATCCCTAACACCAAGACTTACAACTGATGCACAGAGCAGACAGACAGACGGACAGTTCCAGCTGACTCTCAGGATGCTAAACTGTTGCTCCAGTCCCCAGTCAGAAACCCATGAGTCCATCAAGCAAATTCTATTTGAGCGACTGTGAACTAATTTTAGACAGACTGGAGGGGTGGTGAGATGGCCCAATGCTATCGTGCCTGATGACCTAGGTTCGATCCCTGGGACTCACAGGAGAAGAAGAACCAGTTCCCAAGAGTTGTCCTCTGACTTCCATATGCATGCTGGGGAATGTGTGTAACCACCACCATCAGAACAAGCTGGGTGGACCCCTGCTGACATGTGTTACGTTGAATAAAAGTATAGCTAAAATCCACCAGTATCTGAACTAGAAAGTCCCTGCCACTGGGGGTGGGGGTGGGAGTTGAGGGGAGCTTCACAGAATCAGAGAATGCATGTGGGGGTGGGGCAGGGTGGGGGTGGGGGGAATAAAGCTGTTTTCCATCCTAGTTTTCCTGCAACTCTCAAGGTGAGTACTTACCCACAGGGACGAAGGGGGAGTCTCTTGATTTCCTGAGGAGTCGGGACAACTGGCCTTCGTCCTCAGCTGCTGACCACTCATCTGAAGACATTTCTCTCTGCCAACAACAGAGAGAAATCATCCTTCCAGGAACCTGCCTCCTCCTTGCTCTACTACTAAGTGTTCCTTCTCCTGTCCTGTATCTGATCAACGGAAACAGGCAGTCGTCCTTCCCTCCCTCACAGTTTCCACTACAGAACCCCAGATGGCAAGGGGTTAAAATATATGTGGCAAGAGAAACCATCGTCAGAGTCCTTGAGAGCAACACGCCTGGATTCTCATCCCAGTCCCCTTTCCCAGGAAGGCACTTGAAGTCACCCGGGACCTTAGGATTTCCCTCCACACACAGACCACAGGCTTCCTCTTTCAGAGCCAATGCAGACAAAAGGAAGTTTTCTGATGTACAGGGAGGGGAGACTAAGCCTGCAGGATGTGCAGGGCCTTTTGAACAGTTCAGTTATCTACTGAGCCCCACCGTGCGTCGGGCCAGACTAGACAATGGGAAGCAATTGTCCTAAACCCCGGAGTTGAAAGAACTCCCAAGACAACTGAATTGCAACAGGCTTAGTGGTTCTCCAGCTTGTCCGTGCAGCCCTCCCCTGGATGGGCAATGCATACAGTGCATAGTATTCAAACACAGTAGCTGTGCTGTACGGATGAGATTGCAACAGAAAATCAAACCCAGTGAGAGGCGCCATACCTTGTACGTGCTGGACCACGACCCCAGTGCTTGCTGACTGTCTCCTGCTGCCCTTTGATCAGCACAGGTTTAAGGCTGTCCCTGTCGCCTGCAATTTCCAGCTAATTCATGATCATAGGAAAGCTGAGAGACAACCCCGAGGGTGTGGCCATGTGGTACTGGCTGAGGTTTCTCATCCCCTGCTGAAGACCCACTAGCAGCAGGGCCTTGCCACAAATGTTAGATTTGGAAGTAATATGTTTGTTTGTTTTGTTTCTTTGTTTGTTTGTTTGTCTCACTATGTAGCCTTGGCTGTCCTGGCACTCTGTAGACCAGGCTGGCCTTAAACTCAGAAATCCACCTGCCTCTGCCTCCTGAGCGTTAGGATTAAAGCGTGTGCCACCATTATCCACCCGGCTAGAAGAAATATGTTTTTCTAAAGACCTTGGGAAAGAGTGCAATCGCCAAAATCTCACGGCTCAGGGGTCTCCGAGACCTCTGTGACTGTGACTCTTAGATATCCCTGCTGGGGTCTGAAGGGAAGAAGGGTGCAGGATTACTGCAGGGGTGGGAGGAAGGGGGGATGCCATCCAAGGCCAAGGCCCAACCCATCCTTTAGAAAGTCGCACAATTCGGACTCTGGGCTGCATGGAACAACACACGTAAATATAAACAAAAGGACCCTTAACACAGTACAGCTGGGGCTTGTAGCTCAGTAGTGGAATGCTTGCCTCGCGTACATGAAGCCCTAGTACAAAATAAAAAGGCACCTAATGGAAAAGGATGATGATATACTTCAAAAATGTCCTCCGATAACCAGCGGACAGCAGGCGAGGACCAAGGCCAATCATCAAACTCCTCAAGAGCTCTGGGCGCCTGTTTGAGTACAGGGAACCTGCGGGACTCCTCACACCTGCGCTGACACATCCAGCAACATCCCTTATAAAGGAGCCCTGGGCCAATCCGCAGCAGGGTGCGCATCCGGGAAGGCATGGAGAGCTAACGGAGGAGAACTTAGCACCCTAGGCCAGGAGCGGTGCGGTCTGTCCATCTGTCAGGTTGTGACTGGCAGCCCTGGCGCTCTCGTGTGGGCGGAGATGTCCCTTTCTTGCCTGCACCTTCCTCCACTTCCAGCAAATGGATCTCAGCGTGAAGGCCGAGGACCAGGTAGAGTTCATGGGGTTTTGTTGTTGTTGTTGTTGTTGTTGTTGTTGTTCTCTTTATGCCTTTTAACTAGAACTCTGGCATGAGTCCCCTCTCCTCTCCCTCCGTCTGGTAAATTGCACACTGATTCCCCGCCCCCATGCTTTGCCGATGCATTTGGGCGGTCTCTTGCATAACGGCGATGCGCTAATAAAAAATACAGCATCGATGACACTAGTATGTAATCATAGGAATTAACATTTTCGTCGGCTGTTCTAATTACGTCTGGCAAAAAATTATACACTTTTAAAAATCGCACTTATTTACTTTACTAGGGGCGGGGCGTACACCCATGGAAGCTAGGGGACGGTTTATGGTGATCGGGTCCACTTCCAACATGTGGATCCCAGGGACCGAACTCAAGAACGCCAGGCTTGGCAGCACTTTGTGCCAGCCCATCGGACTTTTGTTTTGTCTACCATCCAATCAGGATCCCATATCAGTTGTCATATATCTTCACTCCTCTTGATCCAAATGAACGCCTTAAGTCTTGATTTTCCTAACCCTGGTGTTTTATCAATGCAGGCTTTTCCCTTTTACAGTACTGGGAATCGAACCCGTGGCCAAGGGCATGCAAAGCAAACATTGTTCCTCACAACCATTCCCCAGTTTCCAGGCTGGCTATTTTGTAGGGGTTGGGGTATAGTTTCCCCTGGCGCTTTCTCACTGGGCAGAGAGCACGCACTCCTGTGTTGTGTTGTACACTGCCGAGGGCACCTGGAAGCAATGTCTTCTAATCACCGACTGGCTGGGGTGTGGGCGGGAGTAACCTGTAACATTTACCAAGCTCCGGGGTGGAAACAGGCCAATGTCAAGCTAGTGTGTGTCATCCCTTGAAGTTGAAAAGTGTTTCTGTCCTCAGCTGGTATTGAGGCAGGGTGGAAAGACGGGAAAAGAGAAAGGGACTTCTCACTCTGGACCAAAGTCTCTTTCCAGCTGAGAGGCTAAAGTCCCCAGAATTTGCTGTAAAGATCGTCCACACAGAGGCGATAGTCCTTATACAGAGGCATTTCCAGGCGGGAATATCAGTGACACACAGGTAATACCTGAGTATGTGAGACCTTCAAACATGGCCCCCTCCCCAGGCGTGAAGCCAGATATCTTCTTAGAACCACAAGCAAAGCTCAAAGTTTTGTTTATGATAAAAACACTTTGACCTCTGGCACCTTTTTCAGTGTTGGAAGCACTGAAAAAAAGATGTATTTATTTATTTTATGTATATGAATACACTGAGCTGTCTTCAGACACCAGAAGACACACATATCGGATCCCATCACAGATGGTTGTGAGCCACCATGTGGTTGCTGGGATTTGAACTCGGGACCTCTGGAAGAGCAGTCAGTGCTCTTAACCACTGAACCATCCTCTATCCCTGGAAGCAGGTTATAATCCCATTTCAATTCTCCAGGAACACTGGAGCCCACCAAGATGCTGTGTGGCTACTGTTAAAGATACTGAGGCTGACTTCTTGGAGGAGCCTACACCCACACATCCAGGGGTAGCTTATTCTTCCCTGTACGCCTTTCTACCAACTTCCAGGTTTAAATCCCTGTTAGGAGTCTCTCTCATAAGTGCCAGCTCTGCTCTATACTGGCTCATTGTAAAATTCCTTTCTGGAGGGAATTCAGTGGCCTGGCTTTGCCTTAGGAGGAGGTCCCAAAACATAAGGGGTTCCTCAGACTGCTGTGGAAGTGGGAGCAGGCAGTGGGAGCCACGACTTCTGCCACACTTCTGCTCTGACCAAGTCAATTTAAGTCAATCTGCCAGCTTCTCCACTGGGACAGTACTGTTTTCCCTTTGCAATTAAAACATATTTTAAGGTTCGGTCCCCAGCTCCGAAAAAAAAAAAAGGAAAAAAAAACATATTTTAATAGGGGGGCTTGGGAAAATGGCTAAGCGGCTAAGAGAACTGACTGCTCTCCCAGAGGTCCTGAGTTCAATTCCCAGAAACCACGTGGTGGCTCACAACCATCTGTGATGGGATCCGATGCCCTCTTCTGGTGTGTCTAAAGACAGCAACAGTGCACTCACATACATGAAATCAATAAATCTAAAAATATTTTACTCATTTCTATAAACATGCTGATATTTATTATACCTTAGCCCATTAAATTCAGTACTTACTAATAACCATTGCCTGGATTGGTTAATTCTGTGTTTCTGGAAGAGTGATTATTCCTCCTGAAGCCATCATTCGTACTAATTGACTCCCCTCCCCCCGCCCCCGAGGTGTACCTCAGGCCTGGGACCTGACAAGTTACTCATGAGGATCTCGAATTGTCCTCAGTGACACTGTGAAGAGAATTTTGCTAAGCAACCTAATAAACAAGATTTTAATACTGTAAAACGAAGCTAAAATTAGACACAACCTTTCAGAGATGACTAATGGGTAGCCTGGTCAAATTCATAGCGTTTTGATGTGTAAAACTTTATAAATGGACAACTTCATCAATAGGCCAAATGTTGCCAAAATCTGTCTAGCTATGGATAGTGAGTGATGCTTAATCCTACTGTCTGCTGTTTGGGGATCTTGGTCCAATAACAGAACATAAGAGATTAAGAAGAAAATGAAATGAAATTCACATCTTTAAAGATCTCACAATGCTTTGTTTAGTCCCTAGTATCTCGTGTCAGCATACATGTTTGTGTGTGTGTGTGTAAGTATGTGTGCGTGCATGTGTGACTGTGTGTACATGCATGTATATGTATTGTGTGCATTTGTGATGATGTGTATACACATGTCTGTGTGTGTGTGAGTGCGTGTGCATGTGTGCAAATGCACACGGACACCCACACAGCAAAATAAAAAAACAGTAGCAGCAAAAATGCTAGTGTAAACAGAGGAAATGGGTTTTGGAGGGAGAACTGGGAGGAAGGAGTGTGTTGAGGCGTCGTGTATAGTGGAAAAAAATCCCTGGAGAGGGCAAGAAGACAGACCTAGGAAAGGAGCTAGGCTCTGGGGCTAGCCACGAGGACCCTGGGAGACCTCAGGCCAGTCTTTCTCAGTGACTCTCGTTCCTCTGAGGAAGGAACGCTGAGGTCAATGCCTGGAAAGAGGAGTGACAGCGTGACGGGTGGGAGTTTGGTCTTTGTGGCATGTGATGCAACGTAGGTTTCTGAGCACAGAAACGGTAACTCAAACTTTTTAACTGAGGAAACAGAGGAAACAAGGACTGGGATCATTTAATCAGAGGGCAAAGGTGAGCGGCTGCTACAGAGATGCAATTCAAAGACATTTGTTAAGTGCTCTGTCAGTAAGAACCCTAGCACGAAGGATCGACACAGTCAGGTGATAGAGCGCATGCCTGTGACGTCAGCTGAGTCAGCTGACAGAGCTGGTGCCTGTGATCTCAGCGCTCAGCACAGCTGGCCTGGGCTGGATAATGGGAGAGGCCGGGAGCAAGAAGCAGGGGTTAGGGGTGGGAGAGAGGCGACTCAGCCCTTGCTGATCTCGCAGAGGACCTGAGTCATGTTTTCAGCACCTAGACAGCATCGTACACGTGACACACACACAAATACAAACAGGGCCAGTTGTGGTACCCAGGGAGACCCTGTCTTCAAAACAGATACAGAAATAAAAGTTTTTAAATACCAAGAAGGAAGGGAGCGAGGAAGAAGGTGCAGGGGCTGCAGGGAGCTACCTCCAGAAGTCACATCAAGACTTCCAAAAGCCCGGAAGGCACTGTGGCAAACGACAGAGGGGGCGCAGTGCGTGGAACCAGGGTGGGAGCAACAGCTGAGGAAGGGACTGTGGAGGATGGAGCTTCGCCCAGTAGTACCACACCGTAAGAGCCTAGCGTTTGATTATTTTTAACCCTCCTTATTTGGGGGTTGAGGATAGAATGCTTGTCCCCACTGAGCATGTGTCCCACCATTGAGCTGCATCCCCTTTACCTGTGGGTTGTGTACAACTGGGGACCCACCTCAGCGTCTTGGACGTTCTAGACAAGTGCTCTCCCACTGAGCAGCATCCCCAGCCCTGGCTTTGTAGTTTATTTAATTTTCAATTTTTATTAGATTCGTTTTCTCTTCTGTGTGAGGACCTTGCCTGCACGTGTGTCCGTGCAGCAGTGGAGATTAGAAGAGGATATTGGCTCTCCCGGAACTGTAGTCCTGGATGCCTGCCAGCCACCAAGTCAGCGCTAGGAACTGAACGTGGGTCTTCTGCAAGAGCAGCAAGTGCTCCTCACTGCTGAGCTAAGATCTCTAGCCCTAATTTTTAATTATTTAAAAAAGTAGCATACAGGGGCTGGGGATTTAGCTCAGTGGTAGAGCGCTTTCCTAGGAAAAGCGCAAGGCCTGGGTTCGGTCCCCAGCTCCGAAAAAGAACCAAAAAAAAAAAAAAAAAAAAAAAGTAGCATACAGGCTGGAGAGATGGCTCAGCGGTTAAGGGCACTGACTGCTCTTCCAGAGGTCCTGAGTTCAAATCCCAGCAACCACATGGTGGCTCACAACCATCTGTAATGGGATCTGATGCCCTCTTCTGGTGTGTCTGAAGACAGCTACAGTGTACTCAGATAATTAATTAATTAATTAATTAATTAAAAAAAAGTAGCATATAAGGGCACTGACTGCTCTTCCAGAGGTTCTGAGTTCTAATCCCAGCAGCCATGGTTGGCTCACAACCATCTGTAATGGGACCTGGTGCCCTCTTCTGGTGTGTCTGAAGACAACGGCTATACTTATATATGGTAAATAAATAAATCTTTTTTTAAAGTAGCGTACAAAGTGACAGGTTTCTTCATGGTATTTCTGTGCCTACTTTTGGTTGGCTCCTCCCACCATTCTCCCCCAACCCCCCTGGCTCACCGTGTCCGTGTCCTCACTTGTGCCTCCTACCCTCAGAATCCCCCTTCTGCTTTTGTATCACGTGGATGTTTGTTTCTTGTTTTGAGACAGGCTCTCACTATGTAGCCCAGGCTAGCCTCAGACTCTCAGAGACTAGCCCTCCTCTGGCTTGTGAGTGCTGAGACTGAAGGTGTGCCCACCACAACAGGACACGTGGCTGCCATATTTGTTGTTACCCTCGCTGTCACTGACAACAAAGTTTCTTTCCTCCTGCCTCCCTCCTTCTCATGGGCTCCTTTTCAGTTTCCTAGAAATATCTTAAGTATTCTAAGTCCTCTTACCGCCATGTAACCATTTTAATTTTGGAGTACAGGGGGATAGCTCCTTAGAAGAACTACTAGATGCAGTTTCCTGTGGAAAGGCCCTGAGGAGAGGATCTGCTCTTTCTGAGTCCTTCCCTAACCCACACTCTGTCGGAAGTTTCTGTACAGCTGGCCTCAAGAGAAATTGCCAGAGCTTCTCTTGGCTTGGCAGAGCCGTGAGAGCTAGGAGGTTGCCCTGTGCAAACCTAGGAATGGTTTCTGTCTGTAGTCTTTCCGTTGTCTTTGTCGTACACCTTGTCAGCTGACTCAGCCCTCTGCCAGAACCCTCAATGGCGTCCTTACACCTCCCTTCCTTCATTCCTGGTCCCATCCAATTTGGGGAGTTCTCTTCCTGTGACTGTTTACTTTCCTTCCCTCCATGACTTCCCACCCTTAGCTGCACTGCTCTGCTGTGCTCTTAAGGTTCCATCTCTGAAATGCTCTAAAACCGTGCCTGCATGATCAAGTACCGAACACCCGGCTTATTACACAAATGTAGTAAGTATTCATGACAAACTCAGATGACGGGCTGGGGACAGAAGGGAAACAGCTTAGTGGCAGAGCACTTGTTTACTATGTGTTACACCTTTTACCCCCCAAACAAGGCAGAGCAAACCCCCTCTGATGTTGACCCATGATCTGAGCCCTTCATGGGGAGGCTTCTGTTGATGCAGGGATAGTAGTGGGTAGTGTGCGGTCATTTGCTGAGCACTTAACTGTGGTGCCTGACGCTTCTGTCTGACGCTTTCCCACAGTTTAACCAACTTTATTTAAATGAGATGCTTCTATGTAAATTAGACGATTCTGTAAGGGAAACTGGTCAGGAGAAAAGCCGATTTTTCCCAAGTTTGGATGTACAGACAGAGCCAAGAGTCAGGCAGGGTTAGCCCCCGACTTTCATCTTCTCCACTGTTACACCCCCCATTCTTGTATACGATAAAAACTTATTTATCAAATATACCACACAATTTGCCACATGATACGGTTGCTTTTATTTTCTGTAAGACTTACTGTTTTTTTTTTTTTTTTTTTTTTTTTTTTTTTTTTTTTGAGCTGGGGACCGAACCCAGGGCCTTGTGCTTGTGCTTGCTTAGGCAAGTGCTCTACCACTGAGCCAAATCCCCAACCCCTTACTTTGTCTTTTTTTATGTGCTTGAGTGTTTTCTCTTCATGTGTATATATGTGTGCAACCTCGTTACCTGCAGAGGCCAGAAGAGAGCTTCCGGTTCTCTAGAGCCAGTGTTCAGACAGTTGTGAGCTGCCATGTGTGGGTGCCGGGAGTTAAATCCTGGTCCTCTGCAAGGCAGCCAGCGGTTTCCAGCCACTGAGCCATCTCCCTGGCCTCTCTGTTGCTCTCCTGATCTGTTCCTTTGTGGAAGATGTCAGCATTCTCTGCAGGTGGCCCATGTTGCGTCAAAGAGCTGCTTCTCCACCATCTCTGGGTAGACTTGAGGCTCTGAGCGACATTTCCACAGCAGGTGTTTGGGTGAGGTGACAGTGGAGTATGGCTGCCTTCCTACCCTGACACATGATGCTCCCAGGAAGTGGTGTCTGTCTGGGCTCTGGGCTCAGTCTTAGAGGCAGGTAATGAAAGCTCTCTTGGGAACAGTGAAGCAGTAGGCAGTGGAACAGTGTCTAATAAGGGCTCTTCTTCAGCAAACGTTTCCAGGCAGCCGAGTTCAGTCCTTGCTTTCCTTAAGGTTCTGCACTTTGGTTTTGGAGTCCTCTGTCCCCTTAAGCTTTGTTGGGAGTGGGGTGCTGGGCTCTGCAAAACAGAGGATAGATGTGTCCCCAAGTGTCCACACTTGCCAAATGTGTGTCTTCCTATGGCTGTGGAGTTTACTAAAGGACATTTTATTTCAACGGAGGGATGAGTTAGTGGAAGGACACTGGGGAAGAATGCATTAGGGCTTCTCAAGGCAAAGGCATCTAGGTATGCCTTAATTTTTTAAATTTTCTTTTCTTTTACTTGATAGGTATGAGTGTTTGCCTGCATATATGTCTGTGTACCTGTGTGTGCCTGCAGCCCACAGAGGCAAGAAGACAGTGTCAGATCTCCTGGCACGGGAGTTTCAGATCATGAGGGTTTTGGGAATCAAACATCAGTCCTCTGCAAAATCGAGCAGCAACGCTCTAAACTGCCGAGCCAACTTTCTAGCTCATTGTGCACTTGTGTGTACTTTGGAAAACTTGTGGGGACTGGTTTTGTCAGAAATTGATCAGGTTACTAGGCTTGGGAGTAAGTCATCTCATGGACACCAGCTCTGTTTTTATTTATTTGTTTTTCTGAGACAGGGTTTCTCTGTGTAGCTCTGGCTGTCCTGGAACTTGCTGTGTAGACCAGGCTGGCTTCTAACTCAGAGATCCATCTGCCTCTGCCTCCTGAGTGCTGGAATTAAAGTGTGTGTGCCACCACGCTCAGGAAGCTTTGCATGAGTCGCCGTGGAGGGATTTTGAGCAGTTTGTAGCAGAAGCTAGGTGTGAAGGGTCAAGCTGGAAGCCAGTCAGTGCTGAAAAGCAATGGGTCCAGAAGCAGTAGAGGGACGCTGGTGTGGAAGGGAAGCGAGGAGCGATCTAGAATGACATTTGCAGAAACTGTGTTACTAGATAAAAACTGCGAAAGAAGCAGATTGGGGTAAAGAAAGGCCCTGCTAGAATCGGCAGATATGAATAGCAACAGGCCAGGATGGCATGACGGTGAGCATGACAGTGAGTGGATTCACATACCATCTGGAGAGGAGCTAGTGTAGGTAAGTTCTCAAGGACAGACTGGTGGGTGGAGACAGAAATAGGTTGGTATGGGTGGGGACAGCAGGCTGGTGGGTGGGGACAGCAGGCTTGTGGGTGGAGACAGCACGCTGGTGGGTGGAGACAGCAGGCTGGTGGGTGGGGGCAGCACGCTGGTGGGTGGAGACAGCAGGCTGGTGGGTGGGGACAGCAGGCTGGTGGGTGGAGACAGCAGGCTGGTGGGTGGAGATAGTCGCTTCAACTTGAGAACAGGTTTAAAGTGGAAAAGGTCACAGACTAAGAGGCCTTGGGGGGGGGGGGACTTCTGAGTTTAATGTCTTACATATGGCATTGGGAGGCGTTAACATAACGGCTACACAAACGCTTGGCACGTGTTTTCTCTTGAAATGTGTGTTGATTGTAGGCTTCTCAGGCTTCTTACACACCAGACAAGCACTGCACCATGAAGAAGCATTTCTACCTGCAATAACAGTGCATTATTATTATTCTCGTTGTTGTTGTTATATTTTATGTGTATGGATGTTTTGCATGCATGTATTCGGTGCTCATGCAGTGCATGGGACACCAAAAGAAGGCATCACAGCCTCTGGAACTGGAGTTAGATTATAGTGAACCACCATGTGGAAGCTGGGACCTGACCCAGGCCCTCTGGAAGAGCAGTGATCTTAACTACTGAGTCACCCCAAGAGCAGATCTTAACTACTGAGCCACCTCTCCAGCCCCTAGGTCATTCCTGTTGCTTTTAAAGAGAAGACCTACAATTTTTTTTCCTCTTAGATTCTCAAGGTTATCTAGTTCTCTCGATAAAAGTTAAGGATTGGATCCAGTTTTTTACCATTTTAGCGCAATTTTTACATTTTCCTGCACACTTGTCATCCATGTGTTGTTGAACAGATGGCAAATTTTTTTTTAAAAAAACTTTTCCCAGGAGTCTAGAATACTCTAAATCTTCCTCAGAGTAGGAAAAGAAGACAATAAAGGCAACAAGAAAAAAATGTGGACTGATAGTTTACCAATGTGTTTATTATTAATCCCTTATTTATTTATTTATTTATTTACTTACTTACTTTGAGACAGGGTCTCACTATATAGCCCTGACTGTCTGGAAATTCACTTTGTTAACCAGGCTGGCCTCGAACTCACAGAACTCCCTGTCTCTGCCTCCAAAGCGCTGACTTTAAAGGCGTGTGACAGTGGCCTTAAAGGCATTTTGCCAGCTTGTTAGCAACCTGCCTCATCCCGCGTTCCCTCTCACCTAAATCGCTTAGGCACATGAGGTTCCAGCACTCTGTGCTTTTGGAGAGTCTGTCACTGGGGCTGGAGATGACTTGGTCGTTAAGAGTACTCGTCACATTCTTGCAGAGGACCTTGGTTCACCGTCATCTGTAATTTCAGTTCCAGGGATTCCATTCCCCCTTTTGACCTTCACAGGCCCCAGGGACCCATGCGCCAAAACGCTCATGTATCTAGAACATATATTTAAGATACACTAATATTCTGTATTGTCTCCACGGGTCAAATGCTATACTGCTGCACATATATTCACATTTGCTACATTTCAGTAAAATGTAGAAAGCATTTTAAAAGAAAATACAATGCTTGAATAAACATCCGAACCTTCATAAAATGTCGTGATGCTGAACTCATACTTTTGTATCCTTAAGCTATGTTTACAGAAGAAAAGTATTTTCTGGTAGGAGGACCAGTTTCATTCTGTTCTTCTCATGTGTGCTAAGGGAAGTGACGCTGTGGGCAGGCGAGTCTGCAGAGCTGCCTCAGAGCTCAGCACCGAGGGTTCTTGAGTTTACGAAGCGCCTCTGGCTCTGTCCTTTCTCTCTCACAGCCTCTCATGCTCACAGTTCCCTTCCACTGAGTGAATAAAGCTGGGTGTGGTGACCCATCCTGCAATCCCAGTACTGTGGACTGAAGACAGCCCACTGGTCAGTCAGTCTAGCTGAACCAGTGAGCTCCAAGTTCAGCAAAAGATGCTGCCTCGGAAAAAAAAAATGGTGAAGCTGCTTGTGATGATGCACACTTTTAATCCCAGCATTTGGGAGGCAGAGGCAGAGAGATATCTGAGTTCAAGGCCAGCCTGGTCTACCAGTCTAGCCAGAGTGAGCTGGAGGACAACCACACAGATAAGCCCAGTCTTGAAGATAGATATAGATAGATAGATATAGATAGATAGATATAGATAGAGAGATAGAGATAGAGAGATAGAGATAGAGAGATAGAGATAGAGAGATAGAGATAGAGAGATAGAGATAGAGAGATAGAGATAGAGATAGAGAGATACAGAGATAGAGAGATAGAGAGATAGAGAGATAGAGAGAGAGAGAGAGAGAGAAGAATAATAGTAATAGATAGCAGTTGGATTTGGGTTCAGAGTTTGACTCCATTCCCCTCCCCGCTCCTGCTCCCTAAAGCTAGGGAAAGCATTGAAGAATCAGTTGGCAGCTGGCTCTAAATGCTGAGATGAGCAGTCGAGCATCAGTTTCACGGGGGATGAGTGGGTGTCTTTGTAATTGTGTGTGTAGGATCAGCCAAGAGTAACTGCTAAGAGCCCTAGGAATGGCTCAGCGGATAGAGGTGTTTAAACCTGACTGAGCAGAGTCCCAACCCCAGGCCCCACAAGGTGGCAGGAGAGAGCCAGCCCGGAGAGCTGGCCTCTGGCCTCCACCTGTACCACAGTGCGTGCAGGCCTGCACGCGCACAATAAAATAAAAACAGCGGGGTTCAGGCCAGCGAGAGCCTGTCTTGAAAAATACAAGAAGTAAATGATTAAATGAATCTGTTCCTGGAACTGATGTATAGGAAGACCCTGGCGGGCAGAGGGGGAGCAGAAGGGGAGGGGAGCGACATGATCATGGCAGGCGGTCAACAGCAACAGGGTCTGTAAAGGGAGTCCTAGTAACCTAGAGGAGAGGGAGTTACCTCCTTACCTAGAGAGTTACCAAGTTACTTTGAGAGTTACCTAGTTACCAAGAGTTACCTCCTTACCTAGAGAGTTACCCAGTTACCTTGAGAGTTACCTAGTTACCAAGAGTTACCTCATTACCTAGAGAGTTACCCAGTTACCTTGAGAGTTACCTAGTTACCAAGAGTTACCTAGTTACCTTGAGAGTTACCACTTTAGAGAGCCCTCGGAGCATTTTCCCACATCGGGGACTTGCTGGGTCAGAGCCTGGTGTCTGGGAAATCGCTTGCTGAGTTGTTTCTTCCTTGCCAGGCTTAGATCAAAACTGAATGTCAGCTGCTGGGTGGTGGGTGGTAAAATATGCCTGAGTTCGAGGCCAGCCTGATCTACAAAGCAAGTTCCAGGACAGTCAGGGCTATACAGAGAAACCCTGTCACAAAGCAAACAACAACCCCCTCCCCCAAGTGCCTGTTGCCCAATGCTGAACAGCAATTGTTAAAACGGGGTCATCTTTTTTTAAACTCCCACGAAAAGCTTTACATAATCACTTGGCTTCTCTATGTCCCATGTCACCTGATAGTTTTGTTTTCCTGGCTTCCTTTCATAAATCCTTTTTAGAAGAGGCCTCCCCTGCAGCTATGCTCTCCCAGAAGCCCACACTCCCCAAGGGGTTCCCTGCCAACAGATTCAGAGAGTGGGCTCTAGCGTCTGCCCATCAACTTCCTGCCTTGGCTCCTAAGTGCTGATTCATGAGTCTCAGGCCCAGGGGCAGATGCACACATGTTGAGGGTCATCTGGCTTTCTGTGTGCCATTTCCTCTCTCCAGCCACAAAGAGCAAATGCTATATTTCACTTGGCAGTTTGCGGGGGCTCATGGCTGCTTCCTGTTTCCTCCAGCAGATAGCATTGTGGAGGTTTGCGGCCAGGTAGCAGCTGGTTGGTCTCTTGTCCTGCACCTGCCTTTGGGCCCCAGCCCCGCGCCCCACAAGGAGGTGTCTGTTGGCTGAACTTTTGACAGGCTGTGTCAGTTGGGTTGTTACTGGAGGATTTAAGGCAAAAGCCCTGGGTCCAGGAGTCCAGAAGCCCGAAGCTAAACCAGTTAAAGACAATGGTGGTAAAGAGAGACTGATTTTTACTACGTGGGCACATTGTACTACAGAAAAAGGGGTTCAGTGACCCCAGGCTACCTTCCAATAGACTAATACAGTTTTCTTTTGTTGGTTTTGAGGGTTTTGTTGTTTTGAGACAGGGTTTTCTGTGTAGCCCTGGATGTCCTGGAACTTGTTCTGTAGACCAGGCTGGTCTTGAATTCACAGGGATCTGCCTGCCTCTGCCTCCCCAGCACTGGGATTAAAGGTTAGGGCCACTACGACCCAGCAGGCTGACATGATTTAAATAGAAAAGAAAGGGACTGGAAAGATGATGTCTCAGTGGTTAAGAGCATTAGCTGTTCTTCCAGGGGACCCAGGTTTGATTCCTGGCACCCATGTGATGTCTCACAACGTTTGGTAACTTCAGTTCCAGGGGAGCTGGCACCATTCTCTGGCCTCCTTGGGTACCATACGTGCATGTGCTACACAGACGTACGAAACACCCATATACATAAATTAATCAGATGAAACTTAAAAATTAAATAAATGAAGAGTTGGGGCAGGGGAGCGGAAGTGTGTATAATTAAGCAGTCCTGGTTAAGGTGTGGTCTGGTGGAGCCTGTTTCTGTTTGGCTCTGCATGGAGATAGAATAGCTCTTGCTGCCTGCGGTCTGGGTACAAGCCGGTTTTCTGGAAGCTTGCTTATGCTGCAGGATACAGCCTGACCTCAGAGAAAGCTGTCCTCCACTGGCCCAAAAGGTTCTGCTTTCATCCAAGGTGACCGCAGTTCACCGAAACCTGAAACTGCTGTAATGGGGTCTGGACCAGGGATGGTGTGCGAGAAATCTTCCTGAGGTATATGGTTGCTTCCAATTTGACAGCAGAACAAAGGCTAAAGGGACAGAGTAGCAGAGATGAGTCCCAGGGGACCTTTCACAGTGAAATGAGGGTGGCTGGGAGGGATAATCAGTTGCCTGAGGCTCCTCAGAGGTTACCTGGAAAGCTGGGATAGCCTTGGGAAGTTGGAAGCTGGGATAGCCTTGGGAAGTTGAATGCTGAGATAACCTTGGAAGTCCTTGCAAACGAGCTTTTCTTATATTAAATGGGGATGAGTCTGCCTTTGGGTTAGGGTTAGAGAAATCCTGAAATCGTCAAAGTTGCTGTGTGGCATAAAGAAAGGGACTTTGAAGTCTTCAGGCAGAGAGGGTATCTGTGCCCTAGGCTAGTTTCAAAGTTGCCTTTCTCCTGCCTCTGCTTCCTGAGGCACTTTCTGTGCCACTGTGCCTAGCCTAAAGGCACTTTAATATAGAAACCTGTATCCTTAGGTGAAAGACTCCGTCCCCGGAGCCGGTGGACATCAGGGCCGTGAACGGCCTAAGGACTGGGAAGGTGCGCCTGACAGAAGATGCTTGTGAGATTTTGGGTTGCTTTTGGTTGTCTGGCTCTATATGCCAGCCTAGCTTTAAACTGTCTACTGTAGCCGAATCCGGCCTCAGGTTAGCCATCCTTCTCCCTCCTCCACCTCCTGCCTCCCAACCTTTAAGACTATGCCACCTAGTGAGCTGTGTTCTGTTGTTTATTTGTTTTACTTTTAGGAATGATACATTTTGGCCAGTAATTTTCGTAGTTTATACACACACTCCAGGATAAACCAGTTTCTCAAACCCTTTGCTTTAGAAGAAAAACACTGTTGCTTAGCGCTGTTGTTATTTTTAAACAGGTTGAAGAATCCGGCCCAGTGACCACTCTTGGTCCTTTGCTCTTGGTCACTGTGACCTCTGCCTGTTCCCTGGAGAGGGGTGGAGCCAGCGGCTCAACAGTTCATTAGGGAATTCCTGTGGTTCTTCCCCGCAGCCTGGGTTGGTTTTAAGTGCCAGGATTAAGAGAATAGCCCTCTCCTGCTTTTGTTGATATCAGCGTGTGGAGACTCATTGCACTGTCAGCAGCCTTAACTGACAAACAGGAGTTTCATTTCAGCTAAGTACTGTGCTTTTTCAAAGCAACACCAAGAGGGAGGGCTTGCTCTGGGGCCAACAGCACAAACGGAATGATTATGCAATGTTTGCTTCTCTTCCAACGCTGAGGACACAGAACATCAGAGAACCTGGGAAAAAATATAAGACGTTTGAATGTTTACAGGGGTGGGAGTGGGAGGTAACCATGGAAACACTTGGGCTCTCAGCCCCTTAAGAGTCGGTAAGAGGCTATGAACGCAGAACCTGCCCTTCATGCAGGCTCTGGTGCCTGCCTCTGCCTTCTGGCCTTTGCTTTGAGTCAGGGCTTCCCTATGTAGCCCTGGCTGGGCCACACTGCCTCTGAGTGCCACACACCCAGTGCTTTACTCACTTACTGATTGTGTGTGGGCATGTACCTGCTAGGATACCTGTGTAGAGAGGAGAGAGTTGGCTCTCTCTGACCTTCCACTGTGTGGATTCCAGGGATGGCTCAGGTCAGCAGGCGTGGCAGCATCTTCCCCCATTGAACCATCCTGTCTGCCTTGCCTTCACTTCTTTTTTAAAAAGATTTATTTATTTATTATATATGAGTACACTGTCGCTGTCTTCAGACACACCAGAAGAGGGCATCAGATCCCATTACAGATGGTTGTGAGTCACCATGTGGTTACTGGGATTTGAACTCAGGACCTCTGGAAGAGCAGTCAGTGCTCCTAACCACTGAGCCATCTCTCCAGCCACTTCCCTTCACTTCTTGAACATGAACGTCTTCCTTTCATTCAACCACAGCCCAAACTGCTCCATGCAGCCGAAATTCTCTCCATCCAGTTTTAAATTCAGCTCAAAGAGCCCCTGTTCTTCCCCAAGGTAGGCAGGATAACATGTTCTGGCATCTGTGCGTTTTCTTCAGTGATGGCTGAAGAGACAACTTCTCTATGGCCTATTCAAGAGCAGAACACGTAGTAGGGACTCAATAATAAGCATCAGTTAAAAAAAAAAGTAAGCCATGGGGGTTGGGGTTTAGCTCAGTGGTAGGCGCTTGCCTAGGGAAGCGCAAGGCCCTGGGTTCAGTCCCCAGCTCAAAAAAAAAAAAAAAAAAAAGTAAGCCATGGGTATAGCGCACTCAAGAGTGCTTTCCTCATGTAGGTACACACTGCCTCCGCTGACATCCCATTGTTTCTTTTCTTTTCTGGAGCTGTGGACCAAACCCAGGGCCTTGCGCTTCCTAGGCAAGCACTCTACCACTGAGCTAAATCCCCAACCCCATCCCATTGTTTCTTATCAGAGCCTTTCAGGTAGATGAGCCCTTCCCTGCTGAGGAAACTATAAAGACACTAGAATTGGCTACAAAGTGGCTACAAAGTCAACAAAAACATTGTAGGGAGCAGAAAATTCCACCTCCATCCTCCCAAGGTCCCAGGTAAGGCTCAGACTCAGATACAGCATAGATTAATTTACAAAAAGCACAATTCGGGCTTCATGTGAAGTGAAACGGAGCCTGAGTAAGGAAGTGCAGACCTGGGCTGGACATAGCTGGGTGTAAGAGTAAGGAGTTGAATTTTGATTTCCAGCATCCACTTAAAGCACCAGGCACGGCTGTGGGCACACGTGCACTTCTTTCTCTAGCCGTGGTGCTCTATAGCGTAAGCCAGGCTGTTCGCAGCTCCACTCAGAGGAGGAGTTTGCTAGGTCTCTCTGCACCAGGCCTCACTTTCCAATGTGATGGGTACATTTCATGAGGTACGCCAGTGCCTTTGTGAGACTCAGTCATCGGACCAGCATAACTCAGTGGTGAAATGTGTGGAAGAAGGAAGGTCTGACTTTTGGGAGGCGAGAAGGCTCATCTTTCATGGCTGAGGAGAGAGGCACCCGGGCCTCAACAATACTGACTTAGTGTTCAAGAGGCAGAGCCTTTCCACCTCTCTGTGCTTTTTGCAAATAGGATCCTTGAACTTAAACATCTCAAAACTCCTTCTGGATGGCTGTGGTGTCACACGACTTTGATCAGCACACAGGAGGTAGAGGCAGGTGGACCTTTTAAGTTTGGGGGCCGCTAAGGCTCCTTGATTCAAAACCCCAGTCCAAATTCCTAATCTAGGGTTGGGGCCTGGTTCCATGGTGAAGTCTTGCCTAGCTCACAGCCCTGGGTTCAATCCCGAGCATGGCACTTCTAAGAGGCGGCTGGGGGAAGAGAGCAAAGAAAGAAAGGAAAAAGATGGTAACCCTCACACCCCACTCTGATCCTTCCAAAATGGCTGAGATCTACTAACCGTGTGTGTCATTTAGATGCCAAACATCTCCCTGCAGGCTTGTAGGGTTGAGCACTCGCCTCACAGCTAGGTGCTCTGGGAGGCCGTGGAACTTTAGTGGACTTGGTAAGGAAAATGAATCACTTGAGATTATGTAGTCTGGTCCCAGTTCTATCAGTCTGGTCTCAAACTCCTGACTGTGACACAGTGTAACCAGCTGCCTCCCACTCCTGCCAAGGGAGTTCCCCTCCCAGACCGGATAGACTGTATCCTTTCAAACCGTAAGCCAAAACAAACCCTTCCCCTTTCAGTCCCGGCCTGTCCCTTATGCATTGTATGTAGAACTTGGCTGTAGAAAAACACATTTCTACATTCAAATACCTTAATTTTCTAAGTGGACGTTTCCTTCTCAGAGACACTAAGACACAAATGAAGCCAAACAGGCAGATATAGGAAACATTTATTTTTATTTATTACACGAATATGAATTTGTTAATATTTAAAATAGAACTTCTGCAAAATCATCTCAGAAAATATACATTTGTTTGGATACATACAAAAGCAGCTGAAACCCTTGGGCCCACCCAGACTCGCTCTCTGTGTGACCACACTGATATCCATGGATTCATTGCAGGACCAGTGGAATTTTTTCCTTCGATACAGGATTTCTTTGTGTAGCCCTGGCTGTCCTGGAACCCGATCTGTAGGTCAGGCTATACTCAGATCTACCTTCCTCCTCTGCCTCCAGAGTGCTGGGATCAAGGCTGTGCCACCACACCTTGCACTCAGGACCAGTGAAACTTGATCAGAATCCTCCCCAGTCCTTGCTAACTACTCTCATGAGTTACTTTTAGGGTCCCCTACATTATACCCATTTCCCTAACTGTAGTGGCCTTTTACTATGGTAGTTATATCCAGCAAAGTATGTGCTAGATAAGAAGGGGAAATTAAATGGGGACTTCCCAACCATCTTGAACAGTTCTGTGATGGTGCTGGTGTGTCCGGTGCACTTATAAATGCTGTGGAAGGCGGGACAGTGCAGCAGGCAGTGGCGAAACCCTGAGCTGCTGGCCAGAGCACAGGCGGCAGCGAAAGCAGACGGGGGCAACAGGATAGCAAGTGGGTTCCGATTCCTTTTTACTGGGATCGGGGAAGGAAAGGGTGCTCCTATGTTAGTGGATTTTTCACTCCACCGGGATTTATTTATTCTGTTTGCAAGCTATAAGTTTCCCCCACAGCTTCCTTATGGAAGGTTTGTGGAAGACCTTTGGTTCCTTTGGAGGGAGAGTTCAAAGCTGCTTTGATTCAGTTTTGATTCGGTGGGAGACAGTATAGAAAAGGGCTAAACCGAAACCTGTAGGGATGAACCTGATTTTCACCTCTCCCAGTCTTACATCTAAAACGGAAGCCTCGAACCGGTGGAGCAGAGCGGCTCTCTCCCGCCACCTCGCACGCGCTATTTCACAGCATAGCCATAGATGTGGGGCCGCACCAAAGCCCAGGAGAGTGGTGCCTGGATGTGCTGCAGCTTCAGCTTGGAGAAGCTGGCCTGCTCGAGGGTCTTCCAGCTCTCTCTTGTAAGATTGCATCCATCGAAAACCAGGAACCAGACAGGATCCAGGACCTGCTGCCAGAAGTAATTCCAGGTGGACCGTTCATCCGCTACGTGCTCCATGAAGTAAAAGGCCCCTCCCTGAGAAGAAACGGACATGCATATTTTAAAGATACTGGCTTTGGGAAACCCACTCTACAAAACGCCTCAAGCTTCACATTTCAGTGGCCTGAAGCTGACTTTGGGAAGACACAGGTAGATTAAAATGGAATAAGGTATTATCTGGGTAACGTCATTTCAATTTCTGTCACATTTTATACAGAGGGTATGATAGCCCATGCCTGGAATCTCCACACCAGGGAGGCTAAGGGAAGATGACCTTAAGTTACAGGCTAGCCCAGTCACAGTGGGACCCTGTCTTACACGTATTAAAAGGAACTGCCAATCTAAGCAATAGCTTTATTTTTGTGGTCATAAAGAATTCCTGGGGGTTGGGGATTTAGCTCAGTGGTAGAGCACTTACCTAGCAAGCGCAAGGCCCTGGGTTCGGTCCCCAGCTCCGAAAAAAAGAAAAAAGAAAAAAAAAAAGAATTCCTGATCACAGAAACTAAAAGCGCTTAGCCCCTCACACACGTCCCTCCAGTCTCTCAACAGTGTTATTTGTAGCAGAACAAACCTGTACAAACAATCAGGAAGCTGGGGCAGAAGGATTGCTGGAAGCTGGAGGCCAGCCTGGGTTACTATAGTTAGTCCAGGGCCAGTCTGGGTTACATAGACCCTGTCTCAGACAAACAACAATGTTGCTTTTTAAGTTTTATTACCACCACAGGCTTTGCTTTATTTTTGAGACAGGGTCTCACTGTGTAACCATCGTAACTTGCCATAGCCCTGACTGGCCTTAAAAACTCAGAGATCCACCTGCTTCTGCCTCCTGAGTGCTGGGATTAAAGGAAATAGACCAGCATGCCTGGCACCTCACTGTTTTTACTTGTGAGGGAACTGAGCCCAACATGACAGTTTGCAAATGTAAGGAAGAGTTCCTGAGCCTCTGTGTGTAACTCCAGGAAGAACTATGTTGGTGGCATGTTGATTTTAGTAAGTTCAGAAAGCACATAGCTATTTTCACACCAAATCACCATGGCACGTCTTGGCAACTCCAGCACTTGGGAGGTGGAGCTGGAGGATAAGAAATGTAAAGTCCTTTTTCAGCGTAGTGTGTTCGAGGGCAGTTTGAGCCATGTGAGGCTCTGTCTTAAGGTAGTTGACAACCACTGGTAATTCCAGTTCCAAGGATCCAATGCTCTCTGGCCTCCATGGGACCGGCACACCTGGTGCATATAGCTCATACGGGTAGCAGAGTCACATAAGTCCTCTTTTCAAAAACAAAACAAAACAACAACAAAAACCAGAACAAAAAGAAAACCAGCCCCGCAATCCTATTATATGGAAACTTGAAATATTTTCTAAAATTAAGTCTCTAACACACGTTGTTTGTGACCTCCTTTACTTCCTCTCTGCTAGGCTCGTCCCAGTGTGTCATTGTGACAAGCATTGCCCTCCACCAATCTTGAGAGGATTTGTAATTATCGCCAAGTAGATACATTGTTAAAAACCAGGGTTGAATCACTAGTGAGTTGCGCCTTTTAAAACGCCTTGGTAGATGTTTTCAAATCACCCTTTGGAAAAACCGGATCATATTTACACCGTCCCTAGCAATGGCTCTGAAAGTGCCCATTTCCAATGAAGGGCTGGCGAACGGCACTTCCTAGCCCCTCCCCCGCCAATGTTTTTTGACAAAGGGTCTTGCTATTGTAGCCCAGGTTGGCATCAACTGCTTTAAACACGCATGTGTGCCCGTACACACATGCACTGACACACTAATTAGAGTACAGGAGAGTTAGAGACAGGTAGATCTCTGAGACCCTCTGGCCAGTCAGCCTGGCTAACTTGGCGAGTTCGAGCCACTGAGCAATTCTTGTCATGAGTGGGAGCTGCCTCTGCAGTTGTCCTCTAACCAAAGAAACTCCCACACATGTACATACATGAACACTCACATAAAAATACATGTCTTTAATATTAGCCTTAATAAATAAGAAACTCTTTTACAAGAAAGTTTATGTTTTGGCTCCTTTTAGGTCTTTTGATATCCATTGCTATTTTGCATGAAAATAATACCTTTTTCCTTATTCTGATCAGGAGTAAATTTTATTACAATTCTATTAGCTTGGTGTGCCGAGTTTCACCTGTAATCCTAGTTCTAGGGCTGCCAGCAGGAGGATTAGGTCAGCCAACACACACACACACACACATACACACACACACACACATACACAACACACACACACACACACACACATGCACACCACACATACCACACACACACACACATACCACACACGCACACACACACACACACACACATACACACACACCACACACACACACACACACACACCACACACACACACACACATACACACACACCA
The DNA here is from genome assembly GCF_011064425.1 of Rattus rattus. NCBI lineage: Eukaryota > Metazoa > Chordata > Mammalia > Rodentia > Muridae > Rattus > Rattus rattus. Next base: position 262,751,829 of record NC_046154.1, read on the forward strand.
CACATACACACACGCACACCACACACACATAAAACACACAAACACAAACCACACCTACACAAACACCAACCCCAAAACCCACCCACAACACCCACACCACAACACCCACACACACACACCCCACACACACACCTCACACACACACCTAACACACACACACATACACATACACACACACACCACACATACACACATACACACAACACCACACACACACACACACACCACACACACACCACACACACACACACATACACACACCACATATATACACACACACACATACACACACACACACACACACACACACCACACACACACACACACACCACACATACACACACACAGCACACATACACACACACACCACACCACACATATACACATATACACACACACACACACACACACCACACACACACACACACACCACATATACACACACACACACACACACACACACACACACACACACACACACACACTCTTCTAGGCCTGTGGAGCTACAGGAGGTCTCTTCCCAGGTCCAGCACCAAAAGTGAGGAGGTGGAAGGCATGCAGAGTGGGAGTGGACAGCCAGCTTGGGTTACATAAGACCTGAGGGGGTGGGGACTGGGGTGGGGTGGGGACAACACATGTGAGTGCCCAAGAGCAAGCACTACTGCCCCAGGGCAGGTGCCTGGCTGGCTGAGCTACCCCAGAGTTCACCCCCTGCCTCTTTTATCTTTGTTATTGTTGCTCTTGTCTTTTGAAACAACCTCACCACCTCATGCAGGTTGGTCTGGAAATCACCACTTAGCACACTCACTGTATAGCTAGCTGCTCTCAAACTCTCCATCCTCCTGCCTCCACAGCCCCAGTGCTGGCTTTACTGCTGTGTGCCATCCATCTGGCTCCTAGGGCTGGCTTTGGGGAATAGAGTCACGTGGTTTTTCCAAGCATCCCTATTTTACAAAAGTTCACTAGAAGTTCAAACATAAATTGAATACGAAGTTTAGAATGATTGCATGTGTGTCCGTGGAGACTAATTATCTGAGTAAACATTCATCACCAGTTCTACAGGTTCATGGAGAGTTAAAAACCGTAACTTTTGTGTCTAAGGTATCGGTGAAGTTTTGTACAGATAAACCCAGTCAGTATTTTATTTTCTGTCCTTGCACCCATAGTGAGTCCTCGGTTCCCCTTTTAAGACCTTCGGTTAACCGTTTTACAACCTCTCAGAATGTGCTGTAAGTTGTGGGTGCTTTCTGTCTCAGAAGCAATAAACTAACGACACTTGAAGACTTGCAGAGTTCTCAATCGAAGTTTTGACATCAGAGAGGGCTTAATAGCGGTCCTGTTATAAAAGAGTTTAATAATTACTAATATGATTTTAGGAATTCTTATAGGGTCATCATTAAAAGTTAAGACATTATCTATTTGTCCATAGAGAATCACCACAAGACAGCACAACTTCATTGTTCCGCAGAGATCCTCTCAGAAGGGTGGGCTAATACCTAGTGACTGTCACATATATTTAATAATAACGGGAAAAGCATGTTAATAGCAGGAACCGTTCCTAAAATGAAATTCTCCTGGGCCTTGCCCACAGAAGCAAATCCGTCATTAACTGTGTAGTCCACGGCAGAACCATCTCAGGAAGATCACCTGCTGGTTTTTAGCTCCTCCTTGATGGCTCTTGGCATTGAACCTATATATAAATATATATAAAAACAAAACAAAAACAAAAAAAAACCCAAACTTTTAATTCACTAACAAATTGTTCCCAGGCACTGGCTGCAAACCCCACGTGTAGAAGGGGAGGAGGAACCCAGAGGAGCCACTTCCTAGACTGAACTGAGTCATTTTAAAGATTGCATTATTTCATTAATATGCAAATGACATGGTGGAGGTGCTCCGTCACCAACCCTGTGTGAATTCGGGGTAGCATTTCATCACTAGTTTTTACTCAGTCTTGATGGTGATCAATCTGACGCGCATCTGCAGACCACATAGGTCATGCAGATGCTACTACTACACATTATTAAACAGCCTCCGGGCATTTTCTAGTAAACCCGTCTCCCTTTTGTAAGTAAGCTACCCTAGTCCTGGCTACCCAAAGGCAGAAGAGTTTTGAGACAGAATTCAGAGTTTAGAGATGCAGTTACCCCAAACTAAACAGATAAATTTAAGCAAGATGTATGTTTAAGAATAGAGAACTGAATTTCCTAATTAAAACGAAAAAAGCTTTCCTTAGGCAAGGGCAGGAGACAGCAGAGAAGTGGGGAGAGCAGCTTGGAATGCTTATGAATAATTAGGAGCTTGGGAAGGTGGGGGAGGGGGAGCAGAGTGAGCTCTGAGTGGCTGTCAAGATTTGGAAGTCCGTGCAGGCATGTAGCTGAAAACACAGGATGCATGAGGCAGCTGAGGAGGTTCTACACACGGAACAAGAGCCAAGGAAAAGACCCTCAGCGTCTCGAGAGCAAAGAAGATGCTGACCTGGGCGGGTGTGGTGGAACATGTCTTTACTCTCCAGTCCTTATGAGGGAGAAGCAGGCAGCTCTCTGTGAGTTCAAGGCCAGCCTGGTCTATATACAAAGTGTCAGGCCAGCCAAACACTATTTAGTGAGAATGAGACCTGGTCCCTTCTCCCCAAAACATGTCAGACTCACGGCTATATATTTCTTATCATCTTTGAGTCTGCAATCTCACTCCAAAATGGCAATCATAAATCTCTGCTTCAGGGGACTGCGGTGAAGGTTAACTGAGGCTGTCATCATGCTCTGTCAAGCAGCGTGGTAAGCTGGTAATCACAGAGGCTAAGGAGACAGTCCAGGGCATTATCCGAGGAGTTATGATTGGCATCAGCTTAGAAGCACCTGGTAAAGCCCCAGTTACCAGGCTGAGGATGAAGGGACTCAGGGTTTGGCCCCAAGAATATGTCCCTTTCTTGATACTGATTTGCTTTATTGTCTGTGTTCTAAAGATGGGGTACTGCTGTGTAGCCCAGGCTAGACTCAGACTTGGTGGATCCTCCCGTTTGCTCCCCTCCCCCAGCCCCAAGATTCTGTGTGTGTCTCACTCCAGGTGTGGCTATGGGTGTGTTTGCCCCAAGCCAGGCTGAAGATCTTTACCTACTAGTTTGATAACTGGTCTGTCATTGCACCAGAGAGACAATGCTAAGCCTCTGACACCTCTGAGGCTTTTTTCTCAAGAGACTACAAGGGTGTGTGTGTGTGTGTGTGTGTGTGTGAGAGAGAGAGAGAGAGAGAGAGAGAGAGAGAGAGAAAGAGTATTGTGTGTGAGAGAGTGTGTGTGAGAGAGAGTGTGAGTATATGTGCATGTGTATGAGTGTGTGTATATGTGTGCATGCATGAGTGTGTGAGTATATGTATATGCATGTGAGAGACTAAGTGAGTGTGTGTGCATGTGTGTGTGCGAGTGTGCGTGTGTGTGAGTGTGAATATATGTCAGTATCACAGAGCATCTCTCTACCTGTTCTGAAACGAAAAGCGGAAATGTTAGGATGTCACATTTCGAGTTCAGAACAAACCCATTTAACCTGATAATCACAGTACAAGGAACTTATTCAGACCTTTAGAAAGGCACAGAGTGACTCTGCTCTGGTAGTAACTCCTCTCACTACCTTTCGCATGAACATGTTAACATTATTTCTTGAGCACTTTTCTCTTTTCTATCCAGAAGAGATCACTCTTCTTGAAGTTTGTGTTTGTTTCAGTTGGTTGGATTTTTTTTTTTTAAGTTTTCATTTGTTTTGTTTTGTTCGATAGAATTTTACTATGTAATTCAGGCTGGCCTTGCTCTGGGCACATAGCTGAGGCTGGCCTTTCCGTCCTTCTCACCCTCACACACCTGTGGTGGGTTTGCATGTGTGGTCCGCCACACCCAGCTCTTGATCTTTGTAATGGTTAGAGTCCCTGACTGTGCTAAGCTCCCGTCCGCATGGTCTCTTTCCAGTTTTCAGTACCGCAAATGCTCTTTCAGTGAGCATCCTTGGGATAGACAAGGATTTACATACGTGTAGCTGAAGACTTTCTGACAGAGAAAGTACATTCACTTGACATTTCGATGTTACTAAATGAGCCTTCCAAACCCCTTTCTGTACGAGGGGGCCTTCCCAGACCCGCCCCGGTATTCTAGACCGTAAGTCTCTGACACTGCTGTAAGCAAACGGGTCCCACAGTCTGCCTCATGACTGTCCACTTTAGTTTATATTCTGGTTCCTGCCCAGTTGCGCATCTTTTTTTCTCTGACCCTTTTTTAAAACACAAAACCAATATCCTTAGTGACCTGCAAATTTTGTTTGTTTTGTTTTGGTGACGTGGTCTCTGTGCATCCCTAGCTGGCCTGGCCCTCACTATGTAGAGCAGCCTGGCCTCGAACTCCTAGAGACCCACCTGCCTCTGCCTCCCCAGCGCTGGGACTCGTGGCGCGACCCCCTCAGCTGTTCCCCGGAGCTTCTGTTATCAAGTTTGACATCTGAACTACCCTGCAGTTTAGAACTTTCTGTGTTCTGATTCGTCAGCCCTTACTCTCGTAGTTCACTGCCACTCTTTTTCTTCTGCAAAATTCTTCTGGAGTCATTTGCTTTTTAGTTTAGAATCCACTCGAAACTGATAGGCCCACCCTCGCTCATGATAGCTGCAGCTAGCCAGTCCTCACACCTGTCACTCACCGGCCTCAGCACTCGGCACACCTCGCGCAGGATCTTCTCTTGGTTCTTCACCGAGCACAGCACCAGGGTGCAGACCACCACGTCCACAGAGCCATCGGCCACCTGGTGCATGTCCTCCCCAGCGGCCACCAAGAAGCGCTCGAACTGCAGGTGCCGGTTCTCTGCGACGCTCTTGAACAAGAACTTCTCGAAGTTGGGGTTGGGATCGATGCAAGTGACCCTGCACCCGGGGGGATAGAACTTGAAGTTGGCGCCGGTGCCGCAGCCCACCTCCAGCAGCGACAGCTTCCCCGAGGGGCCCGCGAACTCCTGCAGGTTGCTGAAGAGCTCCCGCTTTCGGGTCGCCATCTGCTCGTTGTACATCACCGTGAACCGCTTCAGGAAGTAGGGAAAGCACCTTTTGCATACCCAGCTCCACACGCCTATAAGGTTCAGCAGAAACAGGGGGGACGACAGGATGCAGACCACCAGTCGCAGGGCCAAGATGGCCAGCGTCATCTTTGCGAGTAGAGGAGAAAGGGCCGTGGTCGCGAAGTGTCTCCTGGAGAAGCAGGGCGCAGGCTCCTGGCCTCGCTCCAGAGCCAATCAGGAAGGAGGGAGGCACCGACTGAGCCGGAAAAAAATCCCAGAGCTGGGGAGGGCTCCAACTCCCACCCGCCCCACCCCCAACCTACCCTTCCCAACCCCCACGGGCCACCGGCCAGGGCCAGCTAGCAGACGTTGGCGCAGCTCGGGACGCAGCGGCCTAAGACTACGCCCCCCACCCCCACCCCCTGTATCTCTTAGGAGGGGTTGCTGCCTGAACCCTGACCCTGGTCCTCCCTGGCTTTGTTTGGGTCTGGAGGCTGCACCTAGTTTCCTGTCGCGGTTGGTAGTGCTCAGTGTGTGCTTTCAGGCCACCCACCCAAGCCTTTTCTAGGAAGAATCCCCCACGCGGAGCAGGGTCAGCGCACCAGGGAAGATGGCAGCATAAAAGAGGCTCCCTTTTATCTCACTTTATTCTTCCCTTCTCCTCTGGCCACCACACCCCACCCCAAAACCTGTTTTTGTGTAAAGGAAGTGAAAGGAAACCTCGCCAAGCCTCACCCAACAATTTGTCAGTTCCCATTCTGAACTGAGCCTTTCATAAGTTAATAATTCACCAGAAGGATCTCTGCTAAGTCACGTTTTTGAACTATTCCTGTTTTAAAACACAACTGTCAATCTTATTATACTTGGTTACTATGTAACGACGCTGATTTAGAGTAAAGGTGCTCAGAACCGTCACCGTTGGGAGTCTGATGGGTTTCATAAAATAGATTCAAGCTCCAGGCTTTCCGCTTGGGGTTTGTTCTGGGTCTCGCTCCTGAGCCCAAGCCGACTTGGAATTCTCTTGATGGCTCTGCGTCTTCTCAAGCAGCGCTGAGAGGCCGTCTCTGTGGCAGTGCCCAGCTGCACTGATTTCGGGAATTGTCTTTTGAGTCAAAAACTCACAAAGAAGATACATTGCTTTTAAATTGTTTGCTGCTATTCTTCACGTGTGCTCTTACCAGGTCGTAAACAAGCTAAGAACTGTCTTAAGAGAGTCTACCTAAAACTTGGTGCTTTTGATATGGGGATGACAATGGGAGCAGACATAACTAGAAGATTTATGAAACACATATCCAGACACTTCAGTGAGTCAGATCCGAAAGTTATTCTGCTGGTTTTCAGAGGAGATGGACCTGAGGCCAGCAGAGACAGACGGCTGATAATAGGGCGGTGGGCAGCCAGAGAGGGAAACTCATCCTGAAACAGGAGTGATGGGCACTGGCTGAGCTGGGTTCTGGTTTTCTTCTTGTATTTGGAGGCAGAGGTATGTGGTACTGAGGACTGAGCCCAGGGCCTCAGGCATTCAGGGAGGTGCTCTGTCACTGACCCCTAATCCAGGTAGAGGGGTGTGTGTGTGTTTTAAAGTCTACTCAGACTTTATATACCCTCCACATACGTTACAAATACAACAGCCTGGCCTGGTGGTACACACCTTAATCCCAGCACTGGCAAGGCAGAGGCAGGCAGATTTTATGAGTTCAAGGCCAGCCTGGTCTACACAGTGAGTTCCACAACACTCCTCTCAGGACTAGAGAAGAGAGAGGCCTGTCTCAAAAAGTAAACAAAAAACAACCAACTGGACAGCAATACCAACTATTTCATATGTGCGTGCACACGTGGGAGTGCTGAAGTTTATGCATATATGTGTGGAGGCCAGAGGAGGATGTTGAATGTGTTAATTTCTCTACCTTCATTATTTTTTAATAAAAAATATATTTACTCAGAAGCATTCAGAAGTCAACAAAACAGTTGCAAGCTTTGTTTTTGTTTTTGTTTTTTGTATTTTGTTTTTCATCGCAGAACGGTATTCAACACTAGTCTCCAGGTGAGCTGCATCAGACATGACAGAAGATGGGGGGAAACTACACCCCCCAAAAAAAGCTGCTTTAAATTTCCATGCCAATTTACAACCCCCAGACTGGACCAGGCAAAGTTAGTGGCTGTTGAAAATACCACCGGGGCAGGACTGTCTGAAGACACATTCGGTAGTGTAGTAACTACACACAGAAAAAGACACTGTACAGTTTAAAAAACAAAACAAAACCAAACCTTGCATGGCCTGACATTGCAATCCCTTTCTTTAAAAGGAATGAGTTGAATATAGGGGGTTTAAATGTTTTATAAATGAGGAAAAACTGTGCTAGAACCAACTTCATCTTCATCGCCATCACCGCCATCATCATCTTCATCGCCATCACCGCCACCATCGTCATCTTTGGCCTCCTGTCAACGTCTAGTGCGTTGGGGGCCCTGGGTACAGTTGCACACCACTAGGACACAGGGGGTGCAGAGCAAAGGCAGAAGCAACTGCATGCAGTTGCAAGCTTTATTGATCCTTATATAGATATGAATATGCATTACCTCAATTTCCATTTTGGCCAGATACCATCAGATCGCTATTCCCACGATACCAGGAACAACTGAGGCAAGACTTAAACAAATGAGACTTTAAACAAAGGCTTCTTCTCAAAATATTTATATGACAAATCACCCTCTTCCTATTAGCAAAATAAACTCGCCATTACCAAGAGAGCATGAGAACCGCTTCCACAGAAACAGGACACAGCAGAACACAGTTTAAGGCCAAGTGAGAAAAATACTTCCTTCTCAAGGACGGCATTCCAGCCCTACGTGCAGCTGTCACCAGTCCTTACTTGATCCTGCCTGGGAGCTTCCTCTCTATGTCTCCACTCATGTGCACACACAACTTAAAACAAGTGTTACACCCAGTGGTCTTTCTTATCACTCATTGATATGTGATTGGGTTATTTCCAGTTCGGAGCTATGAAAAATTAAGCTATTATGAGGCTGAGCCTGGTGGCACTGCCTTTAATCTCGGCAGGGGCATCTTGAATTCAAGGCCAGTGAGTTTCATATCATGGGTTCCGTGCCAGTCAGGGATACATAGGGAGACCCTGTCTCAAACAACAACAAAGGACCCTTTTCTACCATTGTGTGTATGTGCCTCTGTGTGTGTGTGTGTGTGTGCCTGTTGGGGGGGCATGCAAGTGTGCATGCGTATGTTCAATTGTGCATGTGTGCATTTCGTGTGTGCACTCGTGTGTGCGTGTATGCATACATGTGTACATGTGTGTGCATACATGTGTACGTGTGTGCATACACATGTACATGTGTGTGCGTGTGCATGTGCATGTGCGCGCATGTGCATGTTGTATATGTGCCTGTGTGTTCACATATGTATGTACATGTGTGCATGTGTGTATATATATATGTGTGCAGCCATGTGTGTGCTTGTGCATGTGCAGCTGTGTGCATGTTGTGTGTGTATGTGTGCATGCCCACATATACAATTACACTAACTACTTTTTTATTGTTGTGATGAAACATCATGAGTAAGGCAGCTTATGGAAAAGAAGCGTTTCATAAGATGTACGGTTCCCAGAGGGCTCGAGTCCACGGTGGCTGAGTGCCAGCCTGGTGAGAGTGAAGGCACCCGTCCTGGCAGCAGGAGCCGGTGAGAACTCACTCACACCTCGGGCAGAAAGACCTCCGAGCCCACATCCAGGGTCACACTGCCTTCACAAGGCCACGCCTCTTTTTTTTCTTTTCTTTTTTTTTTTTAATAGCTTGATTTCACTATGTAGTTAGTCCTGGCTGTCCTGGAATCCAGTAGAGCCAGTTGGCCTGGAACAGACAGAGATCTGTCTACTTCTGCCTCCTGAGTGCTGAAGTTAACGATGGGTGTCACCACACCAGTCATTAGGCCACATCTTCTAATCTTCACCAAGCAGACACCAAGTGTGGACCAAGTATTCAAAGGCCTGAGACAGTGCACGTGTGAAGGTCAGGGGGCAGCTTCTGAGAATCCGTTCTCTGGGCTCTAAGTGCCTTTACCTACTAAACCATCTTGCTGTCGTACCTTTAATTGTTTTGTTTTTGAAATGTGGTCCCTCATAGCCCAGGTTAACCCCAAGCTTTGCTATACAACTAAGGATGAGCATGAACTTCTGATCTTCCTGCTGCTACCTCCAGAGTACTGGGATTGCAGGAGCAGCTATCGAAGCAAGGCCAGGCAAGCATGCTCCCAACTGAGATAAGGATCTCTACATAGGTAGGAGGTGGATGTGGAAGAGGGGTTATTCATTTTAAAAGTCTCAGGAAAAACTAAGACAGGTCCAAGGAGAGCCATACTTCAGTGTCTTAGTAGCTGTTCGTGTGGTTCTAGTCCACTGGACTCTAGCTCTCAGAGGGTTACTAGGGAACTTTTGTTTTCTTCCTTTCCCACTTTTTTTGGTAGATGGCTCTGGAAGTGTCTTGGAGAGGATTATAACCTGTCTTCATTATGTTTAATTGCTGGGCTAAGGCCAGGGCAACTCATAGAAGAAAGCCTTTATTTACAGTTCCAGAGGGTGAGCCCATCCTCATAGCAGGGAGATGGAGGTAGGAGGCAGACATGGTGCTGGAGCAGGAGCTAAGAGCTCACATCTGATCCATAAGCTGGGGGGGGAAGGAGGGATGGATGAGGGAGAAAGAGAGAGTACAAAAGGACACAAGAGAGCTGACTGGTAAAAGGGGTAGGATTTTGAAACCTCAAAGCTCACCCCCAGTGGCACACCTCCTCCAGCAAGGCCACACCTCCTAATCCTTCCCAAACAGTTCCACCAACTGGGACTAAATATCCATATGAACATGCCTATGGGGGTGTGTGTGTTCTCAAACCACCATATAACCTGGTAAGATAAAAGCGCTGGAAAAGCTGGAGATGTTGATGACTAAGTCTTTATTTGTGTGTTTGTGTGTGTGTGTGTGTGTGTGTGTGTGTGTGTGTGTGTTTGTGAGAGAGAGAGGCAGGGGGCTAACTATGAGAGAGACAGAGAGATAGACAGACAGACTATGTAGCCCTTTCAGTCCTGGAACTCACTTTGTAGACCAGCTGACCTCAGACTCACAGAGACCCTCCTCTGCCCTCCAGTGCTGGGCTTAAAGGGGTGAGCCACCACACCTGGCTGGTGGCTAAATCTTAAGAAACCAATAAATAAGTAAAACTATGAGTCCCAGGACTGTACAAGGGGCTTAAGGCAAAGGCACGTTTCTGTTTTTGTTTCTGTTTCTGTTTTGTTTTTACTGAAAACGAAGTTTCTGTGAGATTCCTAAATATTGCAGTTTTAAAGCTGGGAAGGGGGAAAGCCGGGTATGTGCTCATGATGTAAGTATGGTTCATTGCTAGTTTAATGCTATTTTTCTAAACTTTACATTTTTATTTACGTGTATGTGCTTATGCAATGTTACATAATGCATGTGTGCCTGGGTACCCAGGAAATCCAAAAGAAGGTACCAGATCCTCAGGAGCCAGAGAGGTCTCTCTCCTTCCATTGTGGGACCCAGGGATTGAACTCGGATTGTCAAGTCTGTTCAGCCGGTGTTCTACCCACTGAGCCATCTCACCCACTCCCACCTCACCTGTTGAGATAGGGTTTCTCACTAGACTTGGCCAAGTAGGCCAGAGTTGCTCCTAGTAAGCACCAAGGACACATAAAGGTGGCCTGTGCCCACCATCTTGAGCCGTGGTGCTGGCGAGTACACCTACACCCAGATTAGTATTATTTTAATGTGATTTTGGGGGTTAAACTCAGGTCCTCAGGGTTACAAGGTCAGCACATTGCCAACTGAGCTCTCTTCCCAGCCCTGTCACAAGACAGCGTCCCTTCTTTTTTTCTCTTCCTTTCTTTTTCGGTCGTGAGCCTATCCTTTAATGCCTGAGCCATCTCTCCAGCACCCATCCCCTTTAAAGTTATTTAACTTTTTATTTTTATTTAATGAATTTTTTTTATCATTTAACTGTTTTAATTACATTTGAAAGAATATTGTGTGCACAGGGCACGTGTGTGTGTGTGTGTGTGTGTGTGTGTGTGCACATGCAGTGTACATACCCAGGCAGGCCAGAAGGGGGCATCAGCTCCTCTGTCAGCTGAGCTGCTTTCACAGCCCCCTATCAATATTTGTTTTCAAGTTCTTGTGAAGTGAGTGTGTGTGTGTGTGTGTGTGTGTGTGTGTGTGTGTGTGTGTGTGTTTGTGTGCGCGCGTTTGTGTAGACAGACACAAGATTTGAGTCCTAGGCAGTTGTGAGCGGTCTGATGTGGGTGCTGCGAACTGAACCACAGTTTCCTGAGGGAGCCCGCTGTTGCCCTTTGGCTGACTGGTTCTCTGTTATGATTACTTCCTTTTTTCTGCCTTCCTGAATGATTTGATGCCATATCCAGCCTGGCAGGGGAGACTTTCTGCAGAGGCCTGGGCCTCTCCCTCCAGCTGTTCAAACAACGGACCCCTGGGAATTGCAATCCTCAAGCCAGAAAGGTGAAGGCTGAAAATCTGGTGCTGTCAGAGGAAGATCTTGCTCCCCAGAATAAGACTGCATACATTGCTGTCGACTGCTTGGCTATCACGCAGGACAGGTCTGGCCACTGGTGGACAGGGCTACATCTTGGTGGGGACTGCTTAGGTATGCATGCCGGGTATCAGGACCCAGAGATGGACATTCTTTTTGTTCCTCTTCCTAGTGTGGCCACACTGAATACACGTCCTTCTGCTGCTTTCACTGTGACTCAGCATTTTGATTAGCCTCACTGAATACTCAACAGTTTGGTGTGCGTGTATGTGTGTGTGTGTGTGTCTGTCTGTCTGTCTCTGTGTCTGTGTATATGTGTGTATGTGTGTCTGTGCATGTGTGCGTGTGTGTGTGCATGCATGTGTGCGTCTGTGTGTGTATATGTGCGTGTGTGCCTGTGTGTATGTGTGTGTGTGTCTGTGCAGGTGTGTGTGTGTGTGTGTGTGTGTCTGTGCAGGTGTATGTCTGTGTGTATATGTGTGTGTCTGTGCATGTGTGCGTGTGTGTGTGCATGCATGTGTGTGTGTATGTGTGTATATATGCCTGTGTGTGTGTGTCTGTGTGTGAATAGGTGTGTGCGTGTCTGTGCAGGTGTGCCTGTATCTATATGTGTGTGCATTTGTGTATATGTGTGTGTGTCTATGCAGGTGTGCGTGTGTGTGTGTGTGTACATGCATGTGTCTGTGTGTGTATATGTGTGTGTGTCTGTGTGTGTCTGGTCTGTCTGTACAGGTGTGCGTGTGTGTGTGTCTGTGTCTGTGTGTGTGTGTGTCTGTGCAGGTGTGCACATGTATGTGTGTGTGTAGAACACAGACTTGTGTGCCAGGGTGTATGTGTAGAGGTCAGAGGACAACTGTGGAGTCAGTTGTCCCCTTCACTTCGTGGTCCCGGGAATCATAATCAGGTTGTCATGGTCTTGGCATGAATGAAACACCTTCCCCTGCTGAGCTATCTCAGGGGCTCTCTACTCTAAAAGTTTTATTTGTAATACCATGCCGTGCACATGAAGCTTAACAACAATTTTGTATTAAAAAGCCACTGTATATGTACTCCCTGCCCTTATTCGGCTGTTAGAGTATCACGGTTTACAATTCATATTTAAGAGATGATGCCCGGTGTGCTGGCTCACAGCTAATAATCCCAGCAATTGGAAGGTCAGGAGTTCAAGGCCAGCCAGCACCATGTAAAGCCCTGTTTCAACAATGACAACACATCATGACACGTTATTGTAGGTAATTATCCCTAGTCATTTGTTTATTTTTGAGATAAGGTTTTGCTATATAGCCAGATAGATCTTGAACTCAAAATCCTCCAGCCTTGGCCTTCCAGACACTGCACGTAGAGGTGAGGGCCACCATGCCCAACTGCAATGATTTACACTCATTGGCGCTGACCCACGTGTGACCACTGTGCAATGACAGGACTCCGAGTTTGTCTACGTCCTTACCTTCCCAGTGAGTTTAAACATCCATGTGCTTCGTGGTGACGATCGGTATGCTTTGTTAAACTTGAGTTGCTTAGAGCATGTCTCCCAAGTCCTGGATGCTGGCGAACTCTCCCGGCCTGTGTTTCCTTGGAAAGGTCTATAGTTTGCTCTCCTTTCTTTCTTTCTTTTCTTCTTTCCCCCCACCTTCCCCTTTCTTCCTCTTGGGTGGTGGAGGCTGGATCCGGGCCCATGTGTGCCAAATAGGCAGTTTCCCACTGACCCGCCCTCCAGTGCTATGTTTTTGTTGTCGTTCTGGTTTGGTTTTCTTCTTTCAAGGTTATCAATGTTCCGTTCTTTCTTTCTTCTTTTTTGAGATGTCTGCTGAGAAACATGCTGAGAGTCTAAAGAGACTTTTTTCCCTTGTAGTTTTTGAATTTTTTTCTTTGTCTTTGATTTTAGATAATTTAATTATGATATATCTTGGTGCCATTTGGGTTCAACTTTTCAGGGACCTATGAGCTTCCTAAGTCTGGTCAGACATTTGACTCAAGTTGGGGAAGTGTTTAGTCATTCGCTTTAAAAAGTCTGTGTGTGTGTGTGCGTGCACGTGTGTGCCTCCAAATATAAGAAAACAAAAGTTCGTTCGGAAGAGTGAGAGTAAAGCATGGATGGACATTTGTGATACTTTTTCCAACTGTGGTATAGCTGGATAGTTGGCAGGGGGAAGCTTTCTGAAGAACTAGCATAAAATACATAAGGGAAAAGACAAGATTTTGTGAAAGCCATCTTAGGTAGGGCTGTGGAAATTCTTCTTTCTAGTCTTATGTACTTCATAAATACTTAGCCACAAACAGTGGCTCATACCTGTACTCCTTGCACTCACAAGGCTGAGGCAGGAGAATCTTAAACTTGAGGCTAGCCTGGACTATACGGTGAACCCTCAGCTCAGAACACATAGAGAACATGGATTTCAGATGTGTATATTTCATGAATACATTGCCTCAGCCCTATGTCTGCTCCTGGCCCAACGTGAGGGAGCGGCTTGGCTCACCTCCTCTCTCCAGCATCATATTTGGTCTCAGCCCAGGGTCAGAAACAGGGAAGCCAAGTGACTGTGACCCTTCTGCTGCCACATGCAATTTAATAAGGAGGTAAAATAAAATCCAACTTAATTATCTTTTAATTGGTTTGGCAAAAAAAAAAAAAAATTCCAGTTGGGGCTGGAGAGACGGCTCAGCGGTTAAGAGCACTGGCTACTCTTCCAGAGGACCTGGGTTCAATTCCCAGCACCCACATGGGAGCTCACAACTCTGTGACTCCAGCTCTAGGAGATCAAACACCTCACACAGACACATGTGCAGGAAAAACACCAATTCACAAAAAATAAAAACAGATCATCAGTGCTCGCTTTGGCAGCACACACACTAACACTGGAACGATACAGAGATTAGCACGGCCCCTGCGCACGGACGACACGCAGATTCGTGCAGTGTTCCATGTTTTTGAACTGAGAACGGAACCCCCATTGAAGGAATCAGAGAAAGGACTGGAAGAGCTTGAAGGGGCTCGAGACCCCTTATGAACAACAATGCCAAGCAACCAGAGCTTCCAGGAACTAAGCCACTACCTAAAGACTACACATGGACTGACCCTGGACTCTGACCTCATAGGTAGCAATGAATATCCTAGTAAGAGCACCAGTGGAAGGGGAAGCCCTTGGTCCTGCTAAGACTGAACCCCCAGTGAACGGATTGTTGGGGGGGAGGGCGGCAATGGGGGGAGGATGGGGAGGGGAACAGCCATATAGAAGGGGACGGGGAGGGGTTAGGGGGATGTTGGCCCGGAAACTGGGAAAGGAAATAACAATTGAAATGTAAATAAGAAATACCCAAGTTAATAAAGACAGAAAACAAATCATTAAAAAATGTTTTCAGTTAAATTATAAGCTGTTTATTGGCCTTTATACACATAAAGTACATACACAGTGAACTGCATATTTTATACAAACCCTAGGAAAGTATTCCAAATACAGAATTGTGAATCAGGTTCTAATGAAGTGTTGTGATTTGGAGCCAGAATTCACAACTATGTATCTGTCACAATCTTTTTCATTCAAAAACACAAAAATGAAAACAAGCCAATGTTGGTGTGGAAGCGCTAAAGGGAGCCGTGTAGACGCAGCAGGGGCAGAGTGACGCCCCAGCCTGCGGAGGCTCCTTATGTTGCCCCCAGAAGGATGATGGAACCTAGGGCCATGAGGACCTGGCCAAGCATCATGTCCATGTCAAACAGGTGCTTGGTGTTTCCCTGGGATAGGTAAGCCGTCAGCCACTGCTGGAAGAAGGACGGGCTGCTGTAGACACCGGGAAAATGCCTCCGTCCGCAGCCATGTCCGTAACTGGTAACTCCCATCACAAAGTATCTTTTGTGTTCTGGTAGGTAGCACATTAGGGGTCCACCGCTGTCACCCTGCCAGAGACCCCAGGAGAGTCTGATTATTTCTTGTGCAGTCACAGAGCTGAGACAACTCAGCTACACTACAGTGCACCTGCTCTGTGAACATCCCTTCTCAGCAAACCTCCAAGGACAACACGGGCTGCTCTCCACACTTGCTATCAGGATGAAGCGTGGGGAAGGAGGCGCAGGGAGCTGGCGTTTTGCTGGGATGGCTCCCGACCACACACGCATTACTAAGATGCACCCTTAACATATTAATATAACATTTTTGGAAATCAGGACAATATTTCCATCCTAATATTCCAACTTATTCTGGAGGTGTGCCATCTGCTGAGGCACAGCTGGAGGGTCACTTCATCTGCACGGTTGTGAACCAGAAGACTAGAGATGGAACTGTTTGGATCTTACAGCACAGTTCTCAGAGGAAACATGGCTTGGGAGGAGCACAAAGGACTGAAACAACTGTCCATTAGGTACTTCCTTTGCTCTGGCCTTGTGGCAAAGGCGCTGTTCAGAAGGGAGAAGTGCTCCAGTGCGTGTTCCTTTTGCTGCCACGCCTTGTCCACAAGGAACGGCATGTCCTCGAGAGCTGAGATTGGCTCATGCGGGGAGGTGCAAGGAAGGGGAGGACCCCCTAAGTAACCAGCTTCTCAAGGGTTATACAAGACCCAAAAGTGCTGGTCCTGATTGCTGGCCACGTCCTCACAGCCACAAGGATGCCAAAATCATTCTTTTAGAATCTGGAGGTTGAGGACCAGTTCTGAGTGTCAACTGGGAAGGCACTGAATGGTTATTGAAATAACTATGTTTGATGGAGTTTGTTCAGGGAATGCAATTCATTTAAGCCAAATGTTTCACTGTTTCACGCACAGACTTTAAAGGAAGAGAACACAGGAGACATAAACCCTAGAGTGCAGGAATAGGGATGCAGGAATAGAAGAGTGTAGAGCACTTGTGTGCCGGGCAGGGCACTTGTGTGCGGGGCAGTGGGTTTGGAAGCAGCAATAGGCGGAAGAATCAAGAACAAGAGGGCTGACATGGCATGGTGCTCCGTGGCACAGTGTGCACTTAGAATGGAGAAGTCCAGTCTCCCGTGTGGACAGAGAAAGTCATAGGAGATAAGGCAGGAAGGAAATTGGATTTCATAAAAATTGGAAACTTAAGATCCAAATAATATTCTGTACAAAAACAAAAGCTGGGTCTAGGGTGCGTGCCTTGAACCCCAGCACTTGGAGGCAGATGCAGGCAGAGCTCTGTGAGTTCCAGGCCAGCCTGGACTACACAGTGAACCTTGTCTCAAACAACAAACAACAAATGAGGTCAGTGGCAGAACACTGCTAACATGCACAAGGCCCTGGCATTGGTCCTCAGGACAAAGCAACAATGACCAGACACAGTGGCAGCAGCAACAACAACACATCATAGGTGAAACGGGAGGAAATGCTCGTAGAGCACCATGTGGAGCCATGTGATCGGAATCGGGGATAAGGGTGCCTACCGCCTCCACCGTATGCAGGGAGAAGGTGAGCTGTGCTGCACGGCAGCACTGTGTCCTGAGGGCGGGCACATGACGGGCGGGCTCTGTCCCCTCAGAAAAACAATCCTCTTCCTTTAGTAGCATTGGGTATGATGAAATGAGACAAGTGACTGGTCAGGATTACTGCACTTTCCAGTCTGGGCAACCCCAGGCAGGAGAATGAACGAGCCAGTCATGAAGGACCACATGTTGATTTCTCCAGAAGTGCCGAGGACCTCTGCCTATATGTAGAGGTGGGTGAGGAGAATGAGGCGTAGTTTCCTTTTAAGTGTGTGCATGCTACACATGTATGTATAAGCATATACGTGTGGAGGTCAGAGGATGATGTCAGGTGTCTTCACATGTCATAAATGTCATGGCAAATGAGTAGCAGTCAGGGGACAGCCTCAGCTGTCAGGCTTCTGTCCCTTCTGGCTTGAGGCAGGGTCTCTGGTTTTACTGCTGTCTACAAGGCCTGCAGGCTGCTGAGGTTCCAGTCTCTGCTCCTTCCCATCTCCTGCACTGGCCTTGGGGTTAGGTCGGTGCTGAATTCTGCTGTTTCTGTGGGAGCTGGGATCTGCACTCACGTCCTCATGCTTGTACCACAAGCACTAACTGAGCCACGTCTCCAGCCCTGACATGTGACTCTTAGATCCCTTTTAGTGGTGACAAAAAATGTCCTGAAAGTAGACTTGAAATGATGGCTCAACTCTAAAAACTCCACTGAGTTACACACTGCAAGTGGGTACATTAGGCTCTGGGTGACAGAAAAAGAAAAGAAAGAGGAAATGAAGGAGACTGGAGAGGTGGCTGAGGAATTAAGAACACTGGATGCTCTTCTAGAGGACCAGGGTTCCATTCTCAGCACCCACAAGGCAGCTCACAACCATCAGTAACTCTAGTTCTGGGGAATCTGACGCCCTCTTCTGGCCTCCTCAGGTACCAACTGTGTACACATGTGCAACCACACACACACACACACACACACACACACACACACACACACACACACACACACATCCAGGCAAGTCACCCAGATAGTTAGCCAGCAATGGCACACGCCTTTAATCCCAGCATTTTGGGAGGCAGAGGCAGGCAGATCTCTGAATTGGAAGCCAGACTGGCCGCCAGGGCTATACAGAGAAATGTTGCCTCAAAAACCACACACACACACACACACACACACACACACACACACACACACACACACACAAACACACACGAAGAGAAGAGAAGGAACGGGGAAGATTTTTGCCTGGATTTGATCCTGATAGGGATAAGAACCAGGAAATCCAATCTAAAACCAGAATTTCAGATTAGGCCTGGTAATTATGATTACCAGAGCAAAGGCCTTTGTTTGGGTTCCTCCTGGCTTTAGAACGCATCTAAATCTTTGGTCTTACCCTGCACGTGTCAAAGGTCCCATTTTCATGACCTGCACAGAAGGAAGTGTTAGGAATCACTCCTCCGTAGCTCCTGTCAGAGTTACAGATCTCTCGAGAGATGAAGTGGACTTTCGCCTCTTGTAAAATGGTTGTGCCATTGCCTGTCAGCAGCAGAATGACAAAGCCTTTTAAGTTTCGTCTTAATAACTGCAGGCAACTTTACAGTGCTTTACAATGCTAGTGTACAGTCCATGTGTGCTGACTTACACGTGTAATTTTAACACGCTGGAGGCTGAAGTAGGAGGATTGCTATTGGTTCAAGGCTAGTCTGGGCCACAGAGACTCAGACTCAAAAAGTGAAAATGGGGCCAGTGCTGTGTGGAGTGCTGGCCTAGCATGCACAAAGCCCTGGGTTCTGCCCCTATGTTGCATGAACCATGGTGATACACATCTAGGATCCCTGCATACAGGAAGGAGATGTGGACCCTAAATTCAAGGTCATCCTCAGCTACATAGAGTTTAAAACATCCTGGGCTACATGAGACCTTGTCTTTAAAAATTAAAACTTGCTAAAACATTAGCGTACAAGCACTTAATGAGGGTCACGTTCCGACTGAAGACAGAACTGCTCCACAGAATGCCATCTGTGTATCACTGAACCGAGGTCTGTTTCCCCTGGGCCCTACTGTTCAGAGCTTCTTAGCTACTTCCTGTCTAGGTTTGCCCATGTGAGGCCTTTTCTTTCTATACATGGGACTGCAGGCTGCGTTTTCCAACTGGTTTATTTCATTTAGGGTGATCCTATGTATCAGTGTCCTATTCCAGCTCCTGGCTTTTAAGATTACATTCCCTAGTTTTTGCTGGTACACAGGAACAAAACAGATCTGAACATGTTGGTTTTAGTCCTGCCATTTTACTAAACTCTGTTCATTTCGGCTTTGCCACATCCTTGCCCAGACTTGGCACTGTGCGTCTTTTGGGTCATGACCGCTGTATTAGCGCTGTGGTGGCTTCTCACTGTGGCTTAAGTGGTGGCAGCGTCTCTTCACTTACTGTTGGCATCCGAAAGTCTGCTTCAGTGAGGTATCCTTCAAATCATCAGCAAATTTACAACCAGTCAGCTAAGCAGGTTCTTCAAAGCTCTCACAGGGTCTCTGGAGCAAATGCTTTTCCCTTAGTAAAAGCTTACCTCTCCATTCTCTAAGATGTGTCTTTTAAAGAGAATGCATTTTAAAGATATATTTTATGTGTATGGATGTTGTGCCTGCCTGTATGTATGTATGCACACGTGTGCCTGGTGCCTGTGGAGTTCAGAAGAGGGCAGTGTGTCCCCTAGAACTAAAGTCATAGATATTTGTGAGCCACAATATGAGTTCTAGGAATTGAACCAGGTCCTCTGCAAGAGCAACAGTGCTCCTAACCCGAGTCATCTACGAGCACACATTTTAAATTTTGACAAACTAATATGTCCCACTTACGCACATATGCACACACACATGCACACACACAGTGCACAGTGTGAACCGGGACAATGCACACGCCCATCAGTGCACAGTGGCCCAGGTAGGACATTGGGCATCCTAGTTTGCTGCTCTGTATCTTAGTCCTTTGAGACTCACACAGCCCTGGGTCACCCCTAGTCGTGAACAGTAAATGGCAACTATTCTTATATTGTTACCTTATAGTAAC
Source organism: Rattus rattus (assembly GCF_011064425.1). Classification (NCBI taxonomy): domain Eukaryota; kingdom Metazoa; phylum Chordata; class Mammalia; order Rodentia; family Muridae; genus Rattus; species Rattus rattus. The sequence goes on from NC_046154.1 coordinate 262,771,893, forward strand.
TGCCAACCTCACGAAGATGGCCATGCTCCCTGTTGGTTGGTTGGTTAGTGAGTTAGTTTGATTTTGAGTCAGGGTCTTTCTATGTAGCCTGGCTGGCCTGGCACTTGCTATGTAGACCAGTGTGGCCTTGGAACAGTTCAAGTGCTGAGATTAAAGGCGTGTGCCACTTGGCCAATTATCCGTGCTGTAGGAATTACAACACGACAAGGCTGGGACTTAGCCCATTGTGATGCTCTTCTCCTCTACGTGTTGTCTTCCTTATCTTCCCTCAAAAATGCTCATGGAAAGGGCTGGAGAGATGGCTTGGTGGCTAAGAGCACTGATTGTTCTTCCAGAGGTCCTGAGTTCAAATCCTAGCAACTACATGATGTCTCAGAACCCCCTAAAAGGGCATCTGTTCCTGTCTTCTGGTGTGTGGGTATACATGTAGCAGAGCACTCATATAGTCATCAATCAATCAATCAATCACTAAGTGGAAACATTTTTTAAAAAGTGCTCAAGACAGGTTTGGGGATTTAGCTCAGTGGTAGAGTGCTTGCCTAGCAAGCGCAAGGCCCTGGGTTCAGTCCCCAGCTCCGAAAAAAAGAAAAAAGAAAAAAAAGTGCTCAAGAAAAACAGTAATTTACAAAGTGTTCCCTAAAATTCTCCCACTACTGCCTAAGTGACTCACATCTGACCAGGTTCTTGGGTGGTTGCTTTGAACTCCAAGATCCACCTGCCTCTGCCTCCTAGGTGCTAAGATTTAAGGTGTGAACCAGCCTGCCCAGCCTTAGTCATCTTTGACAACATAGCTAATCTGGGCTACAGGAGACTCTGTCTTTAAAAAAACAAAATCCCTAACTATTTAACTTCACATGCCATGAAAAATAAGTCTTAGTACTTCCTCTAGCACGTTCCAAACTGTCTGATTCCCCTTGAGAACCAGGTTGATGTGCTAGTTAAGTAACCATGCTTCAGAATCTCAAAGACCTCAATTTGAGTCCTAGCTGCTTCTTTTTTGAGGGGTGTTGGGGGGAAATGGGGGTAGGGAGGTGGTAGTTGAGATAGGATTTCATGTAGCCCAGGCTGGCCTTGAGTTCATTCCACACATAGCTGAGGATGACCTGGAGCTCCTGATCTCCTGATCGTCTTGGTCCACTCTGGGATTACACATGTATGCAGTTTCCATAGACTCAGCCTTTGGCCTCCACAGCCTCTGTTCTGCAGCACAGTCCTAGACCAGCAGGGAAGATGGTCAACAGAATGGCAGCCGCGGCGGCAGGGGCAGGGGCAGGGGCAGGGGCAGGAGCAGCAGGGGCAGGGGGGTGGCAGCAGGGGCAACAGCAGCAGCAGCAGGGGCAGCAGTGGGGATAGCAGGGGCAGGGGCAGCAGGGCAGGGGCAACAGGGCAAGGGCAGGGGCAGCAGGGGCGGCAGCAAGGGCAGGGGCAGCAGGGACAGCAGGGGGGCAGCAGCAGGAGCAGGGGCAGCAGGGACAGCAGGGGCAGCAGAAGGAGCAGCAGGAGCAGGGGCAGCAGCAGGGGCAGCAGCAGCGGCAGGAGCAGCAGCAGCAGCGAGCAGCAGGAGCAGCGGCAGCAGCGGGGGCAGCAGGAGCAGCAGGAGCAGCAGGGGCAGGGGCAGGACAGGGGACCAGGGGCAGGGGAGCAGCAGGAGACAGGGGCAGGGCAGGGACAGGGGGCAGCAGGGGCAGGGGCAGGGGGCAGCAGGGAGCAGGGCAGGGGCAGCAGCAGGACAGGGACAGCAGGGACAGCAGGGGCAGCAGGAGGAGCAGCAGGAGCAGGGGCAGCAGGGACAGCAGGGGCAGCAGGGGCAGCAGCAGGAGCAGGGGCAGCAGCAGGGGCAGCAGGAGCAGCAGGAGCAGCAGCAGGAGCAGCAGGAGCAGGGGCAGCAGCAGGGGCAGCAGCAGGGGCAGGGGCAACAGGGATGCTGAGGGAGCAGGAGCTGGAGGCACAGGCTTGTCTGAAGCCTGCTGCTCTAGGGATTTTCTCTCTCCTGTCAGGTGTATGATCAACAGTTAGCGCCTGTGTGAGAGATCACAGGCAGTCATCCTGCCTAATCCTGCATAGGAATTAGAGGGAAAGGAAATAGAATCCTCGGTTCGACTTTCTGATTTACGGTGCAGATCCTCTCATCCATGCTGAGTCCTGGGCTGTAGAGACACCAGATCGTCATTCTCGGGTGAAATTAGTTCAAGCATGTTGGTGTTTAGAACCAGGGTCCCTACATACTTCTGCCTATGCAAAGAAATGTCTCTCTCCAAAAGGAAGAAAATACAAAATAAAAATGTTCTTCTTTTTTATGGTTTATAAGAATCCGTTGTTTAGCTTTGGGGTCAGTAAAGAGGTAAAATAAAGACAAAATATAAAACAGGGCAGGAATAAAACCTAGTGGTCGACTGCTTGCCTAGTGTGTGCACAGCACTGGATGTGATTCTTAGCATAGTCAACTAATCAATCACTAATCAAAAGAGGTGTACACAGGATATTTATATATAAATGGATTCCCTCCCTCTGCCAACAACCAGGAAGGTATGTCAGTTGGAGTCAGACTATAATTACCTTCTTCTTGGGTTCTTCCCCAGCCACTTACAAAACACGTTGTGTTTTGGTCCAGTTTTTGGAAAACACCAAAAGGGAGGCAAATGGGCTGAATATGGTCATTATACCTCACGGCCTTCTTTAAATGGAACAGTGCGATATCATTTACGAACGTTTCCAGAATGAAATCTGGCTGGATGACGATGTCTGACACGCGTACACTCCTGGTGTGGGAGTGGCTCCGGGTGAGGTCAGTGGTCCCGATCACCGCCCTCCACTTGAGAGGATCGCTGGAAGAAAGCAAGTATTCTTATCACCCAGAGGTCCACCTAAACAATTCTCTATTTCCCCCTAGATGTCCCCTAAATATCAGACTGAAAACAAAGTTTTAAGTATATTTCCATGTGACAAATATAAAAAGCTCAAACTTCATGACGCAGCAGAGGAGAGAGATGATGAGTGGGACAGGGAACTCACAACAGACGCAGAGACCATCATGGCCTACTAGGATAGCAAGTCCTGCTACTGAAAGGAGGGCTCAGTCACTCCCTGCGTGGTGCTGAGACAACTACCTGTTTGGAAAGAAAGGGTTAAATCCCTGAAATAACACAAGCCACCAAAGTAAACTCCAAATGGATTAAAAGCTTAGAGTTCTTTTCCATAAGAGGTGCTGTCTCTACCACAGGCAAAATGATAGCTCTGGAATTTGCTTAGCGAAGATTAACCCTGCAGAGGGCAGGCTTGGCATCCATAAGGCATGGTGGGAGGGGTAAGGGGAGCACATGAGTGCAGCATGCATTACATACATGTATAAAAATGTCACGCCATGTTTAATACACACTAATAAACATCGTTAAAAGAAGTAGCACGTGAAGCTGTGTGATAAGCACGTGGGAATTACTTCCTCTCCTTTTATAATTCATTTGTGCCCTGGGAGTTTTGTCTGTGCACCATGTGCGTGACTCATGCCCAAGAATGCCAGAAAAGGACATCAGATTCCCTGAAACCCACATCTCAGGGAGTTGCGAGCTGCCACTGGGTGCTGGGAATCCAGACCTGGTCCTCTGTTAGAGTAGGCAGTGCTTTTAACCACAGAGCCATATCAGGCCCCTCATTTTTGGAAATATACTAGAATAAAACATGTGGATCTTAGCTCTAGAATTTTAAAAAATTAAACTAAAAAGAAGACAGGTGACTATATGGCTCTGACATGGGACAGGATTTATTTGGTTTTTGTTTGTTTTGTTTTGTTTTGTTTTTTTTGTATCTTGTTTTGTTTTGAAATAAAGTTTTACTAGTTGTCTTGTTGCTGGGATAAACTACTCCAAAAAAACCAATGTAGGGGAGAAGGGTTTGTTCTGGTTCAAGTTCTAGTCCATCATGGCAGAGAAAGCAAGGAGGCAGGAACGTCAGGAGGCCAGACACATGCATCAGGGCGGGAGCAGAGGGAGACAGAGGCCAGCAAATACTTAGCTCCTTTCTCCTTTTCATTCAGTCTAAGGAAGGAGAGTCACCTCCCTCAGGTAGGGTGGCTCCCACCTCATTAACCTCCCACAGACATGCCCAGAGGCATGGAAATTATACCACAGTTATAAAAGAAAATAAATAAATAAATGAGAAATGAAAAAAAAGACAGCTACATCCCAATGGTTGTTTCTGCTGGGTGGAAGCTGGCATCACAGGGAAACCCTGAGGTTCTGCCCTGTGACAGACGCCAGCTCCATCCTCCCCCCACACAGTCTTTTCAGCACTACACACACACACACACACACACACACACACACACACACACACACGTGTGAAGCCTTAGGTTCAGCCCCCAGTACCACTGCCTTTTCCTGGATGTGTGTTGGTGCCCAGAGGCAATACCCGTGTGCCTGTACAAGATTTACTTATTTTGCCACAAGCTGTCCTGATTTAATTAATATACACGATCCGAACCCTTTGGAGTTCTATGGGGCAGGGATGGACCCTTGACCAAAGGATGGTTCATTAATAAACTGGGCACTGTTTTCACCTAAAATGAAAAGCTAGGCTGCCTGATCGGATAATTCATCATAGAGAGCGTTAATTACAATAGGAGGTAGATGGCAAAGGCTAATGTATAGAATACAGACCATGCTGCCATTCCTCGTCCCAGCTCACCAACATCAGAAGAGATGCTCAGGGGTAAGAGCCTTACGGTCGGGCAGAGGACCCAGGTTCTTTTTCCAGCAACCTTATGATGGCTCACAGCTGTCCGTCACTCCAGACGCTCTCTCTGCCTTCCTTGGGCACCAGAGATGCACATGGTATCCATACGTATACACACACACACACACACACACACACACACTCCCATGCATAAAAATAAACTATTTTGGAAAAAGGCACTCTAAGGAAAGTTTGTCATAACTGCCACAAAGCGTATGATCACTTGGATGGAAACTGAGAATGCTGCATCCACCCAGCATGGAAGCAGCTTTGGAAATTAGGTTTTGGTCACAGAAATCCCATGAAAGTGGGATTTTATGATTCTAAACAAATGAAACCAAAGGGTCTCTGTCAGAGCTCAAATAATAAAGATTAACTGTGAACTGCCTTGTTTTTATGAAGCCCACAAACAAAGTATGTTTTTACATATACAAATGGATAGTTAGATGTGTGGTGTCTTGTTAGGGTTTACTGCCGTGAACAGATGCCATGCAAACTTTATAAAGGACAACACTTCACTGGGGCTTACAGATTCAGAGGTTCAGTCCGTTATCATCAGGGCGGGGGCATGGCAGCATCCAGGCAGGCACGGTGCAGGAGCAGCTGAGAATAGACTGTGCATCCTCAGGCAGCTAGGAGGAGGTCTCCAAGCCCACCCCCGCAGTGACACACTCCTTCCAACAAGGCCACATCTTCTAGTCATGCCACTCCCTGGCCAAGCATTTGCAAACCACCGCATATGGTTTTACAGGCTCACAGCAACAGTCACTTAACTGTGTATTTTCCACTTGTGTATAGTTACTTTTACACTAAGTAATAATATATAACAGACTATATGGCCCATAAACCCTATACACTATCCACAGAGACAGTCGCCAACCTGTGAGTTAAAGGATTCATTCCAACAAATGCAGTGTAATATATCTAAGAAATTATATATATATATACATATACATATGTATATACATATACATATATATATACATATACATATATATATACACACACTCCCATAGACACAATGCTTACCTAAAGTCAGTACCATTTCAAACTGTCCCCAAGAGAAGAAAATGGGAGTCACACCGCCAATACCTACCTAGCCTCTTTAGTGCAGTGAGCAGCTGTGAGGACCCACCTGTCTCTCACTAGGGCACCACCACATACGTGCACAAGAAAATTACCATCTTGAACCTGCAGGCTAACTTGCCATGGCCAGGCTCCAGCGCTGGCTTGCATACCTCCTATAATCCGAGACCCTTCCAGTGCACCTCTGAGTGGTGCTATTCCACAGCCTAAAAACAAAGCAATGCATAATTTGGAATCAACATCCATGTTTTGTGTTACTTCCTAACCTGAATTCATTAGCACAATTCTTTAAATCTCTGGTACACTATGTACAAGCTGATATTTTGAATGGCAAAGGAATTAAAACAAACAGGATATATTTGACTACGTGGTAAGGCATAAAATCAACATAGTTTATTAATAACTGCATTGCCCAAGAACTTAAACGTTTCACTAAGTACCTTGTTCTTTCCTTTGTGAAATAGTGATTAAGAGTCTAAGATCCAGCCAGCATGCTAGTATACACTAATTTTTTGTTTTTGTTTTTGTTTTTTGTTTTGTTTTTGTTTTTTTGTTTCTGAGACAAGAGTTTCTCTGTGTAGCGCTGGCCTTGACTCAAAGATCGCCTGCCTCTGGCTGCAGAGTGCTGGGTTCCAAGGTGTGCGCCACCACACCCAGTGGTAGTAAACACGTGTAATCCCAGCATTCGAGAGGATCAGACCAGGGATATCACAAATTCCAAGCAAACCTGGACTTACAGTGAGACCTGATCTCAAAAGTGTGTGTGCGTGCATGTGCCTGTGTCTGCATGTGTTTGAGATATTGCTCAGAAATAAGGGTGTGTCGGAAGCAGGTATATGAATAAGCTACTGATTCAATCTCTGGCATAAAACAAAAGTTGCAATTGCTAAGTCAAGAACTACAAGCTATGTCAGCCATTCTTGCCATTTAACCTGCTAAATAATTATTCTCAACTGCATTCTTAAAAGGTCACCCAACAGCCCTTTGAGCCACGAACATCAATAAGTTTGACTAGAAAATAAGTGCCGAGCATTTTTGAGGTATCACTGACATGGCTACCAACGGTCTGGGAGCAGCTGAGTCCTGCGTAGCTGAGGTGGGGACAGCGGGCAAGGTCCCCGTGTGCTGGGGCGGCGGGGCTGCGCATGACCAGATACTGCCCTTCGTGACCGGCTGCTCCTCTTCCGGCGGCCCTGGCGTGGCGGCCTGTCCCTGCGCCGGGCTGGAGCCCTCCCTGAGGGTCAGCGAGTGCAGCTTGCCGTATGCAAGGGCTCCGCCCAGACACAGCAGTGCGGCGCTCAGCGCCCATGACCCCATGGCGGCCGCAGGCCCCAAGATGGCGGCTGCGGGGAGGTCCGCGCGGTGCCTGCTGGTCCTCCACCGCTTCCCGCCTTCGCTCGGCTGGCGAGGCCGCCCCGGGCCTGTCGCCCAGCAGAGGACTTCCGGAAGGCCGCCGACTCTGGACGCCATTGGGCACGGGAAGGAAGGTCTCCCCACACCGCGGGGCTGTGGGCCCGGATTGAAAAGGTTTGCCTCCAGCACATCAGAGTAGGCGTGAGAGGGGAAGGGAGGGCTCGCCATGGCGTCAGGTAGAAGCCCTCGCCTCAAGAGCATGCTCAACAGGTTTGGAAGGAGCCGGCTGCAGAAGACATCCTCTCACCTAACAGGCACCATAGCTTGTCCACTCATGCTCCCACACGTCATACACCCAGGGATGCCCACAATAACAAGTAAATATTTCCTAAGGAAAAAACTGCCTCTAATCCCAGCACTCGGGAGGCTGAGGCAGGGGAATCTCTGAGTTTGAGGCCAGCCTGATCTACACAGAGAAACCCCGCCTCGAAAAGCAAACTAACTAGATAGATAGATAGATAGATAGATAGATAGATAGATAGATAGATAGATAGATAGATAGATAGATAGATAGAAGGAAAAAAGTTTGATGTGAAGGTTGCCTACATATAAATAGCATTCCTTTTATGTGGGAGTATTTCAAACAAAAAAGTCTGTGGCCTTCTCCCAGCTGTTGTAAGGGTCAGAAAAGCGCTGAGGGAAAACCCCAGACTCAGTATGCAAAAACAAAGAGTGTTTATTCTGCAGAAAAAACTAGCGGGTGGGGGTGGGGGTGGGGGTGGGAGGTATCTTTGAAATGGCGGCCCCAGAAAAAAGCACGCAGGCCTTTAGGCCTTTTTATAGGGAACGGGAGGGACTTTCTAGAAGAATCAGGTAATCTAAATTTTCATTGGTGGGTGCTAGGGGGTCACGGCTGATCAGTGGTCTACATTCCTATGTCATGAGCGTTGAATCATGTGATGAAATAGGGCAGTCCAGCGTAGATGGCCCATTGTGAGATAAGATATTTCCCCATTTTTTTGTGATTATTTCCAGGCTGTTCTTTGGGAGGGGGGTTTTATTTCATTTTATTCTTTATTCCTAGAGCTGGTGTCTTATGACCTAGTTTCTGAGACTTATGCTGTATTCCTGAAGCTGGTGCCTTATGGCCTTTTTTGAAATCAGGCCTGGTCCTCAAAATGGAGACAAATGGGGTCCTTAAACAAGGACAAATGGGTTTTTTTTTTAATTTATTTATTTATTATATATAAGTACACTGTAGCTCTCATGACACACCAGAAGAAGGCATCAGATCTCATTACAGATGGTTGTGAGCCACCACATGGTTGCTGGGATTTGAACTCAGGACCTCTGGAAGAGCAGTTGGTGCTCTTAACCCCTGAGCCATCTCTCCAGCCCACAAATGGGGTTTATATTCTCCTTTCACTGTAAAACTTGAAAGTCGCGTCTTAACCCCCTTGTTCAATTCTCATGACCTGCAGTCAGTTCATTTTTCTTCTAAAGATTTATGTATTTTCATTTTATATGAGTATTTTGCCTTTGTGTATGTGTATTGGCTAGTTTTGTGTGTCAACTTGACACAGCTGGAGTTATCACAGAGAAAGGAGACTCAGTGAGGAAATGCCTCCATGAGATCCAGCTGTAATGCATTTTCTCAATTAGTGATCAAAAGGGGGAAGACCCAGCCCATTATGGGTGGTACAATGGGTGGACTGGTGGTCCTGGGTTCTATAAGAAAGCAAACTGAGCAAGGCAGGGGAAGCAAGCCAGTAAGACATCCCTCTGTGACTTCTGCACCAGTTCCTGTTTCCTGACCTGCTTAAGTTTCAATCCTGACTTTCTTTGGTGATTAACAGCAATGCGGAAGTGTAAGCTGAATAAACCTTTTCCTCCCAAACTAGCTTCTTGGTCATGATGTTTTGTGCAGGAATAAAAACCCTAAGACAAATTGGTACCAGGAGTGGGGTATTCCTGTGACAACCTGACCATGTTTTGGGGAGGACTGTGGAAGGACTTTGGAACTTTGAGCTAGAAGAGCCATTGGGTGGTGAGAGCTCTGTTGAATGATCTATAGGAGCTTGGAAGATAATGTTGAAAACTGTGCAAATGATGGGGGCCTGACTTGTAAATTTCAGAGGGAAGATTAAAAACTCTTATCAGGGCCATGTTGTTTGTGAAGATTCTGTGGTTTTGGTTAGCTGGGGCTAAAGAATCAGCTATGATTAACAAGATACCAGAACTACTAAATCAAACCTTTGTGTTACTGGGACTATTGATGTTGGTCAGCTAGAGCTAAGAAATTAGCAGTGATTAAGAAGAGACCAGCATCACTAAGGTGAAATCTTCTGGGAAGTGTTTTTTGAGATCTGTGTTCCAGAGATAACTAAGGTTGTACCTCATGCTGTGGCTGGACTCAGTAATGTGTAAGAGTCACCCAGGTGGTACTGGTTCTGAAGGCATGAAGGGGTCATGCAGAGCAGCTGAGGCTGGGCACTGTGAGAGGCCATGGAAGGCCATTGGTGAAGGTGCAGCCTCAGTTGCAATTGATGGCCCAGGACTGAAGGGCTCAAAGGAGTTGAGGCTTGACACCATGAAGAGAGCCTGTGAGAGGCTATTGGTGAAGCCTAGATGCAGCAGAGGACAGCAGTGTTTTGGAGACGCCAGTACCATGGGATGACCTCCAGCAGCAGCAGCAGCAGTGGAGAGCAGGCAGCTGGAGCCTAGAAGACAAGGTGTGTGCTACAAAGGGCAGAGCTGGGAAGTGACCCAAGCCCTTGGAGGAGCCCAGGAGATCTTGAGTGGATCCCAGACACTGAACGGTTAGAATTTGATTTTGCTTTTGATTGTGACTGTGCCCTGGTATTTTTCCCTCTTGAAGGAAGAAAGTATTTTAGTGGAGCCCACATTTAAGAGACTTTGAGTTGAAAAAAGACTTTGAGTTTTAAAAGAGATTGGCTGTTTTAAATGGATTGAAATTTTTCTTTTCTTTTTTTTTTTCCGGAGCTGGGGACCGAACCCAGGGCCTTGCGCTTGCTAGGCAAGCGCTTTACCACTGAGCTAAATCCCCAACCCCGGATTGAAATTTTAATATGTAAGAATTTGTAAAGACTATGGGACTTTTAAAGTGATTTAGATCTTGGGGATGAATAAGAAAGTAAGGGTTGAGGCTTAATATTGATGTGTTTGTGTGTCAAGTTGACAAGGGGCCAATAATAATAAACCCTTTACTCCCCAACTTGCTTCTTGGTCATGATGTTTTGTGCAGGAATAGGAACCCTGACTAAGACTGTCTGTAGATAGAAGTGGACTTACAGGATCTTGAGCCGCCATGTGGGAGGTGGGTACTGAACACAGCTTTTCTGGAGGAACAGCCAGTGCTTTTAACTTCTGAGCCATCTTTCCACCCCCATGCTTACCTCAGAAAAAAGAAATGCATTTTATTTTGTGAGTGTGCCTGGGTGAACATGCACGCCTCTGTGCGTGTGTGGAGACCAGAGGCTAGCTCTCAGGAATTGGCTCTCTCCTGCCACCATCTGGACCCTGGGGGTTAACTCAGGCAAGCTTGTTGACAAGCACCTCTCCCACAGAGCCCCGTTGAGGACTGGGCCATAATTCTATTTTATCAGATTATAATCCTAACCAAAATACCTTTGGACCACCCTATAGTTTCACTTGTTAAAGGGGGGCGGAACTTCTTGGCAACATTTGAGATATAACAGTCACCAAAATTGTTAAGATAATTAATCACTGATAAGATATTTACATATTTCTCCTTTGAGAAGCCCACACCACACCCTCTTCTATGTCTTACTCTTTCCCTCTCTGTTTCTACCAACTCCTGTGCTTAAATCTTTTTTTTTTTTTCTTTTTTTGGAAGCTGGGGACCGAACCCAGGGCCTTGCACTTGCTAGGCAAGCGCTCTACCACTGAGCTAAATCCCCAACCCCTTAAATCTTTTTTAAATTATTTTTATATGTGTGTACATGGTGGTGTGCTTGCTTGTCTGTACGTGTACCTGGTTCATGTAGTGCCCATAGAGGCCATGAGAGTGCCAGACTCACTTGGTGCTCTTAATCACGAACCACCTCTCCAGCCCTCTCATGCTTCAATTTATGTTGGAAATCTTTTATTTTATTGACAGGGTCTCAGCTGAGATATGGACCCAGGCTGGCCTGGAACTTGGCAGGCCACAGATGTAGGTCCATCTGTCTTTGTTTCCCAAGAGCTTGGGTAAAAGGCATGTACCGAGCAGAAATCTCTTCAAAGACACAGCTTTACCCTAGTGGAGAGCCCTGAAGGACAGGGCCCTCAGTTGGCTAGCTCAGTGCTGCTGAGGTCCTTGAAGGATAAGGGAACTCTCGGTCAACTTGCTCCGGGGCTGGACTGTGTCTCCTGCTGTGTTGCAGCTGACAGGGCTGATAAAATCGTGGTTATCATGGTTAAAGATCTCCTCCTCCTCTCAGTCCTTCGTGTCCTCTCCCTCAGCCAGACAGATTCCTTACTGTCTGAGAAACTCTGGACATATTCCTTGACATTCCGGCCATTTCAGGGAGGGCCTTTAAGTAGCCCTTGTTAATCTGTTGACAAGTTAGTGGCTTTCTTTTCTTTCTGTTCCCTCCTTCCCTCCCCTTTCTTTCTTTCCTTATTTTATTTTATTTTATTTTATTTTATTTTATTTTAAAAAGCCCCATGTTTCCACCAGACTGGCTTTGAATTCCTCAGCTAATATGGGCATGTGCCATGATGCCTGGTTTATGCAGTGCTGGTAACAGCCCATGGCGCTGTGCATCCAAGGGAAGCGCTCCTGCAGCTGAGATATGGACCCAGGCCTCATCACCTGTGTTTTGTTTTTTCATTTTTATTGAACTTCATGCATATGAGTGTGTGTGTGTGTGTGTGTGTGTGTGTGTGTGTGTGTGTGTGTGTGTGGCGTGTGCACACTGCCTTTCGTGCTTGTGCTCATGGAGGCCAGGAAAAGGCATTGGATCCCCTGGAACTGGCGTTGGACAATTGTGAGCTGCCATGTGGGTCCTGGGAATTGAACCAGGTCCTCTAGAAGCGTAGCTGGTGTTCTTACCTGCTGAGTCATCTCTCCAGCCCCTCATGTACCTACCTTAACAGTCTTGAGTGAAGGCCGTTGTCTGCGTTAGTACACATTGCTGAAGTCTCCCTTCTATTTCCCAGAGTTTTAAGACTGATGTCTAACGTCAGTTCTAAATGATGTTGCCATTCCTGTCTTGAGGAAGACAAGTTTGCCCCACACTCGCAGGGACAATGTAACTACTGTAGGCGTGCCAATATGAGGAGTTGTGTTGTGGTCACCTTGTGTCTGCCTTGAAAGAACCGCCTTTCAGAGGTGACTGATGAAATGGTTTGATTACCCTCCAAAGGTAGTCCAACCCTCCAGAGGTACCCTCCATAGCCTAGAAGCTTGGTCTCTAGGGGGATAATACTGATGCGTTGGGACGTTAAAGAAATAGGGCCTAAGGTGGGCTTGGGGGACATCAGATCCCAGACTTTGAGAGACCACACTGAGGTTTTAATTTTTTTGTTTTGTTGTCTGGAGACAAGTCCTCAGGCTGTGATTAGTCTGTACTGGATCTCCTATGTAACCAAGGGCAGACATGTGCCCCCACATCCTAGCCAAGTGGAAGCATTTCAATAAACTGCTTTTCTTTACAAAGTGCCTGCTATCTTGTATTCTGTTGTGGCAGCACAGTGTGGTTTAATGCAGGAGGCTAGCCCTGTCGAGATTAAAGTTGTAAACATTTGTGACTCCAGGGCTGGCAGCTATGATAGGAGCTGCCCCGTGGCCGTTTTGAGAAGTCTCTTTAAAAAAATTGGGTAACACTGGGTGAGCAGGATTAGAAACAGCAGCAACTGACTGACACCTGGGGGCCAGCGGGACTCCGGGGCCTGGTAGAACTTACGTTAGTTTTAGTCCTGCTTATTTTTATGTTTCTTTTTTAAAAAAAAAATTTGGTCTATTATATTCGTTTTTAGGAACCAGAGGCCCCTCTCCTTGTAGGCTTAGACTTTTCAAAATGTACTTTTAATAAGGATTCTTAAATGCTTTAACCTCCCTTGGAGCCCACCACCCAGAGGTGTGGAAAGGAAAGATTACTAGGAGGAAGTGGACCTGTTTAAGATGTGGAGCAAATCCAGCCTGTGTTGTTAGCACACCAGCAGTTCACTTCGCAGGAATCAGTAGCAGCAGCTCAATCCACTTGCAAACACTGTTCACGATCAACAATGGCAGGCACGTCGATCTAGAAGAAACTGCAAGGCTGTGCTGATCGCCCAAGTCCGCAGAAGTGATAAGAAGCTGCAGGAACGCACCAGAAGTTTCTATGGTGCATTTCTCTCTGAAGTCAGGACAAACAATGACTAACAAAGAATGGTAAAGCGTACCAATACTACTCAGCGTCCTCAGCAAAGACCAGCATCAGCAAGGCCCAACAATGACCAACAAAACATGACAGGGCATACCAGTACCATCCAGCGTCATCCACTGTCTGTTGGGCTATATTTCTATCCTTTGGAGCATCGTGTGTTCTCTCAAACATCCACTCTAACAAAACACCACATGCCCTTTTCCCAGGCTACCTCCAGAAAAACGTTATATATCTCTTACAAACATCCTCTCATAAGACCATTTCCAGAAAAACATCACATGACACAACTGAGACTCCAAAGAAACCAAAATTTTCTACTTCATCTCCTTATTTGTCCAGAGTTAACCTACTGTTACCTGTGGTCTGTTGGGTGGTTTTGGATCAGAAGAATTAAATTTTTAGCTCATTAAGACGTGCAAGTCAGCTTTGTTCCATTGTAGGGGGTAGCACAGGTTAGAGAGGAGCCACTGTCCAGAGGACAGAGTGCCACACAGTGCACTTGTTGGGGGCTTCCTCTCATGGAGTCCAAGAGAAAGGTGCTGATTGCTATTCTGATGGACAGATGACATCATACATCCAAATTTCCTGCCACTCATGTCCCTTCCTGTAACATCTGATCTTAATCATGCGTGTAGGATAGGGATATCACAGGCTTATGAGGGTCCCTACAAGATAACCAGAGGGCATAGTTTTGTCTTACTGCAATGTACCCAGAGAAAGCTCATGCAGGATGGGCCCCTTCTAGTCTTCCTATCTGGATACATTAGTATACACTTGAATAGAAATTGTCTTAAGTTTGATTGTTGTTGCCAGGAGTAGGGAAACATACCATTGTTGCAGGTGAAGATGAGAGCTTATGGGTCCTGAGGGTGTGTGTGTGTGTGTTTATTGTAGTGGGAAGGCCCACCCACTGTGGGCGGCTCCATTCCCTGGGGTCTGGACTGTGTAAGTGGAGAAGGGAGCTGAGCATCAGAATTCATCCACCTTTCTTCCCCTGCTTGTGGTTGCACATGACCGACTACTTCAGTCCTGACATCCTGACTTCTCCGCCATGATGGTTTACACCTTTGAGCTGTGACTTAACACTGTTCCTCCCCAGAAGCCACCTTGGAGCTCTCTTTGATTTTACCTCAGTTTTGACGAGTCTGTAGTGATATGCTGGATTTGTGAGAATTCGTGGAACCTGTGTCTGAAAGGCACATCACGGAGGAATACAAGCAGTAGTCAGGGTTAGACACAAGACTCCTGCCAAGGACAAACTAAGGGAGGAGTGGTGAAAGAACAGAAGAAAAAATGTGCTGGAGCTGGGGTGACCCCCGGTCAGCACCGTACTGCACAGGTTTGATTGAGGATCTGAGGTCAGTGCCCAGACCCATGGACCGCACATGCCTATAGTCCCAGCACTAGGGAGGTAAGCCTAGCCTTGTGCTCCAGGCCAGTGAGGCACCCATCTCAGAAAGCAAGGTAATTACTAGAGGTTGACTCCTAGTCCCACGTGCATGTGCATGTAAATGTATCTCGATGTAACTGTTGTCTTTGAGGCTCACTGCCTCTGTCTGCTAACCTAGGCCTAGTCCTGGAAGCTTCCAGCCTCTGTACAATCTAACCTAGGCCTAGAGTGTTGTCAGCCTGTGAGAATTGCAGTTCAGAGTTCCTTCTGAGCTCTGGCTGGCTGGGTAACTCAGCCGTTCTGCTCCAACTCCACTCTAAGATGAATGATTCAAGATGGCTTCCCCCTCCGGCGCTCCTAAATTACCTAACTCTGGCAATCTCTCCTGATCCTCTGGCTCCTTCTCAGTCTCTGGTCCCTCAGTCTTCACCTGTGTCTAGCTTGTTCTCTCTGCAACCTGTCCCTGTACAGCTGTCGTGGTAACACTGCCCCCTTCCTTCTCTCTGTGCTCTCTTAAGTCACCTCCCTTTCCTGTCCTCATGAGAGTTGGGCATATCCAGTTCTGTCAAATCTTTCTGTGATTAGTCATTTTCTTGGCCACTCAATTAGACATCACTTTCAAACATGGCTACAACAAACTAACTTTACTTTCGTTGTTTGGGATTTAAGGGGTATGGTAAGGGTTGAGCTACACCATAACAAGAATCAGGGCTTTTTTAAGTAAATCACACAATCTCGGGGTTCATAGCTTGTGCAGCATGTGCATACATGTGCATACATGAGCATACATGTGCATCTACCCGTGTGTCCATCTACACAGAATCCCCATGTACACCATAACGAGAAAACATGTTGCAGAGACAAAGTCATTAAGCGAATCTCTTTCTTTTTGGTTCTTTTTTTTTTTTTTTTTTTGAGCTGGGGATCGAACCCAGGGCCTATGCCTTCCCCCTAGGCAAGCGCTCTACCACTGAGCTAAATCCCCAACCCCATTAAATTAATCTCAAAGGGAGAGCGAACCCCTGAATGGGACTTCCTTGGGAACAGTTGAAGGGAAGCCATTTGGTCTCCTTCATGCTCCATGTGCTAGGCCCCTCTTCGTGTGGAGCAGTGGGCAGCTCGATACCTTGTGCTTGGTTGGTGTTGGCCATCAGGGATGAGGTTCAGCAAGCCGTTTGGAGTCAGGCTTCGGGTGTTTGCATTAGGCTTTGCAGGTTGGGGCCAGTAGGTGAAGGTGCTTGCGGAACAAACCTGGAAACATGAGTCTGATCCCTGGGAAAGGTGGGAGAGAACCAACTCTATCCACAGAACTATCCTCTGACCGCCACATAAAAACACATCACAGAGCCCTGGGCCCAGGTTCATGCAGTTAGGGTCTAGTGGTTAAAGTGTGGGAATTTCTGCTTTTGTCTTTGACCTTTGACCTCTGCCATTCAGTTAGTGTCTGGTAGCCATGCACAGAATTCTTTGTGTTTAATCTCTTTGAGTTAATGACTTTAGAATGCTGGCATAAGTGACTCTGTTAGCTTTGAGACAAGAGTCTGGCTGGCTTCAAATTAATAATCCTGCTTCAGCCTCCTAAGTGCTGGGATTATAGGTATTTCCTACCGTGTACACATCCATCAACGCTGATACCCATCTTATAGTGGTGTGTTTTGGTTTGCTCTGAGGTTGGGACTCACTATGTAGCCCAGGCTGGCCTCAAGCTCACAGATATACCTGCTTCTACCTCACGTGTTGAGATTAAAGCTGTACACCACCATCCATGGCTCTTGTCGCAGTTGACTGTCCTCCGCTGTTGTGGCTTGGCTTTTCCTAGTTAGTCTGAACGCACTGATTGTACCCCTGCTGGAGAGGGCGTGGCAGGAAGGGAAACAGATCCAGAGGTGCTTTTCATCTGCCAGCTGTGAGCAGC